>NC_081840.1:155283452-155600915 GCF_963259705.1 Myotis daubentonii
CAACCCTTAAGGTTCTCAAGGGAATGTTTCTTTTGGAAAGGCCTGCAGAACCTCAGAGCAGGTATTTCTAAACCATTGTTAGTTGACTATGTTGACTCCTTTAAAAGGCATTGTCCCTGAGCCCTCCTAGACCACATGCCTGAAATCTGAATTGCTTCAAGGTTATTTAAAACTGATAGGTTGCAATAATATTAACAATGATTTTTTAAAAGTTACCTAGACACTGTCTAATTGCAAAATACGTTCATTAGCTCCCTTATTTAACAAGATGTAAATGATATTGGTTATTGTGTGATGAAAATAACACAATTTGTTGTGTTTTAACACTGCCTGGTAGTCATGATATCCATGTGAGTTCCATAATTCATGTGAACAGAGTGCTCTTTCTCAAAACTCATGAAGATAGAGGAATGATTAAGGAACCATTATTGATGAATGCTTACATAACACGCTTATAAAAATGCATGGCATCTCTTTTATACCTGAGACTAAAAATCCATGGAATCACATTCTTAAAATATTTTACTTATTGTGCTCTGAAAAAAAAATGTCACCAAATGAACACAGTAATGTGGGCCTTTGGCCCTTCCACCTATCTTTTCAGCTTTGAGAAACAATTTTAAATACAGAAGAAAGCACATTCATAATAACCCTTTTCTCTGTCTAAAAAGCTTTTATATACTTTGGAACTTAAGGAATTTCTTATAATATAATCCTACTAGTAAAATGACTCTCAACTTCTATTATATTTATGTATTTTTATTCACAAGGATAAATATTATGGCTTGTTTTCAAATTAACTGTTGAGATATTTGGGCATAAATATGGACAGGACAAATTGCATAAAATATACTAAAATTTAGACATGTAAATACTTAATTTTGTAATATAGAAAACATGTATATAACTCTAAGTTGGATACCCTGTAGCATCTTTGGACAAATTACACAGCTGAATTAAACAAGAGATATTTTTACACTTCATATTTAGTGAAGCTACTTACTTTCTCACTGTCTTTAAAATTTATTTTGGCATTTCCCATGCTAAAAATTACAGAAACTGTGACTAAAGTAAAATAAAACTTAGAATTAGATAAAACTTAAAAAAGTTTTGATTGGGTTTCCTAGGCTCCTTGAAATCAAATATCTTACCATTTTAATTAAACAAAGAATTTTCAACATAACAATCAGAATTCTATTTGCCTATTCAGGGAAGGAGATTTTAGGATGCTGGAGTCACTAAACTACCCTGGTTTGGTTGTGCTTTCACTCCCCTGATCTGTGCATTTAAGTGTGCATGGATAATCTTTTGGGGGGGAATTATAACAGTGGAAAGAATAGTTTAGTCTCACAAGCAATGTGTTTGATTTTGAATTTTGTTAATAACAATTTGTGTCTCTCGCCTGATGCATCCAAAGGAATGGAGATGTATATGTTTTAGCCAGTGAGGGTGGTGTTACAGAATCTGTTCTACTAGAGCAGTGGTTCTCAACCTGTGGGTAGTAACCCCTTTGGAGGTCGAACAACCCTTTCACAGGGTTCGCCTAAGACCATCGAAAACACATCTATAATTACATATTGTTTTTGTGATTAATCACTATGCTTTAATTATGTTCAATTTGTAGCAATGAAATTGGAGGTCACCACAACATGAGGAACTGTATGAAAGGGTCGCGGCATTAGGAAGGTTGAGAACCACTGTACTAGAGGCCTGATGCATGAAATTCATGCATGGGTAGAGTCCCTAGGCCGGGCCAGCGATCAGGGCCAATCTGCAGGGCGACCAGTGGGACGATCAGCAAGTGAGGGGGGGCCTGCTGGCACCCACCTTAGCTAGACTGGGGTCTGCAGGCTGGGGGCAGGTCCTGCATTGAGCATCTGTCCCCTGGTGGTCAGTGCACTTCATAGCGACTGGTCATTTCACCAGTTGTTCTGCTGTTCAGTCGATTTGCATATTAGGCTTTTATTATATAGGATTATTTCTCCATAGATTCTCAATAGCCTTTGCACATCCTTAATTGCCCAATATCTCTTACATTATCTAAGGTCAGAAAAACCATATGGCTTTATAGAGATTAAAAAGTGGAGTCAGAAACTGCACACTTTTAAAAGTAAAGAAGTCCCCACTACATATGTTAGCATTAAATGCATATGGATGGCACACACTAATTGAAAAAATAATTATATATATATGCTAAGTTAACCTACTAGGATAATGTGTCCTTTAGGGCAGAAAGGAAAAGTCCATTTTCCAGTGAGAAAGTGGTAGAATTAGAGACATTAGTAGAAAGAAATTAAAGAAACTGTATTTGAGAAATTCCAAATGGTAGGTATGAACAAAAGGAAATGGGAAATTAAGTGAACTTTAACAGTTAGCCTGTGAAGTCATTCTTTGTATTGAAATTCAGTTTGTTTTAAAGAGTCTTTATTTCTAAAGACGTGATTTTCTCATCGCTATAGGGGGAAGTTCAATTACTGTACCCATGCAATTGTCCATTTTCAATGATTTTTTGTAAAGGTTGAGTGTAGGATTTATTATACTCAGAATTAAACTAATACAAATGAAATTCTTGTTAATGGATATTAACTTTGCTATTTTCTCATTTGCTATAAAAGCCTCTTAAGCACCAAGGTTTGGGATAGGCCAGATTATTAACAACCAAGTAGAGAAGGAGGAGCTACCTGATGGGTTTAAAGGTAGTGTTTTTTCAGTTTATAATCAAGGGAAATTAAAAAAAAAAAAATCAGTCTCCCTCTTGTTTTCTAGGGTTAATTAAATATTGCTCTTTTGCTGTTATAACTCATTTGTTTTCTAGATCCCACTGCCCAGTATATTTCAATGGTTTTCTTATATCAACCTCATTTTTCCAGTCATTATCATCCATGCGCTAAACAAACAATTATCTTGTCATTCATTTTATAACACATTCTCTAAGAACCCATGGAATCCTTTTAGAATTAAGGGGATGCAATTATATTAATATCATAAACATTATTTTACTGAACATTTCTTGGATAATATGAGTAAAGAAACAAAAGCCCAAATAGTAAATATCATTCTATGTAAATAATGAGTATTTAAAAATTATTGAAACATTAAGAGCTGACATATTTTTTTTTTACGGCTTTTAGAGATAAAGTGAGCTGTGAGCAATTTTAAGTAATGTATTTCAAAAGTTGTCTAATATTAGTTCCTTAAATTACAATCAGTAAATTATTATTTCTTAATTAGTTAATGTGATCATTCAACATTATTAATACCTAAATTTAGCATTCAAAAAGAAACTTTACCCACTTTTTAAAGTACTGTGAATACCTTTGGCAAAATTTATAACTCAAATCATGAAGATTAAGAGACTGGGAGTTCATAAACAAGCAGCCAGTTTTTTATTCCCACCTTGTCTGAGGAAGACCCTTAGCTGCCTTGCCAACCATACTGACAAAGGACAATATGAGTTCTTGGGGAGAAAGTCCCTCCACTGGGACTAGCCATGTTTACCTCCCCAGAACGGATTGTCCCTTGAGTCAAAGACCATAAGGCTGTCTATATTGTTTCAGCCATATTCATTTCCAAACATGGCTTTTGTTGCTGCCAGTCCACCAAAACCAAACACAGCAGAGTGGTCCATCTGCAGCAATTCCTAATGTTGTGATCTATCTTAGTTGAGTGGACATCAGTACCTGCTGTATTTCCTTAATTTGTCTGAAATTCACCTCACAGTCTCTTTAACAATTTTTTCCTCGCTTGACCTTCTATTCTTTTATTTATTTATGTATTTTTGTTTAATTTTACTTTTCCTTCTGAGGACCTGTGAAACCAGATCTTCTTTTTTTATTTTTTTATTGATTTTGTTAGGGTGACACCGGTTAACAAAACTATATAGATTTTAGGTTTACTATTTTATAATATACCATAATGTGTATTGTATTGTGTGTTTACCACCCAAAGTCTCCTTTGGTCACTTACTATCCCCCCTTTACCTTATTCTACCTCCCCCACCCCCTTTCCCTTTGGTAATCACTATACTGTTGTCTATGAGGTTTTCTGGTTTTGCTTTTGTTTTCTTAATCCCTTCACGTTTTTACCCAGCACCTCAACACCCCTCCCTTCTGACTGTTCTATATCTATGAGTCTATTCTATTTTGTTTGCTTGTTTAGGGTTCTTCTTTGGCCTTCTATTCTTATCATTCAACCTTCATGCCTTCTAATGGCCTCAAATATGACTTCAGGCCACGTATCTTCAAACTGCGTCTCATGCCAGTCTTACTGCTGGGCAAGGATTGTTATCCAAATGGTAGCTGGCCATCTCCATTTGTATGTCCTTCTCAGGCATCTCAAACTTATTATGTTCAAAACACAACTTGTGATTTTAACCTCATCAAACTTGCATCTCCTTTTGGAACTCCCATTTTCATGAAGAAAACAATCACTCATTAAGATGCCTGAAGTACTTCCCCTCTCCTATTTCTGCAATAATATAAGTTATATGTAAAATGGTACAACCACTATGGGAACAGTTTCTTAAAAAGCCAAATGTATAAACAATCCAATTAAAAAATGGGCAAAGAACCTAAATAGATACTTCTCCAAAATGGACATACAGAAGACCAAAAGGCATATGAAAAAATGCTCAAAGTCACTAATCATCTGAGAGATGCAAATCAAAACAACAATGAGGTACCACCTCAGACCTGTTGGAATAGCTATCTTCAACAAATCAACAAATGACAAGTGTTGGTGAGGATGTGGAGAAAAGGGAACCCTCGTGCACTGCTGTGGGAATGCAGACTGGTGCAGCCACTGTAGAACACAGTTCCGAGTATACTCAAAAATTTAAAAATGGAACTACTATTTGACCCAGTGATCCCACTTCTAGGAATATATCCCAAGAATTCAGAAACACCAATCAGAAAGGATATATGCACCCCTATGTTCATAGCAGCACAATTTACCATAGCTAAGATTTGGAAACAGCCTAACTGCCCATCAGCAGATGAATGGAATAAAAAGCTGTGGTACATCTATACAATGGAATATTATGCAACTGTAAAAAATAAAGAACTCTTACCATTTGCAACAGCATGGATGGACCGAGAGAGCATTATGCTAAGTGAAATAAGCCAGTCAGAGGAAGATAAGTATCACATGATCTCACTCATTTGTGGAATCTAATGAAAAACATAAACTGATGAACAAAAATAGACCCAGAGACATAGAAACATCGAACAGACTGTCAAACCTAAGAGGGAAGGCAGGGGAGGGTGGAGGGGTAGAAGTGATCAACCAATGAACTCATATGCATATATGCATAACCCATAGACACAGACAATAGGGTGGTGAAGGCTTGGGGCGGGGGGGAGAGATGGGAGAGGGCAATGGGAGGAAAAAAGGGACATATGTAATACTTTCAACAATAAAGATTGATTTTAAAAACAAACAAACAAAAAACACAAATGTATAACTACAATCCAAACTTGTAATTATACTCCTGGACACTTATAGCAGAGTAATAAAACTTATCCTAATATATAAAAACCCTGTGTCCGTCACATCCACAACAACCGGAGGCTCGACCTAATGCCCAGGCTGTGCGAGCAGCAGGCTCTGGTGGGTGGGGACTTGTGGCAGTGGAGACCGGGATGGGGGAGGTGGGGCCAGCACTCACACTCACTCACCACTGCACTCGGGCACAGACACACACAGCGCCCACCAGCTCACAGCCTTTTCTCCCTTTCTTTCCCTCCCTCCCAGCTTGCTCTTGGGGCCTCTCTCAGAATGAGGAAACAAAACAGACTGGGTCTGAAGAGGCCTGGATGGAAGGGAGGGCAGGCAGAGGGTGGAGTGGCCCCCACTGGCCCCTCCCCCTCCCAGCTTGATTTCAGGATTTAGTCTAAAACTATAACAAATAAACCTGCACGGTATTGGTGAAAAGGTACATGTGTGGAATTTAAGAGAAAGCCTAGCGTGTAGTTCCCCAGCTTTGGTGCTGTTGATATTTGAGGACAGCTAACTCTTTGTGGAGCGGCTGTCATGTGGATTGTAGCTTATTCAACAACATTGCTGGCCTCTGTACACTAGATACCAGGAGCAGCCCAGAATTGTGACAATCAAAAATGTCTCTAGACATCGCCAAATATGCCGTGGGTATGGGACAAGGGCAAAGTTGCCTCCTAATTCTAACCTGCATATGCATGATACATTTATTTATTTAATTTAGTTATTTATTTTTTAAATGTTTTTATCAATATTAGAGAGAGAGAGGGAAAGAGAGGAAGAGAGAGAAACATCTATGAGAGAGAAACATCAATCGTCTGCCTACTACAAGTAACCTCCTGGCGATTAAACCAGCAACCTGAGCATGTGTCCTGACTTGGAATCAAACTGGCAACCTCTCAGTGGACAATGCTCAATCAATTGAACCACACCAGCCAGGGCTGTGGTAAGTTTATTTTTGACAAAGATATCAAGGCAATTCAATGAGAAGTGGAAAGTCATTTCAACAAATGATATCAAAAAATTAGACATAGTGCCTTTACTCATAGCATACATTTAAAAATTTGAAATAGATCATATGTATTAATATAAAACCTAAAATTAAAATCTGTATAATAAAATAAAAAATACCTGAATCCTAAAAGACAAATAATTAACTTATACTTCATTAAAATTTAAACTATTAAACAATAAGCAAAAGATTAAATGGTTCTTTACAAAATAAGATACAGAAATCCTACCTCCCTCCAAAAAAGAAAAAAACCACACAAAAGATGCTCAATATTATCATCCTGCAAGGAAATAAAATTCAAATCACAGTCAGATACAACCACACACCTTCTAGAATGGCTAAAAAGACATATGAGGATATAGAACCCTGGACTTCTTGCGCGCTGTGTGTGAGAATAATATAACCTCTTAGGAAAGAATTTGACAATGTTTTAAGTAAGTTAAACATACACTTACATTAAGAAGCAGCTCTTCCACTATTGGGTATTCACCCAGGAGAAAAGGACAATATGTCCATAAAGGACTTATATGTAAACGAGAGGCCTAGTGCATAAAATTCATGCACGGGGGGGGGGGGGGGGGTCGGGTGTCACTCAGTCCAGCATGCACCCTCTCATAGTCAGGGAGCCCTCAGGGGATGTCTGACTGACAGCTTAGGCCCATTCCCCACAAGGAGCAGGTCTAAGCCATCAGTCAGACATCCTTAGCGCTGCCACTGCTCTCATCAGCCATGAGCCCGGCTTCTGGCTGAGCAGTGATCCCCCTGTGGGAGTGCACTGACCACCAGGGGGAAGCTCCTGTATTGAGTTCTCCAACATCCCCCGAGGGGTCCTAGATTGCGAGAGGGCACAGGCCAATCCAAGGGACCCCACTGGTGCACAATCGAGGCCAGGGAGGAATGCAGGAGGTTGGCCAGCAGGGAGGGACCACAGGAGGGCTCCAGGATGTGTCCAGCCTGTCTCACTCATTCCCAATAAGCCAAACCCCAGCAGCAAGCTAACCTACCAGTCGGAGTGTCTGCCCCCTGGTGGTCAATGCACGTCATAGCAAGCGGTTGAGTGGCCCTAGCATATCATTAGCATATTACACTTTGATTGGTTGAACAGATGACCAGACACTTAGCATATTAGGCATTTATTATATAGGACTAGAGGCCCGGGGGTCACTCAGTCCAGCCTGCATCCTCTCACAGTACGGGAGCCCTCAGGGGCTATCTGACTGACAGCTTAGGCCCGTTCCCCACAGTACCTAAAATTCGTGCATGGGGGGGGCGGTTCCCTCAGCCCAGACTGTACCCTCTCCAATCTGAGACCCCTCAGGGGATGTCCATCTGCTGGTTTAGACCCAATCCCGGGGATCAGGCCTAAAACAGCAGTTGGACATCCCTCTCACAATCCTGGACCTTTGGCTCCTAATCGCTCATCTGCCTGACTGCCTGATTGTCCCTAACTGCCCCCGCTGCTGACCTGATCGCTCCTCACTGCCTCTGCGTGCCAGCCTAATCGCCCCTAATTGCCCCCCACCCCCTCCGCTGGCCTGGTCTCTCCTAACTTCCCCCTACTGCTAGCCAGGTTGCTCCCAACTGCCCCCCCTACCAGCCTGGTTGCCCCCAATTGTCCCCCTCTGTTGGCCTGGTCACTCCTAAATGCCTCCCCCCCGCTGCTGGCCTGGTTGCCCCCAACTGCACCCCCCCACTGGCCTGGTCGCCCTTAACTGCCCCCCCCCTTACTGACCTGTTTGCCCCATGCAGCCTGCTTATTCAGTCATTTGGTCACCCCTCACTAACCCCCCTGTGGGCCTGGTCATAGGCAGCCATCTTATGAGGGCATGAAGGTTAATTTGCATATTACCTCTTTATTATATAGGATGGGTTTGTCAGTTTTATTTGTAATAGCCAAACACTGCACACATCCCAGATGTCCATTAACAGGCTTATAGGCAAACAAAATACAGTCTGTTAATTCCATTGAAAACTACTCAGCAATAAAAAGCAACAACCTGATACATACAACAATGTGGATGGATCACAAAGTAATCACACTGAGTGAAAGCAGACAGACAAAACATCATAGCAGCTCTGGTTCCAGGCTCTGAATCCATTTACATGAGATTCTAGGAAATGCAGCCTGCTCTGCAATGACAGAGAGCGGATTAGTGGCTGCTGGGCCAGGATTGCAGGGAAGGAGGGATGGCCCAGGGCCATAAAGAAACTTCATGGAGGCAGAAATGTTTGGCATCTTGATTATGGTTTCACAGTGCATACATATGGCAAAATTCTTCAAATTGTGCAAATTAATATGTGTAGCTTACTATAAGTGAATTACATCTCTGTATAGTAGAAAAATTTAAATTTACGTATAGTTTAACCCACTGAAACAAATTGTGGTTTTAGTTTGTAGCTTTATTTTCAAATTTTTAACAAAGTACTGATGATGAAATTATCTCAAGAATGGGGTTATTCCTGAATGTCAAACATTCCTGGGGGTAACTTTTGGAATTCTTCTCTTTAATAGTGTGTAGGATTCTAACATAATGAGCTGCTGCTCAGAGAGGTTGTGTGGTTTTCCCAAATTCCTATTAGTTTCTGTAATCAAAATATCTGATTAGAAAAATATTTAGAATGTCACTAGCAGGCTTTAAAAATAAGTGAAAAGAATTATAAGGCTCTTGACTCAGTGAATAAAGCGTCAGCCTGGGGACTGAAGGGTCTTGGGTTCGATTCTGGTCAAGGGCACATGCCCAGATTGTGGGCTCGATCCCCACTAGGGGGTGTGCAGGAGGCAGCCGATCAATGATTCTTTCTCATCACTGATGTTTCTCTCTCCCTCTGCCTTCCTCTCTGAAATCAATAAAAGTACATTTTAAAAAAAGAAATATAAGAATAGGTACATTTCAGTTTTAAAACGTTTGAGAAAATAGGAGCTAAATGCAGAAATTGAACAAGGAACTAATTGATTGCAACTTGATATTTTTCATTGTTCTCTCCACATTAAGAGCCTTCTTTAAGCCTGAAGACAATTTTCTTTTGTGAAATATTAGCTAAGTCAATTAAAATGAAAATGAATGAAATAAAGATTATTTTTAAAGTATAATAACATTTGTTTGACGTGAATTGAAACATGAAAGATGGAAATTAATTTTCAGAACCCTTTCTCTTTTTTTTCACAAAACCTTGGGAGGCAATAGATGTGCAGATTCCAAAGTCTTGACTGTCATGAATGCATATGTCAAATTGTACTGGGTTCCAAATATCTATATATATATAAAAAGCATAAGCAACTGCTGGACCGGTCGCTATGATGCACACTGACCACCACGGGGCAGGCACTCAACACAGGAGCTGCCCCCTGGTGGTCAGTGAGCTCCTCAGTGAGCGCTGCTCAGCTGACCAACAGGCACTAGTCATGAGGCTCACAGCTGGCGAGTGCTGCTGCAGCAGCACGAGCCTCTCCCACCTTTGTGGCAGCGCAACTAAGTGGCAGAAGAAGCAGGCGCAGCAGGACCAGGATGAGTGGGAGCCCTGTGGTGCCCAGCTCAGGCTCAGGTTCCTCCCCAGCCGCCTGCCACATCGCACACTACTACATCCCTCGGGGGATGTCAGACTGCTGATTTGGGCCCCATCCCCACAGATTGGGCCCAAACCATCAGTCTGACATCCCCCAAGGGGTCCCGGATTGCAAGAGGGCGCAGGCCAGGCTGAGGGACCCCACCGGTGCACGAATCTGTGCACCAGGCCTCTAGTTTATATATTCACATAATATTCTCTGCAAGTCACATCTGATGTCTGGGGTCTTGGATCAGCATTAACTTCATCATTAGAAAAATTGACTGCTGAGCTACCAAAGGAAAATGATCGAGAACCATATATAATATAAATTACCATGTTTTCCAACAAACCAGCTAACACACACACACACACACACACACAATAATACTAATAACTTCTTAAAATAAATGAAAAATTTTGAGATAGGTTAATTATAAGTTCATCAGTTATCTCCTACAAAATGATGCTGCATTAACAAGCCACCTCAAAATGATGGGCTCAACTTTCCTTGAGCTCATGGCTTTGCAGATTTGCATTAGACTAGCCTCAGCAGAGCTGGTTTCTCAAAGTGCACTCACATGTCTGGCAATTGGCTCCTTCTGGGGTGGGGCATCGGAGAGTCTGGCCTTGTGCTCTCCATCCTCTATCAGGTTAGTGTGGGCATGTCACCTTGGTCATGGCAGAGGTGCAAGAGTTAGGCCCTCACTCGGACACCCTGTGGAACTGAGTGTTACAACACCAGTCCAGTCTCTTTTGAGCTCAGGGTGTCAGCATTTTGAAAAACCCTTACTTAACTCTGGTGCCGTGTCACATACAGAATTTTTTTGATATTTGCAACCATAGTAAAACAAAGACTTATATTTTTGATATTTATTTTATATATTTAAATGCCATTTAACAAAGAAAAATCAACCAAAAAAATGAGTTCGCATGTCACCTCTGACACGCGTGTCATAGGTTCGCCATCACTGACCTATGTCAAGACCCCTTTCCTTCTCTTGAGAAAAGAAGAGAACACATCATTTTTCGAGATTTTAAAATTCTTTCCCGCTGTTTTTTGGGGGTTGTGTGTGTGTGTGTGTGTGTGTGTGTGTGTGTTGTTGTTGTTTTGTTGTGGGTTTTTTTTTTCAGGGCTTTTTGACATTAGTGGATTAATTGCCTAAATTGATTAGGCTTTTTGCCATCACCTCTGCCACTCTTGCCTTTCGTGTTTGTCTTTACTTATTTCCTGTGTGTTTGCTAACACCACTCATTGTTGTCATATATAGATATACATATATATGCTTCCTTATCAGGCTAGAGAAAAGTAGTCTTGGATCTTTCAATTCTTCTGAACCCTCCTGAAGAATCACATTCAGGCATATCTGAGTGTCCCTTAGACACTGTCACACATGAAACCATTCTATTTTACTTAAAATAAAACTATAAGAAAATAATAGGGATGCATCCTTATGTTCATAGCAGCACAATTCACCATAGCTAAGACTTGGAAACAGCCTAAGTGCCCATCAACAGATGAATGGATTAGAAAACTGTGGTACATCTATACAATGGAATACTATGCTGCTGTAAAAAAGAAGGAATTCTTACCATTTGCCACTGCATGGATGGAACTGGAGAGCATTATGCTAAGCGAAATAAGCCAGTCAGAGAAAGATAAATACCACATGATCTCACTCATTTGTGGAATATAATGAACAACATAAACTGATGAACAAGGACAGATCCAGAGACAGAGAGGCATCGATCGGACCGTAGGGCCTCGGAGGGAAGGTAGGGGAGGGTGGGGGTAAGGAGAAGAGATCAACCAAAGGGCTTATATGCAAGCATATAGTCTAACCAATGGACACAGACAATGGGAGGGTGAGGGCATGAGTGGGGGGGTAAGGGGTAACGTGGGGATAAGGACACATATGTAATAACTTAATAACAGAAAAGAGAAGAGAAGAGAAGAGAAGAGAAGAGAAGAGAAGAGAAGAAAAGAAAAGAAAAGAAAAGAAAAGAAAAGAAAAGAAAAGAAAAGAAAAGAAAAGAAAAGAAAGATAACAAAATGGTAACCCAAAAGAAAGTTATGGTTTGTTTATTACACTTTTCAATTTCCAAAAAGTGCCCCTTACCATTTAGATAGTCACCTTGGGGAACAGAGCAACCTTTTCTCTTTTTTCCAAAAGTTTCAGTCCTGATTTTGAGAATCCTTACTAGCAGTGCAACAGTTTAACTCACTATTTCCCTGGAGACTAAAGACTACAAGTGTATGGACTTTCAGGAGCCAGCCATGCTTCTACAAAATGTTTAAGCTGGACTAAGAGGCGTTTACTGCACGCTTTTGCTGTACATGAAATAATATTAATTTTTAGCATATAATTTGAGATACCATTACTTTTATAAATATGAAGATGTTTATTGAATCATTTGTCAGGATCTTTTTCAGCAAACATTTCATCAAAAAAAAAACTGACTTCAGGATTTGGTGACCTTTCAAATCTGAGTTTCTAACCCCCATTTTCCTAAAACCTTGGAAATGGGGGACCAAGGGATGGCTAGTGCGCATGATTAGGGCTGGGTAGCAGGTTTAATAGCATTCATTAACCATAGCAACAGCGGTCCGCACAGGAGCAATAGGGATGATCAATAACCTGCCTCCGGGCACAATGCTACTGATAATTGATCCCCAGTCATTACTGAGGAGGGGTGTTGTTTTGTATCATATAATATGCCCTTTGGAAGGTCACAGTATTAAACTTTTACTATCTGTTTTTTGCAGTCTCAATATTAGTCATGTCATGTTTCCAAATAATTCCAGCTTTATTGGTTTTGACAGGAGTGCTTTCCCTGCCACATCCAAAGATGCAGACATAGATGCCAAAAAGTACTGTTTAGATTCATAAAGTCTAATTCTAAGACAATGGCTGGAACAGCATAGTTCAGGCTTTGGCTCTTCACTGTTTTCCTATTTCAGTGAAACCAGCCCTTTACAAAGATTAATGACACCTATATAACATTATCCTCGCTACTGCAGAATGTCCAGTCTAACTCAAATAAACCCTTCTCTTACCATTTATTGTATTAATTTTACCCTCCTTTTCTCCTTAATTACTTTTATAGGTTGTTTCCCTTGCTAATCTAATGAAGGGAGTCCTTTGGTTTAATATAGCAGAGTCAATACAGTGAGAATTAGTTTGTGTTTAATCAATGTCTACTAAAAACATGCTAGATGCAATATTGCTATAAATTCTAGTGCAGTTTGTTTCATCAGCCTTGTACTTCTTTTAAATTTTCCTTTTTCTATTTTTTATAACACAGTAGTTAAGAAAATATAATAGCAATGAAATAAAGGTGGTACCTCTGATCAGGGTCTGAGAGATCTCATTGTATCTTTCACAGAGATGCTATTGAGGATGTGGTTCATCATGTCAAATGTGCCCTCCTATATGCACCCCTCCCTCAGGAAAAATCTATTTAGTCTAGGAACACAGTGTTATAACTAACCTGAACACTAGCTTGTTTGCAACCTAACAGGCATTAGGTTAGATTACAAGGTCTTCCCAGGAGCTGAGAGGCAAATCTGTGGCTTAATGAAAGCAGTGGTTCTCCTGCCTTATCTATGGATTAAATTTGAAATTCTTAAGAGTATCACATTTTGAGGTCCCTATGTCAAGGAAACAATCAAATCAGACTTTAAAGGTAAAGGGGTTTGGGAATCAGTGTTTTCAAGATACCTGAATCATTTTAATCTGCAACTGTGGGTGAGAAGCAGATAGCAACTAAGTATAATCACGATCAAGAATGCATTTTAGACACATATTTATTCCTACTTTTATTTTATCATCAATTTTAACATGTTATCTAGTATACACATTCTTACAAGCTGTCTTATGTAATTTTCATAATCAAATAAACAGTACAGCATGATTGATACAAACAGGGAAAATTATGCTCAAGAAAAATTTGGGTTTGAATCTTGAATTTGAAATACAGAATACAAAATTCTCTATGCTACCTTATCTGTTGATAAATTAATTTAGAGGATAAATAATTACACAGTTATTTAAATTTTATTTCTTTTTGATACTGGATAATATTTATTTAAATCTAAATAATGAATCTCCTAACGAATATTATATTTATAAACTATAACAAAATGGGCCCTAACCAGTTTGTCTCAGTGGATAGAGCATCAGCCTGAAGACTGAAGGGACCCAGGTTCGATTCTGGTCAAGGACAAGTACCTTGGTTGTAAGCTCGATCCCTAGTAGGGGATGTGCAGGAGGAAGCTGATCAATGTTTCTCTCTCATCAATGTTTTTAACTCTCTATCCCTCTTCCTTCCTCTCTGAAATCAATGAAGATATATTTTAAAAAAATAAATATAACAAAATGGAACTGATAGAGATAAAAAATATCTTGCACCTAATCCTATATAATAAAGAGGTAATATGCAAATTGACTGTTACACCCTCCCACAAGATGGACACCACAAGACGGTCTACAGGGGAGGGCAGTTGTGGGCAATCAGGCCAGCAGGGAAGGAAAGTTAGGGGCGACCAGGCCAGCAGGAGAGGGAAGTTGGGGTGACTGGGCCCACAGGGGAGGGAAGTTGTGGGTGATCAGGATGGCAGGGGAGAGAAGTTGGGGGGGACCAGGCCTGCAGCAGAGGGCAGTTACAGGTGACAAGGCTGGCAGGGGAGGGCAGTTGGGGGCAATCGGGCCAGCAGAGGAGCAGTTAGGCATCAATCAGGCTGGCAGGAGAGTGGTTAAGGGGGGACCAGGCCTGCAGCGGAGGGCAGTTGGGGGCGATCGGGATGGCAGAGGAGCAGTTAGGCATCAGTCAGGCCGGCAGGAGATTGGTTACGGGATGATCAGACTGGCAGGCAGAAGTGGTTAGGGGAAATAAGGCAGGCAGGTGAGCTTTTGGGAGCCAGCAGTCCCTAAACCGGCAGTCAGATATTCCCTGAGGGGTCCCAGATTGGAGAGGGTGAAGGCTGGGCTTAGGGACAACATCCCCCCCCCCCCCGAATGCACAAATTTCATGCACCAGACTTCTAATCCTATCTAATAAAAGAGAAAAATGGTAATTGGCATACGACGATACTCTTTTCATTGGCTAATCAGGGCTATATGCAAATTAACTGCCAACTATGATTGGCAGTTAACTGCCAACAAGATGGCGGTTAATTTGCATATGTAGGCACAATGCAGGGAGGTGAAAGGGAAAGCAGGAAGAAGCCCCCTGCCACTGACAGTGATAGGAAACCCAGGGGGGAGCTAAGAGCTGGGAGGCAGGGCAAAGGCGGCCCTGGGGCCGCCTTTGCCCTGCCCCCCAGCCATGATTGGAGAATCAGGCGCCTTTGCCGCCCTGGCCAGTGATAGCAGGAAGTAGGGGTGGAGCCAGCGATGGGAGCTGGGCACGGTCGAAGCTGGCAGTTCCAGGAGCTAGGGGTCCCTTGCCTGGGCCTAAAGCGGAGCCCACGATCGTGGGGCCGCTGCAGCTGCGGGTCCCCGCTGCCCGGGCCGGACACCTAGGCCAGAGGCGTTAGGCCTGGGCAGGGGCGGAGCCTGCAACCGCGGGGAGCTGGGGATCCCCTGCCCAGGCCTGACACCTCTGCCAGAGGCCTCAGGCCTGGTCAAGGGGCTGATCCGGTGATTGGTGATCGGAGGGTGATGAGGGTCAACTCCTCTGGCCGAGGCATCAGGCCTGGGTGGGGGGCGGAGCCGGGGATTGGGGGGATATGATGGTCCCCTTGCCCAGGCCTGAAGCCTGGGTCAGAGGCGTCAGGCTTGGGCAGGGGGTGGAGCAAGCGATCAGGGGGAGATGGGGGTCCCCTGTCCAAGCCTGACACCTCTGGCGGAGGCGTCAGGCCTGGGCAAGGGGCCGATCCTGCGATTGGAGGGTGATGGGGGTCAACGCCTGAGGGCTCCCAGTATGTGAGAGGGGGCAGGCTGGGCTGAGGGACACTCCCCTCCCCACACACACCCAGTGCACGAATTTCGTGCACCGGGCCCCTAGTATATAAATAAAGGCAGCTACCTTAAGGGCCATAACGGCCAGCTGGCCAACCATCCATGGCCCCTCCCCCAGGCCACTGGCCCCTAATCAACACCCCGCACCCACCCCATTTGGGGGTGGGCCCAGCTGGCCCATCACCCACAGCCCCTGTCCATGGCAGGCCCTGCCCCCAATCACCCCCCCAACCCCAATTGGGGGTGGGGCCCACCGGCCAATTACCCATAAGCCCCTTCCCCCAGACATCCTGGTCCTGATTGGGTACCCTGATTGGCCCCAATCCGAGTGGGCTGGCCGGCCAATGTCCCACCATCTCTTCCTCCTGACAGGCCCAGCCCTAATCTGCCCTGATTGGGGTTGGGCCAGCCAGACCCCACCCATGCATGAATTCATGCACTGGGTCTCTAATCCTATATAATAAAAGACCAGTGACCATAAGGGTGTAACGACCAGAAGGACCGATCGACCAGTCGCTATGAGGTGCATTGACCACCTTTTGGTCCCTCCCTGTAGCCTGCAGGCTCTGATTGCTAGATGACCAACAGGGAACCATAGGGAACTGGGGTGGATGGCTTCAGGGCAGGACTGGGGATTGGCTAGTGGGCAGAAGGCAGACCTCTTGGCCCCTCCCCACAGCCTGCAGGCTCCAATAGATCTCCAGATGGTGAAGGGGAACTGGGGTAGGTGTCGACAGCGGGGCGGAACTAGGGACTGGTGAGTGGGTGGAACGGCCAACCTCTTATTCTCTCCCCCTGTCCTGCAGGCTCCTTAGATTGCCTGATGGTGAACAGGGAACTGGGGTGGGTGTCGGTGTGTGGGCAGAACTGGGGATTGGCGAACGGGCCAAAGATGGCTCTGATGGCAGGCTAGGCCTAAGAACCCTACCTGTGCACAGTTTCATGCTCTGGGACTCTAATAATTAATACAAATGAAGCAATAGAGCCCAGGAAAAATGATGTAAATTATTTATTCTACCCCTGTAATATTATTTTTGTATTATATAAAGCCAGTAATGTACTTACTTTACTTCCAAATAGAAATGATAAATCAATAATACTGCAACCAACGAAATATAAAATTCATGGGGCAGAATTTTGGTCTAACTTTTACTAAAATATCCCCAAAAATCTAGAAGAGTGCTTGACAAAGTAGGTGCTTAATAAACATTCGTTAAATGTATAAATGCATATGATCCTTCCATGAGCATATACAATAAGTGACTCTTGTTTATTAGCCATCTATTCATAGATATATGTATATAAATATTTATATTTAGATATAACACAAGTATTTATATTGAGATATGCATAAAATATTAAAATCTAAAATATCCTATATAATAAAAGCCTAATATGCTAAGTGTCCAGTTGACTGGCCGGCTATTTAACCAATCAAAGCATAATATGCTAATGATATACTAAGGTCACTCAACCACTCGCTATGACATGCACTGACCACCAGGGGGAAGACGCTCCAACCAATAGGTTAGCTTGCTGCTAGGGTCTGGCCTATTGGGACTGAGTGAGATGGGCCGGACATGCCCTGGAGCCCTTCTGCAGTCCTGCCTCCACAGCAATGTGGGGAGTGGGCTCAGGAAGCTGGCCTAAGCCATTAGTCAGACATCCCCCAAGGGCTCCCAGACTGTGAGAGCGCGCAGGCCGGACTGAGGGACCCCCCCCAAGTGTACAAATTTCATGCACCAGGCCTCTAGTATAAATAAAAAGTAAACCGTGGCTGAAACCGGTTTGGCTCAGTGGATAGAGCATCGGCCTGCGGACTGAAAGGTCCCAGGTTCGATTCCGGTCAAGGGCATGTACCTGGGTTGTGGGCATATCCCCAGTAGGAGATGTGCAGGAGGCAGCTGATCGATGTTTCTCTCTCATCGATGTTTCTAACTCTCTATCTCTCTTCCTTCCTCTCTGTAAAAAATCAATAAAATATATATTTTTTAAAAAAAGTAAACTGTGTAAAATCTAAGCATGTACATATTTAAGCTTAGATGTAATTTTTATGTAAACTTTAAGTACCCAAATGTATATGTACACATACAATGAAAGCAATATTTATCCAAATTAGAAAGAAATATGTTTAAAGGTAATTAATTATACAACATGGAGAAAAAGGGGAAATGTGTTTCCATCTTTTCATCTGTTTCAATGTTACTATTCTGCTTCCAAATAATAGAAAAAAATCAATCTGTATGACAGAGTAAGAATTATGCTGCATAACTTATAAAGTTACCATGAAACAGAACTAGTCAAGGCAAAATAGTTGAATGATATCCATCATTCCTCAATAGTTTTTTAAAACCAATATTTGCCTGAAAGGAGGTAGAGAAATATGAGATTCTATTTCAGACTAAAAGCCTATTTTCTATTCAACTGCCACTCCATAGAGTGGTCTTGTGTCAGTAAAGCAGAAAACACTGGCAGTTGGTCACAGTTCACTCCTCAATGGGCCTGGACGCCACGCATTCTTTACTCTGTACTTGGGAGGGTTCCAACAGGATGATTTAGGCCAAGTTTCACTTCAAATGAAAGTTTGCATTTGCTTACCTCAACTGCTCAGGGTGTTTTAAAGAACAGGTTTCCAAAACAGAAAAAGAAAAGAAACAAGAAAAACAGAAATAATTTTATTTTTCAGTTTTTAATTAACAGTTCCTTTATGGAAAAAAAATTGATACTTAACTTGTATATGTGATGGAGATGCTCAGTCGTGACATCTAAAACCAGGAAACCTCACTTTTTGGGTTTGTTATCAACCCAAACACATCAGCCTCACCACACTTTGTCAGTCACCTGAGAATCTCATGCATGGCCTCGGGGAATCTTTAATTCACATGAAAGCCTGTAATAAATAGTGAAGTCTATGGTTGGGATAAAGTGCTAGTTCTCCCTTTTGTCCCAAATAGAGACCTAACAAAACTCACTTTCATCCCAGTCAAATGGAATGAGTCAGTCTATAGACCTGGCACTTCAGAGCCCCTCCACAGCCCACATGAGAAAAACAGAGACCAGACATGGGGATTACTGGCCAAGAATTGTACAACAAATTATAAATTCTGCCATTTTCCTTCACCCATACCTAGGGCTCTTAAGCCATCCCATGCACTGAGGCCTCGGTTGGGGTGACTAAGACTGTCTTTTATGTAGAATGTGAGGCTCTGAGTTTATCTCCTCACTCTAGTCTAGACCAACTAAAGCATTTTGTTGTTGTATTCATGCAGTGAAATAAAAAAGCCAATCTAGCCAGACATCGAGAGAAATATAATTGGAAGTTATATTTCCACAAAAGATTTCTCCCCAATACAAACCAGGGTAACACCATATATTTAATTGATACACAGAAGGTAATTATTTTAATGACGTTAGAAACCTTAAATTAGATCTGTTTTCCAGCACATTATCTGTTTAGTTTTTTTGACTAGTGATATAGATGTTCAGATATACAAAATAATTTACATAGGTCCTAAATTTATTTCTGATGGAGCCAGGAATAGAACACAGATCATTAAATAATTAGTTCACTGTCTCTTTCCATGGGAACATGCTGCAATACTAAAATATAAACAAGCAAAACATTATTTTTCCCTGGCTGGTATGGCTCAGTTGGTTGGGCATCGTACTATGCACTGAAAAGTTGTCGATTCAATTCTCAGTCTGGGCACATGCTCGGGTTGCAAGCTCAATCCCTGGTGGAGGATGTGCAGGAGATAAGTGATCGATATTCCACTCTCACATATCAATGTTTCTCTCTCCCTCTCCTTTCCTCTCTCTAAAAAAAAAAAATCAATAAAAATATATATTTTTAAAAAGCATTAATTTCATTCAAGAAAAAACCTGACATTTTAATTTAATTTACACCATTTTTATTTTGTATAATATCTCTAAAAAAGCTTTTGATAGACTTGGAAGAAATTACAAACTCGTCTTCGGTACATGGACTATATTTTAAAATCTTTACAGATGAGGAGTTAACATAGTAAAAAAGAAACAAGGATGTACAGCTGTTGAAATACATCTTAGCCCTCCTAAGTTAACATCACTCACCTAAAGGAGGTTATAAAAAGAATATTTCCAGGCAATAGTGTTTTTCTAATGACCAGAATTTAAAATGCCAAGATCAACCATCCCTTTAAAGAAAAACTGGAAAATACACTAAAATTTGGAACAATTACCAGTCCTAGTTCTTTAAGCAACATTTATTGATGCTTTATAAAAACAGGTAAAAGGTAGTCAATAATGTACACATAATACATTTGGTACATTTAGTAATGTACAGTATTTCTAAATCAGATAGGTTGACCAGAATAAGACACTGCAGTAAGTAATTCAGTGAGGGTGTAAACAGGCTGTGAAAATGGCATGCAATACATATCAATTTTTAAAAATCAAGAACTTAACAGTGCCAGAACCGGTTTAGCTCAGTGGATAGAGCGTCGGCCTGCAGACCAAGGGGTCCAGGGTTCGATTCCGGTCAAGGGCATGTGCCTTGGTTGTGGGCACATCCCCAGTGGGGGGCGTGCAGGAGGCAGCTGATCCATGTTTCTCTCTCATGGATGTTTCTGGCTCTCTATCCCTCTCCCTTCCTCTCTTTAAGAAATGAATAAAATATATTTAAAAAAAAAAAAAAAAAGAACTTAACAGTGTTTCTCAACTGCATTTAGGCACTTGTATCATGAAGCAGTGATGGCAATATTTTACAACTAGGGAGAAATTGCCCTTGAAATCTTTCATAAGCAAAGTCGGGTAGCCTTTGAAAGACATCTTTTTAGTGGCATCGCTCACAAAACCTGCCCAGTAAAGTCCCGAGAGCCTTCATTTATACTGAGAAACAATTGGAAGAATCTGGAACAGGCAGTATATTGGGAAGGACAATGAAAGTCAACTAGTTATAATGGGAAGGACATGTTGATATGACATACTGGTAATTAAGACAGCTGTTGAATGAACTATTTACTGGATATTCTGTTTAACTTCAAATTTAAAATAAAAATATAGGATCTGGGTGGAAGGGAGGAAGGGGGACAATGAAGGATATCTGTAATACTGTCAATAATAAATACTAGTAAATACATAAATAAATATATAATTATACTACACCAATAATTTATAGATGTAATCCACCAAATACAAATAAAATACATGACATTTTAAAAAATTATATTTGAGTATAGTTTGTCAAATACCATCCAATTTGAACTGCAGTTTTGCTTTTGCTGTATACCAAGCAACCCATAGCTAGATCTACCAATAGGTCATCCATGGATTGACTTCAGAGTCAAATCTGGCATAACTGCAGCCTCATTGCACAATTTTCTGGAGGTTTGAACTAAGTCATCTTATCAGCAAGAATAAAGAGCACCCTGGCCAGTGTGGTTCAATTGGTTGGGCATTGTCCTATGCACCAAAAGCTTGCCTGTTCTATTTTCAGTTGGGCCACATGTCCAGGTTTTGGTCTTGATCTGCTGGTAGGGGGTGCAGGAGGCAGCCGATCAATGTTTTGCTTTCACATGGATGTTTCTCTCACTCTCCATCTTCCTTCCTCTCTAGAAAGGTAATAAAACTATCCTATATAATAAAAGCCTAATATGCTATGTGTCTGGTCATCTGGTGACTGATCTACTGTTCAACAAATCAAAGGGTAATATGCTAATGATGTGCTAAGGCTGTTCAACTGCTTGCAATGGCGTGCACTGACCACCAGGGGGCAGACGCTCCAACCGGTAGCTTAGCTTGCTGCTGGGGTCTGGCCAATCCGGACTGAGCCAGATGGGCCCCACCCGCCCTAGAGCCCTCCTATGGTCCCTCCCTAATCCAATCTTGCACTGGTGGGGTCCCTCCTGCAATCTGGGACCCCTCAGGGGATGTCAGAGAGCCAATTTCAGCTGGATCCTGCAGGCCACTCCTGAGGGTGCCAGATACAGGGCTCATAGCTGGTGAGTGCTGCTGCAATGGCAGGAGCCTCTCCAGATCGGGATTAATTGGGCGGGAGCCAGCATCAGGCACAGTGGGGCTGGGATGAGCGGCAGCAGCAGGTAGGAGCTGCAGGGTTTTGGCCCAATCCCCGCAGGCCACCCCGAGGAACCCCACCCATGCACAAATTTGTGCACTGGGCCTCTAGTATAATATAAAATAAAAAGACCAAGAGCCTAATGAACAAATAGAAATTCTGAATATCAATGGAGGTCCTGAGTCAAGAACCTCCAAAGCCCTATTTATTTGCATTGTATGTTATTAGATAAACTTTCTGGTAATTATACTTGCCTGAATAATTTACCTGTAATTTCTAGGATCTGGCTTCCTAGTGGGATAATTTTTCTCAAATTATAGTGTGCATGAGAATGACAGGGTAGGGTCGATGGTTAAAAATGCATACTTCTGGAAATTGCTATAGCATATTCTGATGAGTAGGTCAATATGTAGCTACAATTTTAACAAACATTCCAGGTGTTTCTAATGCATGTACCTCCATTATTAAATCTGACACTAGGGAATTATGTGCTCTCCACAGAGAGTTCATATGCCTTATCTGAGAGTGTATTTTGATACCATATTTGACTATGCCGATTTTTAGAAATGGAACTCATTGTTTTAAAGAGACACTTTAGGGTCTCCTTGAGGAAAGACTCTAACATGCCAGAGCAAGTATACAGAGTAATGATTCTTCTAGCACTTCAAAGGAACACACTGGCATTTACATGGGTAACCATACACTGGGAATAGCCAGACATATTGGGAACCATTGCAGAGAGTCCAAATTGGCCGAATACCTGAGGACCTGAAACATTATCATGGACCCCTCATAGAGTTGGGACATCTCCTACTGGGTCCAGTGAGTCCATGGAACCATACAATAGTCATTCTTACCTATCTTCAAGTAAGAACTAGAATCAACATACTTGACATCTTAACATTGAATCTTCCAATCCATGAACATGGTATAAATTTCATTTTACATAGCTCTTCATCTCTTCACAGTGTCATAGTTTCCAGTGTAGAGATCATATATATACTTTTTGTTAAATTTACCCTAAGTACTTTATAATTGTTATACTACTATAAATGGCATTCTTAAAAATCCCTTTATATCTGCATCTATTTTTCCAAGTCTTTGCTACTATAGTATAGAAATACAATTGTTTTTATTTTTTTGACCAGACCCACTACCTTTCCACCACACTATTTTCATTTATTAGTTCTGATAGTTGTTTGATAGTTATTTTATAAGGATTTAAAATATAAATGATAATGGCCACTGAAAATAAGACAATTTTACCACTTTATTTTTTTAAAATATATTTTATTGATTTTTTACAGAGAGGAAGGGAGAGGGATAGAGAGGTAGAAACATCGATAAGAGAGAAACATCGATCAGCTGCCTCCTGCACACCCCCTACTGGAGATGTGCCCGTAACCAAGGTAAATGCCCTTGACAGGAATCGAACTTGGGACCCTTCAGTCCAAAGGCCGATGCTCTATCCACTGAGCCAAGCCGGTTAGGGCACCACTTTATTTTTGATTGCCATGATGGTTTCTCTGTATCTTGCTTCATTGGATTGCTTTCCAGGTCCTCCAAAATAATGCTGCAAGCGCTCATCTTAGCTTTGTGTCTGATTTTAAGAAAGATGTAAGCGGAACATTTTTAGTCGGTAGTGTTTATCAGTTGAGAATAAGCCCTTCTTCCTAGTTTGCTGAGAATGTGTATGATGAATATTTGTTGAATTTTGGCAAATGATTTTTCTGCACTCCTAAGATTATGACATGGATCTTCTCTATTGTCAAAGTAATGAATGTCAAATTCCTTTACAGTCCTGAGATAAAAGTCATTTGGCCAGGATGTG
The DNA here is from genome assembly GCF_963259705.1 of Myotis daubentonii. NCBI lineage: Eukaryota > Metazoa > Chordata > Mammalia > Chiroptera > Vespertilionidae > Myotis > Myotis daubentonii. The sequence goes on from NC_081840.1 coordinate 155,307,350, forward strand.
TTTCATTTTTACATATTGTTGGGTTTGATTTGCCAGGGTTTTGTTGGGATCCTATTATATATCTTCATGATGGATATTAGTCTGTAATTTTTTTAACATCTTTTTCAGGGTTTGGTAGTATTAGCCTCCATAAAATGAGTGGGACCTGTTATCTAGTCTTTAATTACCTTAAAGAGCTTGAGTAGGCTTCGTATTATTTCTTTTAAAAGAATTTTTGATAAAATTCACCAGTGAAACCATTTGAATATAAACTTTTCTTTGTGGGAATATTTTTATTTAAGAATTTAATTTTTCTATAAAAATGATGCTATTAAATACAATTGCCTCCAATGCCCAGCCGCACTAATTTCAACCACTTCAGCACCCTGAATTATGGTTTATGCTATGTCTCCTAGGGCTCCATTCCTTTGAACATCTCAGTTTCAAAGACACTGTCTTTGAAAGGCCTCTCACCATCATCTGAGATTATGTTAAGTGGCCTGGCCAAGTGGTTTTTGAGGTAGATTGGTAAGAAAAATTATTTGGCAGCTACATGAAGAAATTGAGACAGGTAACTTAACAAACTAGCGGAACATTTACAGTCAGATACAGGAGGTCACCAGGGTGGAAATCCCTGGGTGCCTAGCAACAGCAAAACTGGGGCTGGACCTCACCCCCAGGGAGGCCTTTCCTTCCCTGGCATACGCTGGCCATGCAGTTTACACACACCCCTTTGACCTTTCCTCTCTAGAGATCTAGGCCTCAGTTGTATTTCAACTCCAGGCCTAGGCAAGCAGCAAAATCAGATAGGCAATGCCAGGACCAGCTGTGATGACTAATGACCCCCTAACTTTGTGCCAACCAATCAGTGGAGACCATGACCCTGAAAAATACAGTGGAAAAGCTGATGAGTATTCCATTGAGATCCTTCCCTAAGACCCCTCCCTAAACTTCCAGCCTTTAAAACCCTCAAGACAAAGAACCCAGTGCAAGCTCTGCTTCCCAGGTGCAACGCAGGTGCCTCTGCCTTTCCCACTTTCCTCCCCCACAGGCATGCCTCTCCTAAACACTAAGGGACCCCATGAGACTTTCAAGCAGGGGAACAATGGGCAGTGGCAGCTCATCCGGCTAAACCCCTGAACTTGTCTCTAAGGCCTACTTTTCTCTGACTTCCTGGTGAGCAAAAGCAAACCCACCGAGGCTCACTTCTTTCCTAGAACATTTCTAGAGAGCCAGAGCAGGCCTGCAGAGGCTCTCTCCTGATGGTTACTTTATCCCAAGCCCTTCCTTGTTTCACTGTCCCAGCTTTAATAAACATTCTCTCAAAATTGCCTCGACTCATATTTTGAAATCTTTCCTGCATGACGTCAAGAACCCCACACACTATAGTCTGGCTTTAGGCAGACGTGCTCCAGGTCTGGTCCTCTTTCCAATAACAGTGTTACATCCAATGGAAATAAATTGACTATTTTCTTCTCTACTGCCTCATAGACAAACTCCTTAAAAGACTGCCTCATTCACCACTGCATGTGAGAATTTAGCTTTGAGTATAGTACATAGTCAACAAACATTTATAGACATAAAGAGAGGCAGAGAAACAGAGAAGATAGCAAAGGTAAGATAGGAAGGAAGAGGGAGAGAGAGAGAGAGAGAGAGAGAGAGAGAGAGAGAGAGAGAGAGAGAGAGAGAGAAAGAGAGAGAGAGAGAGACAGTTGGGAGACAGGGAAAAGAAGCAGAGAAGGTAACATAAGAAGGAGAGAGAGTGAGAAAGGTTGGTTGGGAGACAAAGGGAAAAGAGAGAGAATTTTGATGGTGAGGATGCAAAAAATGTACCAATATGATGAAAATATTAAAACATATCTCATAGAATATATAAGACATTGGTAAAAATATAATCTTTCTAAAAGTTATTATTTTAAGTGCTGGGGAAATCTGCATAAACTCTATCAGTCTTAGTTTTGTCCTCTGTAAAATACATTGATTGGGATTTAATAAAATATTGTGGTAAACATTTTTTTGTTACAACTTATTTGCACATTTTTTCTATAGTTTTTTTTCCAGATCAAATTAATTTGTTTGAACTGTATAAACTTGCAAATATTTGATCACTATTGATCTACTAAAAGAGAAATTTAATTTGGTTCAATTTACTATATTAATTCCATGATTTTAATGTGGTAAATCTCTTCCTTCCTTGACAACATAAAGGAATTTTATGGAGAATTTTTTCTTTCATCTCAGCTGGAATAAAATTGTGATAGAACATACACTGGCTTGTAATCTTGTGCATGTTACACTATAAGGGTTAGTTTCTTTGTCTATAAAACATGAACAGAAAGAGTAACTGCTTTATGAATTGTTTTGAGAATGTGAAGTGCCTTACAGATACAAATACACTCACAGTAAATGTTAACTGTTAGTAACATTATCACTATTATTATAAAATGATTTTGTACTTTAAAATATCCTCAGTATAAATACGGTTAAAATGGGTTATGTGATTATTTTTCAAGGACAAATATTTTTTTAAATAAAAGAATCTTTAAGTTGTTATCTCAATTGCAAATGGACTCTCTCAACTATTTCCTGACCTTTAGTATATGTAATTTGTCCCTGGATTAATTCTCACAGAGTGTGCAAAGGTTAATATGACATGCACACAATGCAGTGTGTCAATATTCTTCCTTTATTTAACTCCCATATAAGTCAATGAGGGAAATGTAAACACTAGAATAGAAAACTGAACAAAGTATGACCAAAAGATACATATAAAAAAGCAAATGACAAGTAAAATCTACAAATATTCTATTGTTTTAGCAATAACAGATGCAAATTAAAACAGCAGTAAAACATGATTTTCACTGCCAAACCAACGTGACTAAAAAGAGTAATACCTCACGTTAGTAAGAATGCAGGAAAGTGGACAGCTATAGCCTGATGACAAAGCTGCAAATTATTATTATTTTTTTTAATGAATGGCAGTCATCAATATATATATTGAAGCAATAAATATTCAAACCTTTTGACCCAGAAACACCATTAGGAATATATCCTAAGGCAATAAGAAATAACTATGATTTATATCAAAAGAAGTTTATCACCACATGTTCCAATATGAGTAAAATATAAATAATAACCTTAATGTCTAACAGTAGAAAACTGGTCATATAAAGTATGATAAAGTCAGGAAATTGGGAATTTAGAAGACTATGTGCTATTGTTAACAAGGACAGATGTTTAAGTACTAATATAATGTAGGATAGGGTCCTAGTTTTGAAGTTTGAACCTAGGTGTTTATTAATGCTGTCTTTGGGTGTTGAAATTACAGGATGTCTTTCTCTTCCTCGTGGTCTTAAGCATTTCATCATAAACACACATTATTTTAATAACTGCACATTTATTTTGAGAAAATGGCTACTACAGTAATTCTAGAGGCTTTTGAATTCTCTTTCAAGCCTAACAATTATTTTAATATAAAATCTTGTTGAAATTTCTATAGCACTTGTCTTACATTAAATGCTTATTAGGGAAGTGTTTTAGGGAGACCAACATCTCCAGCTTTCATCTAACTGGAGAAGAGCAATCAGTTCCCCGGCAGCACCGAGCAATATATAGAACAGGAAAGTGCTTTGCTAGCCCACGAGAGGGGCTATCAGCTTCCATATAATTAATTAGACAGTGGTCTCTACTAGAGAGACATAAACGGATGCAGAGGGAAACGCGGCAAGTGCACAAATGACCTTCTGCTGCAAAACTGGATGTGAGTTTGTTTAAGGTAACTGTTCGGTTCTACAAAAGCTCTAATAGTGCCCATAAAATTAATCTCCTGGCATTGAGTATTTGTTAAGGATGAAGACCTGTGTCTCTGGCATGTTCATAGTCTGCACTATTTTGCTTTAATACTGAGTTTCATGGTATATCACTAATAACTCAGAATAAGAGATTGATATTAAATAATAAATGTAATTCTGGACTATATTATTCTTCTGAGATACAATTTGAATACTTTATATACATATTTATATACTAGAGGGAGGCCCAGTGCATGAAATTTGTGCAATGGGGGGGGGCAGGGTGTCCCTCAGCCCAGCCTGCACCCTCACAATCCAGGACTGCTGGCTCCCAACCACTTGCCTGCCTGCCTGCCTGATTGCCCCTAATGGCTTCTGCCTACCAGCCTGATCACTGCCTAGCCACTCCCCTGCCAGCTTGATTGATGCCTAACTGCTCCCCTGCTGGCCCAATCACCCTCAACTGCCCAGCCATGCTAGCCCGATCGTCCCCAACTGCCTTCCCCTGCTGGCACAGTTTCCCCTAACTTCCCTACCCTGCTGGCATGGTCTCCCCCTGCCGGGAGCCGGTCCATCCTTGCTGTTTCAAGGGACCTGGCATATATGGCATACGGTTCTTAATATGTTTGCTCACCTTCTTGGTGCTGTGTTTTAACCAAAGTCACCTCTCTGAGAAAGGTTGAATCCCCAGGTAGGGATTTTCCCCTGAAGTTAGGGAGGGAATAAAGCCCCTCAACTAAGTGCCAGGCGGGTAATTAATCCCTTTAACTACGAACAATCATGCTTAAACTACATAATCTTTTCTCCCTGGAACGGAGATAAGAAACGCCCTAACCTTTGTAATAGAGATTGATAGGATTGAATCAACTGGTATAAATACAGTTGTAACAAGACAGAAACACACAGAACTTAGAACAGAATCAACAAGACAGAACTCATGAGACAGAATTCAGAACTCAGAACTCAGAACACAGAACTAAGGACACAGGGCTTGGAAGACAGGACCAAGAGAGACAGAGCCTAGGCACAGAACCTACACAGAGCATTCTCTAGAGACAGAAGAACTTCGCTGGCGAGAGCATGCCGGAGGATCCTGGACAGGGACTGGCCTCAGAGCCTGGAGGCAGAGCCTGGCGAGAGAGCATGGCAGGGGATCCTGGACTGAACCTGACTGCAGAGATTGACAGGAGAGCCTGACTACAACCTGGTGACTGGACCTGCCTGGAGAACCTGGACAGAACCTGGCTGGAGATCCTAAGCAGAACCTCTCTGGAGATCGAGACCAGAACTTGGCTGGAGATCCTGGCTAGGCTGCTGATCAACTGAACGCTGTCTCCGTGTCATTCCTTCTTCGCCGACTCCGTCCACACCTTTGGGGAACCCCTGGACCTGCTGGGGTTGGACCCCGGCACCCCTAACTTCCCTACCCTGCTGGCATGGTCTCCCCCAAGTGACCTCCCCTGCCAGCCTGGTTGCCCCTAACTGCCTCCTCTGCAGGCCTGGTTTCCCCCAACTGCCCTCCCCTGCAGGCCCGGTCACCCCTAACTGCCCTCACCTGCCAGGCTGGTTGCTCCTAACTGCCCTCTCCTGCTGGCCATCTTGTAGTGGCCATCTTGTGCCACATGGGGACAAACATCTTGTGTGAGGGCATGATGGTCAATTTTCATATTGCCTCTTTATTATATGGGATATTTCATATATATATATTAATTACTTATTCTAAAAATATTCAGATCTTCAAAAAAAGTGTACCTTCCTATACTCAGATAGTCCTTTTTTTGCAAATAATAGGTGTTAAAACACATAAGTTTTTGTTGAGTGTGTTTCTCTCCACGTTCTGCATGGTTCAGGGTTCGGGGTCTGGAAGAAGAGCCGCACACAAATGAAAAAGAAAAGACACAAGATAATTTGGAAATATTGGGGGACCAGGCAGGCAAGTCCAACTCAAGGAGAGGGACTTCTACTGGTGCTCAGGCCGCACCAACCTTTTATTGATCTGGGATACACCCATAGCATAGCCCTTAGGCAGGCAAGTTCCAGTAACACACAGATTAGCTCATCAGCAGACAATTTCCAGTAATAGGCAGACTATCTAATCAACAAGGATTTACATGAGTTAAGGTGGGGAGGATGCTTCAGCTACCATTATCTAGATTAACTGGGTGGTGCACAGCTCCGACCTTTGCTAGGGCTTCAAAGGTCACCCGCTTTGGGGGGTCTCTGTCTATGCTCTGCTAGTGAAGACAATAGGTGGTCTCCAACAAAATTCTCCCCCATCTTCTGATTTTTCAAACTTCTTTTCATCTACAGGCTCTTCAAATTCCATTTGAGTTTCAGCTTCTTCATCATTCATTTTATATGTGCTAGGGCACTCTGAAAAATGCCTTACTCTATAAGGCCCTGCCCTTTCTGAAGCACAGATAAAATTTGAACGCGAAGACCTTTATTGGCCTCAGGAGACTCAAGGAAAGCCTCTTATCCTTTCAGCCTTTCCTCCCTTTCTCTTGTGGTCTCCTCCACCTGGTAATCTGTAGTTCCATCCCATACTTGGGCAGTGATTTGATGACCACCAAACCACCGTCCATCCAGAGTTTGAATACAATAATCAGCTTCCTCTGGTTCCCTGAAGGACACAGAGGCCACACCATCTAGGTGTCTATCAAACAGAAGAAGCTTCCTAATTTGTCCAAACTTCGAACACTCTACTCGAAGATCTTCTCTGATCTCATTTAGCACCAACGGATCATCCTCAAAATCCATAGGATGAAACATATTTTTGATGATGACAACTCGTTCATGGCACGTTCGGATTGCCCCATCCTTTCTCTCAGGTCTCCAATCCAATTGCTTTTGTTGCTGAGATAGCTTTTTCTTTGTAATCTTTGCACTTCTTCTTCTTAGAGGCAACATATTGTCCCTTCAGTTGAAACTTTGCCACCTCAACATGTAATCTGTAGCCTCTAATTTCATCTTCATCCAAAAGTTTTAATGCAAGATCCACAGATTCCCTCTTCAAATAACAGCAAAGCCCATCTCCTTTAAGATTTCCTTGATTATCTTTGTAAAGCTTGACTTTAAATTCTTCTGTTTGAGGATCTCTCATAATAATCCCAAACTTGGACATGAGCTGTATAAATTCATCCAGTGTAATGTCTGGAGGCAAACCAGACACATATACATTTGTATTTCTGTCTTCTTCAACATGAAACCACCCTGATTCAGCCTTTCTCTTTTCTCCTCTCTTTTTGGGATCAGTGGGTTCAGGGTTTTTTTCTTTGTGGAGGTTCTTCTGCAGGCCTAGCATTAACATCTTGTACATTTGCAGTAGAGCTAGACGCACCATCATTAGAAAAGCCATAATTGGCCTGATATGTAGCAATGAAATCTTCAGTGATCTTGGGGAACCAAGCCTTCTTATCCAGGTCCCACTCGTAGGGAGTGTCATCTAGCTGCTGCCGGAAAGAATTGTTTTCTCTACCTGGACCTTTCTGGGTGTCTCCTTTATGGGTGTCTCCGTACAATTTTTGCAATCGCAACTGCTCATCAAAGTTGTCTTTCCCATCCAAGTTGTTGCAACTCATGTTGTCGACTTAGCTCAGGGGAACAGCCACGTTGGGCACCAGTTGTTGGGGTCCAACCCCAGCAGGTCCAGGGGTCCCCAAAGGTGTGGACAGAGTTGGTGAAGAAGGAATGACATGGAGACAGCGTTCAGTTGATCAGCAGCCTAGCCAGGATCTCCAGCAAGTTCTGTGTTTTATTGTCTTGTTACATCTGTATTTATACTAGTTGATTTTAATCCTGTCAATTTCTATTCCAAAGGTTAGGGTGTTTCTTATCTCCATTCCAGGGAGTAAAGATTATGTAACTTAAGGGTGATTGTTCGTAGTTAAAGTGATTAACTACCTGCCTGGCATTTTGTTAAGGGGTTTTATTCCCTTCCTAACTTCAGGGGGAAAATCCCTACCTGGGGAAACATCCTCGGAGAGGTGACCTTGATTAAAACACATAGCGCGAGAAGGTGAGCAAACATATTAAGAACAGTATGCCATATACACCAGGTCCCTTGAAACATATGCTGTGCAGATGTTTCTTCCCTGCAGCGACTGTGTCAAGCAGCAAGGATGGACCGGCTTCCGGCAAGTCTTTAATTTCCTTATGTGTAAAATCAGGATTATTGTATTTACATTATAGAGCAGTTGTAAGCATTAAATATATTAGATATATAAACATATATATATATATATAACTGTTATTCTAATTTCTCTCAACCAATTTTACAAGAATTACCAACTCTTTGAAGTCATTGAGTTGGCATTTTATATATATATATATATATTTTATTGATTTTTTACAGAGAGGAAGGGAGAGAGACAGAGAGCCAGAAACATCGATGAGAGAGAAACATCGATCAGCTGCCTCCAGCACATCTCCCACTGGGGATGTGCCCGCAACCCAGGCACATGCCCTTGACCAGAATCGAACCCGGGACCCCTCAGTCCACAGGCCGACGCTCTATCCACTGAGCCAAACCGGTTTCGGCGAGTTGGCATTTTATAATATTAAATTGTACTTTTTGATCTTTAAAATTGGCCAATGAAACATAGTAGAACTTGCATGAAATATTATTCTCATGCAGAATTTTAATCTAGACTCTATCATGCTGGAAGAAGAATGGGTTTTCATAAAGTAAAGATGGATGGCTTCATATTTTTATGAAGGCTAGGAGTCTCTCTCTCTCTCTCTTTCTCTCTCTCTCTCTCTCACACACACACACACACTTTTTCTCTCTCTCTCTCTCTCTCTTACAGTGAGCAGTAATACTCATTCCCCACCCTAAGATATGATGTCTATGTACATCCTCTTGTTTTCAGCATGAAGTAGTATATTGGCATACACTGTGATTTGTACAGTATGAATCTCATTGGAATAAACCTTTGTCTGAAATTCTTTGAATGTATCTACTGGAGATTGAAATATCACATAAATTGATTATTCTGTGTTTAGATTTTGGTCTCAGACTTGAATGCCTAAGAACAAAAGGACCATTTATAGAGTTTTATCTTATATCATTTCTAGTTTTATTATGTGTAAGTGATCATGCAAATTTTTTAAAAATTCAATCAACCAGAAACCACTTATTAAACATCTATTACAGAAGTTTTCAAACTTTGGCAAGTATTATATTTATACTAGGGGCCCGGTGCACGAAATTCGTGCACTGGGTATGTGTGTGGGGGAGTGTCCCTCAGCCCAGCCTGCCCCCTCTCACATACTGGGAGCCCTCAGGCGTTGACCCCCATCACCCTCCAATCGCAGGATCGGCCCCTTGCCCAGGCCTGACGCCTCTGGCCTAGGCGTCCGGCCCGGGCAGCAGGGACCTGCAGTGGCAGCGGGGGGTGCCGCGATCGCGCGGGCCTAGGTGTCCGGTCCGGGCAGCAGGGACCTGCAGCTGCAGTGGCCCCACGATCGTGGGCTCTGCTTTAGGCCCAGGCAAGGGACCCCTAGCTCCCGGGACTGCCAGCTTCGACCGTGCCCAGCTCCCATCGCTGGCTCCACCCCTACTTCCTGCTATCACTGGCCAGGGTGGAAAAGGCACCTGATTCTCCGATCATGGCTGGGGGGCAGGGCCGCCTTTGCCCTGCCCCCCAGCTCTTAGCTCCCCCCTGGGTTTCCAATCACTGTCAGTGGCAGGGGGCTTCTTCCTGCTTTCCCTTTCGCCGCCCTGCATTGTGCCTACATATGCAAATTAACCGCCATCTTGTTGGCAGTTAACTGCCAATCTTAGTTGGCAGTTAATTTGCATATAGCCCTGATTAGCCAATGAAAAGGGTAGCTCGTACGCCAATTACCATTTTTCTCTTTTATTAGTGTTGATGGGAATTTACTCAAAATACAAGAACCAATTTTCTGCTATTCTATGGTTATGGCAGTTGCTATAGGACATAGTTAAGGACATTATCTGTATCATCCCTGCTATAATTTTCAAACAATGTATTTTAAAATTAAATGCCAATAAGTTTTATTTTCCTTTTTGAATGGGTAATTTCTCCCTCTATAGGTTATGATCTATCAGATCACATGCAAAAAAAGAAAATCAGCAATACCATGCCAGTCACTTGCAATCTAGATAAAGAACTGTCCTAGAGTGCCAGGAATTGGAAACAGGATCCTGAATTCATTTCTCTGGGACAGTGGTTTGGGCAAATTAATGGAAGCACAGGACTTGACTCGTTTGTGATAATTTTGTTTGCCCAAGCATGCTGGGATATAGGAGGTGGGGGAAAGAGGAGGGCTGAGGACCAGTGCACATATTTTGAGTCTCAATCTTTATTAGCACAAATGATGCAAGTCCCCTGTAGAATCATATCCATAGATCATATTGCAATACATTTGAATGAGGCCATCTATTTTTAAAAAGTCATAGTTCTACCCAAATAAAAAACATTCAGCGTACTATTTAATACAAAGCATGAAATATAATAATTGCTTTAAGAAATTTATGATATATTTTTTAAATTATTACTTTTGCAGCCTACCAGAATCCTCTGATTCATGAGGCAATTGCAAAGGCAGAAAAGAAAGGTGCTGTTGTTTCCAGTTGCAGTGAATGGTATTATATCTAACAATTAAACAGTAGAACCAAATGTCATAATAAAAAGAAATGGCTATTATATTTTACCACAGAGCCATTTGCAGGTAGGTAAGGGTTACATTTTTAAAACTGCTGTGTCTTCATGCACTGGCTTACACATGATAAATGTAAGTTTTGTTGCTTGAATAGAAGATTCCTGTTTTAGTTGAGTTGTTGCTGTTTTGACTAAGAAGCATTTTTCTAGGTATATTGTTATAAAATAATAACTTGTTAATGATATGTTTTAGAGTGAAGTAGATTTTATTCAAGGGGCATGCCATATTTCTCATAACATGTAGAGTATTATAGTGAATTTTAGTTTGTTGTAAGACATTACATCCAACTCAGTACACTAGTTTTTATCCTACCATATAAATAACCTCATAAAATTTCCTTGGTAATTCAGGCTAAGTAATTTACATAGCATTCTTTTAATCCTCATCAGTCTTGGTAATTTCTTCCTAAGATCTAAAACTAGATGGCCCACACTCCATTTCTTTAAAACAAGATATAATACAAATTCTGGAAACTAAGTCTTTTTACTCTACATGTATCGCCTTATAGAAGTGTGTGTGTGTGTGTGTGTGTGTGTGTGTTTCAGAGACAGAGGTGGGAAGAGAATAGATTTGCTTCAGAAGTCTTTTAACTTGAAAAATTATGAACTTAAATATATATTCAATTTATATCTCCACTAACATTCTTTTTTTTGTTTTCTTTTTTTTTTTAATTAAATCTTTATTGTTCAGATTATTACATTTGTTCCTTTTTTTTTTCCCCCCATAACTCCCCTCCTCCCAGTTCCCGCCCCACCCTCCGCCCTCACTCCCCACCCACTGTCCTCATCCATAGGTGCACGATTTTTGTCCAGTCTCTTCCCACATCTCCCACACCCCTTTCCCCCCCAAGAATAGTCAGTCCATTCCCTTTCTATGTCCCTGATTCTATTATAATCAACAGTTCATTCTGTTCATCAGATTATTTATTCACTTGATTCTTAGATTCACTTGTTGATAGATGCATATTTGTTGTTCATAATTTGTATCTTTACCTTTTTCTTCCTCTTCCTCTTCTTAAAGGATACCTTTCAGCATTTCATATAATCCTGGTTTGGTGGTGATGAACTCCTTTAGCTTTTCCTTATCTGTGAAGCTCTTTATCTGACCTTCAATTCTGAATGATAGCTTTGCTGGATAAAGTAATCTTGGTTGTAGGTTCTTGGTATTCATCACTTTGAATATTTCTTGCCACTCCCTTCTGGCCTGCAAAGTTTCTGTTGAGAAATCAGCTGACAGTCGTATGGGTATTCCCTTGTAGGTAACTGAGTTACTTTCTCTTGCTGTTTTTAAGATTCTCTCTTTATCTTTTGCTCTTGGCATTTTAATTATGATGTGTCTTGGTGTGGTCCTCTTTGGATTCCTTTTGTTTGGGGTTCTCCGCGCTTCTTGGACCTGTAAGTCCATTTCTTTCACCAGGTGGGGGAAGTTTTCTGTCATTATTTCTTCAAATAGGTTTTCAATATCTTGGTCTCTCTCATCTTCTGGCACCCCTATAATTCTGATGTTGGTACGCTTGAAGCTGTCCCAGAGGCTCCTTACACTATCCTCGCATTTTTGGATTCTTTTTTCATTTTGCTTTTCCGGTTGGATGTTTTTTGCTTCCTCGCATTTCAAATCATTGACTTGATTCTTGCGCTCCTCTGGTCTGCTGTCGGGCGTCTGTTTAATATTCGTTATTTCAGACCGTGTGTGCTTAATTTCTAGTTGGTTCCCCAATATAACATCGAGGGTCTTATTAGTTTTCGTGTAGATCTCATTAAGTTTATCGGCAGCTTCTAAACAGTTCTTGAGAGACCTTAAAAGTGTGGTTCTGAACTCTATTTCTTCCATTGACAATTTTGTCCTGTTTCTTTGTCTCCGCATTTTGTTATGCTTCCTTGGTGCACCCCCTAGTGGTCTTTGTTCGCAGTCTTATAGATAAATCTTTGTTGTAGCTAATTCCAGGGAGGGTTTGACCTCCAGGCCAAGTGGCTATGAGATTCAGCTGTGTCAGCGGTGAGAGAACTTCTGTCCTCTAGGGAGGTGCTAATCTAGCCTTTGCCTGAGGCTATCCGGCAAATGCCTCTGTGCAGGGCTTGGGCAGGGCGGGTCGAACAGGATCAACAGGGTGGGCCGGAGAGAGCAGTTATGGCAGCTCTCAGTCCTGTCCCAAGGGGCTCTGCCTCTCTGAGTCCCAGCACCCGCTGCAAAGCTCGGAGAGAAAGCTGCACTCGCTCTGACCGAAGCCAGAGAGTCCGCTTCTCCCGTTTGAGCCTGTGTCCCTAAAGACTCGCCTGTATCTGGAGCTCAGAGTCTGCGACTCCCTCCCGATTGAAAACAACAAGCGCGCCCTCCGCCGCCAGCCCGCTCCGCGCACTCCGCACCTCAGAATTTGACTTCAGCACTGCGCCTCCTCTGAGTGTCCGTATGCGTTTCTCTTTCCTCCTAGTTGTAGGACTTCCACTCAGCCAGCGTTCCTGTGGTTCTGCGTGATGTCCGTTCTGTGTTTTAGTTTCACTTTTGAAGTAGTTGTTCAAAGCAGCAAACTCCTGCGTTAACCTATGCCGCCATCTTGGTTCTCCTCCACTAACATTCTTAAAAAGCAAATTTAAGAGTTTGTTTTGAATCATGTATCATATCTCGTTTTAAAAGTTTACTACAGCCTGGCTGATGTGGCTCAGTGGTTGAGCGTCAACCTATGAACCAGGAGGTCATGGCTCGATTCTGGGTCAAGCCACATCCTGGGGTTGCAGACTTGATCCCCAGCAGGGGGCATGTGGGAGACAGCCAGTCAATGATTCTCTTTCATTATTAATGTTTCTGTTTCTCCCTCTCCCTTCCTCTCTGAAGTCAACAAAAATGTTTGTTTTTTTTAAAAGACAGTTGATCTTCATTCAGGTTTCTTTAACATCTTCATTCTTAATTCAGACATCATTGGTAAATTGTCTGAAACACAGAATCAAAATATTCCCTATAGGGTAGATACCAAAAAAAAAGGTAAAATAGCTATGCATCATTATTCTTTCTTTCTTTCTTTCTTTCTTTCTTTCTTTCTTTCTTTCTTTCTTTCTTTCTTCCTTTCTTTCTTCCTTTCTTTCTACTTTCTTTCTTCCTTTCTTTCCTGCTCTCATAAGAAAAGCAAGAGTTTACAATAAATACATACATCTTGGAGTCCTGACATAACAGTAATCCAAAAACTTACTGAATATTCATCAGGTTGAGTCACCATTGGTGATAGTCCATTGCACAAATTATCCTCCCACACACACATCATAAAACAAGTTTGACATTGTTTAACCTGACTTTATATTGTTCTACCGCAGGACTCTGCAGTAGGCCTGGTAAGTTGCTTTAATGTCTTTTTATTTAACTGTGCTGCACATAGTGAAGAACCTGTTCTTTTGAAGTAAATGTCCAAAGATACATAGAAAACCAAAGTCTACCTACAGTTAAAATAATCAGAAGCAATTTCAAATAGTTCGTTCTTGATTTTTATTTCATGAACATTCTTCTTACAGTTATAGATTAGAAGATGGACTGCGTATTCATATATTTTCCAGGCCTATATAAAGTTAAAACTTCTAAGTTAAAAGTAAAAACAAACAACCCAGATGCAAAATTCTTGAAGCTATAAATTCCCAATCTCATGTTTACTCTTAGAGCTCCAAACTGCTACTCTTGTACTTTGCCTTGTGTGTGCTTTCTCTCTGTACTCACATTAAATGCTTGGTTATACATTAACTCCTTTGCCGTATTTATCGTTATTGTCTGTGCTACTGTACCATACTTGACTAATGCAATGTTAACATTTCATTGAGTATTATTTAGCAAGATTTAAATATTTTATGTAAATCCTTATAGCAATAGTAACAAAAATATTTCAATTAGAAGTAATATTCCAAAGCATTTTCAAATATATAATATTGGGGAGACTTAAAAAGAGGAATTAAATAAGCATGTTTCCTCCATGCTTTGTCCCTTTGTCCTAAAGGAGAAAGTCAGTGAAAGAGATTGATTTTTTTAACTCATTTAGAGGATATCCTATGAGAGATAACTTGACATTAAAAGTGATTGATAAGCTTATTTTAAAATGTTGAAGTGAAGGATAATTTTAAATAGCTCCATGGAATTGGAATGGATTATGGATTGTACCTGGTTCTCTGACAGACTCAGTTCCCTATTTGGGTATTAGAAGGGCTTTGCAAGTCTTCTGTAACCTAAACTGAGGATGACCAAATAAAATACTTTGGCATTCAAAGTAGGACCCTTTGGGAATAAAATAGAACTCTTTGGGGATAATAATAACACTGAAATACTAGGCATAAATGCAGATTGTCTCAGGTAATCTGAGGCACCTGAGATATGTCCCTCTAGCTACAAAACATATATACCTTTTCAGATGTAAAGTATAATAATCCAAGTAAAATGTTTAGTTAAGATGAAGTAAAGAAAATACAAGGGACCCCGAATAGCAGAACTGTTATTCAAAAAGAGCAAGATTGGACTCAACTGGCGTGGCTTAGTGGTTGTGCAGTGACCTATGACCCAAGGAGGTCTTGGTAGGATTCCTGGTCAGGTTGTATGCCTGGGTTGTGGACTCCATCCCCATATATTGTTATTCATTTCAGAGAGAGGGAGAGAGAGATAGAAACATCAATGATGAGAATCATTGGTAGGCTGTCTCGTGCACACCTCCTACTGGGGATCGAGCCCACAATTGGAGCATGTGCCCTGACGGGGAGTTGAATCATGACCTACTTGGTTCATAGGTCAATGTTCAGTCACTAAGCCACACCAGCCAAGCAGGGTTGCCCTTTAAACTATTAGGTCTATGCAATGGCCATCTCAAAACAGATAAGTCTGCTTACTATAATTGTAAGTTTTGTTTTTCAGCCGTATTCCTTCCTGTGGTATGAGGCCTTCAGTGTTCTTGCCCCAGACCGAGGGAGCATGCTCGCCTGCCTGGTGTGTAAGCAGTGGTCCTCAGAGACTGCACAGGTTGCAGTGCTTGTTAGGAGCAGCATGAGTGAGTGGAATAATGGGACCAAAGTGGCCATGGTGCAAAAGCTTATAACCCCTACAATTCAATAATTTGTCCCTCTGGGAGTGAAAGCTTCAAATGGAAATTCCGAACTCTCTCCACACCTGCAGCACAATCTCCTGTTCATCTCACCTTCTAGACCCGAAGGAATTTTTTCTAACTCCCCTCCCTATGAGTAGAGGAGGGAAATTACATTTCATCCCTTACACATAGTGTTTTGCTGGGTGTGGGTCTTACATCTTTGTTGATTGAATAGTGAAATTTTGAGCATTAAACCACAGAAAGAAATATACAAGGACCATTCCATGACGTTACCAATGGCCCCAGTTCTCCATGTCTGACCTTATTCAAGCTTCCTTGTGGACTTACCTGCCATGCAGAACCTTCCTCTTTTACATCAGCACATTCTAACAAGAAATTTTAATACAGAAGCCAACTAAAAATGACTTCCATTTAGGATATTCTCTCAGCTACACGTGATTTGGCAGGCCCAGTATGTTATAACTAATGAAGAATTAAAGAAAACCATGATAGCCCTGGCCAGTGTGGCTCAGTTGGTTGAGCATTGTCTTGTGTACCAAAAGGTGTCAGGTTTGAATCCTAGTTAGAGCACACATCCAGGTTTCAGGTTCAAGCCAGTGGTCAGGGCATGTGCGGAAGGCAGCTGGTCAATCTCTCTCTCTCTCTCTCTCTCTCTCTCTCTCTCTCTCTCTCTCTGAAATCAATGTTTTTTAAAAAAGAGAAAAAATCATGATTACTTTCTGTAAGAAGTGTCAAGATGCTATCCTAGCCATTTTCTAGATCCTTTGTGTTAATGGACATCTGTAGCTTATAAGCACTAGATTTATAAGGAGAATGTTGAGTATTAACTACAGATTTCTATTGTTTATTCCTAAATCAATACCCACAAAGCATTAAATAGTTTTCACATTTTGCTGCCCTTGATTTGACAATGTTGTTCACAGCTCTGTGAAAACATGGCACTTTTTGACATTTGTAGAACTAGCAATTACCCATAGTAAGAAACACGAAAAGGGCCCAGTCAGCTTGTCTTAACTTTAACTGTGTCCAATGACATGATCAAAATTGGTTCAGAAACACAGTTACTCAAGTGAATAACTATTAAAGTAATAAACCCGAGGAGGAAAATCCATCTTTGTTGAACCAAGTAGGAGGGAGGCAGTAGGCCAGCACCATTGCAATTAAGCAGAGCATGTATTCACCTTATAACAAGGCCAAACAAACAAAAACAAGGTGTTCGGCTCATTTCCTCATATTCTCCCTTCCTGAGATATAATGTGGTATGAAGAATGTGGCCATGTCTTTAGGGAAACAAATATGACATATTTGTGATTCCCAAAACCCAGCACATCCTGGGCGGGGAGGTTTGCTTTCATTTCCCATTCATAGATACTTAGAGCCCAGAAGCCAGTACCCAAGCATTAAACCTCTGTCCAGGGGCCATAGTTCATGATCTGCTGCCAACTTCCCAGGCAGTCCTGCCAGTTCACTTACCTTCCAGTTGACTTACCTGCTCTGTAATCCCCTCTTCTAACCTGAAGCAGAGATCAAAATAGTTCCCTCTATTTCAATCTTCTAATCTTTAAAAGGGATGCTCAACTTTACAGGCATGTTGCTAAAAGAATATTGTTCAACTTTAATAAAAGCAAAAGAAATTCAGATAAAAATCACGCTGTACCATCACTGTTATCATTTTTAAGTCCCTTGCAGACCTTTCAGTTTTGAGAACAGATTAAGTTACTAGTAGATATTTTAAGAGCTCCAGAGTATACTACTTATACTGTGTATCTAATTCCTCTTCCTCCTCCTCCTCCTCCTCCTCCTCCTCCTCATCCTCCTCCTCCTTCTCTTCACTCTCTCTCTTTCTATCAATTGCTATTCAAAAGACTTGTACAGTTTTCATTGCCTCTAGCCATTTTAAGAAATGCCTCTGGGCATTTCTCCAGAGGGCTAGTTCTTTGTCCATCCATTAGGTCAGACTGCACATTATGCTCACTTCTACACAAGAAGAATGGAATCCCATTTGATGAGAATTTCCCACCATTGTGTCAAGGCACAATCACATGACACAAATCAATTGCAGTTGTTCCAGGATATTGACACTCTTCATCTTCAGGGCCAGAAAGCTAAGACCTCTCACACAGCATCCTTATCTAGGTACCCCAGTGTTCTATATAATCCCCTCATTTTTCTAGAAGGGTAGGGTAGTAAATAGTTTTGGAAGGACTAGATTATACTATTCAGCATCTTAGAGGTGTGGTGGTCTTTATCTAATTACCCTCTTCAGAAATGTTATGGATGAATGTTTATGTCTCCACCAAAAATATTAATATGTTGAAATCTACCCCCCAAAGTGATGTTATTAGGAGGTGGGGCCTTTGGGAGATGATGAGGTTATGAGAGTGGAGCCCTAATGATGAAATAAATGTCTTTATAAAAAAAGAGCCCCGACAACCCCCTTGTCCCTTCTGCCATGTGAGAACACAGTGAGAAGTCTGTGACCTGGAAAAGGGTCCTCACCCAAGCTGCTGGCACTTTGATCTTGGACTTCAAGGCTCCAGACTGTGAGGAATAAATGTCTGTATCGCCCTAGCCAGCTTGGCTCAGTGGATAGAGCGTCAGCCTGCGGACTAACGGGTCCTGGGTTCGATTCTGGCCAAGGGCGCATGCCTGGGTTTCAGGCTCTACCCAGTGGGAGGCGTGCAGGAGGCAGCCAATCAATGATTCTCTCTCATCATTGATGTTTCTATCTCTCTCTCTTTCTCCCTTCCTCTCTGAAATCAATAAAGAAATATATTTCAAAAAATAAAAATAAATGTCTGTATCTATAAGTCCCCCAATCTCTGGTGTTCTGTTACAGCAGCCCAAACATACTAACAAGAAATAAAGGAATCTGTTCTCTTGCAGCTTGAGTGTTGATGGCTGAGAACACACAGCTGAGAACTCTTGCAGGAACTCCTTCCATGGCAGCAAAAGTGTCATGCCCAAGAGGATGTCCCATCCCAGGTGCTCAATACTGTTTGATCTGGAGATGGCCCAGCTTCACTGCCTAAATTTGGGACGTGGCTGAAGAAACACTGTGGGGCTTCTGAGCTCTCTATGGATTCCACTGAGGCCTCCATTGCAACTGTGTGATGTGCTCCCAGGAAGTGCCTAAAAGACAGAGCTCTACCTCAGGGTCTGTTTGCTGGGGAGCCCAACCTCACATAGGATTTACCCCTAAGAAGGTGATAAAGTCACTTCCCATGACAGATGGATTCTTAAGAAAAATCAGCGTTGTGTTAGCAAAGAATAGATACGAACTTTGGGTAAAAACAGTGTCAAGACTTTTTCTAAAAATGAACTGGCTTTATCCCTAACACTAGAGGCCCGTTGCAGAAAGATTCCTGCAAGAATAGGGATTCCTGCAGCTGGAATGAAGCAGAGAAGGGAGTGAAACCCACCTCCGCCACCCCACTTGCTTCCTTCCCGTCTCCGCAGTCCCACTTGCTTCTCTGCAGCTTCGCTCCCTTCTGCAGCGCTTGGCTTCCTTCTACGTTGTCTTCAGTCTTCGCTCCGTGCCTGCATATGCAAATTAACCACCATCTTTGTTGGGTTAATTTGCATACTCATCTGTTTGGCTGGTGGGCATAGTGGAGTGACACTAATTTGCATGTTTC
This sequence comes from Myotis daubentonii, assembly GCF_963259705.1. Lineage (NCBI taxonomy): Eukaryota > Metazoa > Chordata > Mammalia > Chiroptera > Vespertilionidae > Myotis > Myotis daubentonii. Next base: position 155,326,507 of record NC_081840.1, read on the forward strand.
TCTTTTATTAGTGTAGATAGGTAAGCCCTATACCCCTAAATAACAAATTTTAATCCAAATATTAAAGACATTTAGCAATAAGTATTCAATGATAATGAGGCCTTGTGAAAACTATTATGATCATAGGTTAGGTCTGGAGACCTTGCCAAGTTTTGTTGTTACTATTGCTCTTACTCATAATCAACCAGACGTACTTGGAGACTAAAAATATAATCTCTGGTATTGAGATCCCTCCTACTTTGTTCTTTCTCAGAATTGCTGCAGCTATTCGGGGTCTTTTTTATTGCAGGTGAATTTTTGGAGAATTCGTTATAGGTCTGTAAAATGTGATGTTGGTATTTTAATGGGGAGTGCATTGAATCTACAGATTGCTTTGGGTATTATCAACATTTTAATGATATTGAGTCTACCAATCCATGAACACGGTATGTTCTTCCATCTGTTTATGTCTTCCTCTATCTCTTTTCAGTGTCCTGTAGTTTTCCGAGTACAGGTCTTTTACCTTCTTAGTTAAGTTTATTCCTAGGTATCTTAATTTTTTTGGTGCAATGGTGAATGGGATTGCTTTTTTAATATCTCTTTCTGTATGTTCACTATTGGTGTATAAAAATGCCATAGATTTCAATTTTGTATCCTGCTACATTGCTGAATTCATTTATTAAGACTAATAATTTTTTGATACAGTCTTTAGGGTTTTCTATGTACAGTATGTCATCTGTGAATAATGACAGTTTTATGTCTTCTTTTACAATTTGAATACCTTTTATTTCTTCTTCTTGTCTAATTGTTATGGCTAGCACTTCCAGTACTCTGTCAAACAGGAGTGGTAAAAGTGGGCATCTTTGTCACATTCCTGTTCTTAGGTGAAATGGTTTAATTTTTGCCCATTGAGTATGATGTTAGCTGTAGTTTTGTCATTGCTTTTATTATGTTGAGGTATGATCCCTTTATTCCCATTTTGCTGAGGGTTTTTTATCAAGAAAGGGTGTTGGATTTTGTCAAATGCTTTTTCTGCATCAACTGATATGACTATGTGATTTTTATCTCTCAACTTGTTTATGTGATATATCACATTTATTGATTTGTGGATATTGTACCACCCTTGCATCCCCAGAATAAATCCTACTTGGTTATAGTGTGTGATCTTTCTGGTGTAATACTGGATCCAATTTGCTAGAATTTTGTTGAGGATTTTGGCATCTATGTTCATGAGGGATATTGGCCTATAATTCTCTTTCATTGTGCCTGGTATTGGCACAAAAACAGACATATAGACCAATTGAATAGAATAGAGAACCCAGAAATCAACCCAAACCATGATGCTCAATTAATATTTGACAAAGGAGGCAAGCACATACAATGGAGACAAGACAATCCCTTAAATAAATGGTGTTGGGAAAATTGGACCAATACATGCAAAAAAATGAAACTAGACCACCAACTTATATCATACACAAAAATAAACTCAAAATGGATAAAGGACTTAAAGATAAGACAGGAAACCATAAAAATATTAGAGGAATCTACAGGCAGCAAAATCTCAGACATATGCTGAAGCAATATCCTCACCAATACAGCTCCTAGGCCCTAGGACCAGGTAAAGAAAAATAAACAAATGGAACTACATCAAAATAAAAAGCTTCTGTACAGCAAAAGAAATCATCAACAAAACAACAAGAAAGCCCACTGCATGGGAGAACATATTTGCCAATGTTATCACCAATAAGGGTTTAATCTCCAACATTTCAGGGAACTCATATAACTTAACAAAAGGAAGATAAACAACCCAATCAAAAAATGGGCAATGGACCTAAATAGATACTTTTTAAAAGAGGACATAAGGAAGGCCAAGAGAAATATGAAAACATGCTAAAAGTCACGAATTATCTGAGAGATGCAAATCAAAACAACAATGCAGTACCTTCTCACACCTGTCAGAATGACTATCATTAACAAATCAACAAATGACAAGTGCTGGCGAGGATGCAGAGAAAAAAGAACCCTTGTGCACTGTTGTTGGGAATGCAGACTGGCGCAGCCACTATGGAGAACAGTATGGAGTTTCCTCAAGGAACTAAAAATGGAACTCCCATTTGACCCAGTGATCCCACTTCTAGGAATATATCCCAAGAAACTAGAAACACCCATCAGAAAGGATATATGTACCCCTTTGTTCATAGCAGCACAATTTACAATAACTAGGATTTTGAAACAGACTATGTGCCCATCAGCAGATGAGTGGATTAAAAAACTGTGGTACATCTACATGATGGAATACTATGCTGTGGTAAAAAGGAATACTTACCATTTGCAACAGCATGGATGGAACTGGAGACCATTATGCTAAGTGAAATAAGCCAGAGAAAGATAAATACTACATGATCTCACTCATTTGTGGAATATAATGAACAACATAAATTTATGAAGAAATACAGATCCAGAGATAGAGAAACATCGATCAGACTGTCAAACCTCAGAGGGAAGGTAGGGGATTGTGGAGGTAAGGGGGAGAGATCAACCAAAGGACTTGTATGCATGCATATAAGTCTAAAAAATGGACACAGACACCAGGGGGGTGAGGGCATGAGTAGGGGGGTGGGGCAATGGAGGGATAAGGACACATATGTAATACCTTAACCCAGCGGTTCTCAACCTGTGGGTCGCGACCCCTTTGGCAAACGACCTTTTCACAGGGGTCGCCTAAGACCATACTGCATATCAGATTTAAATTATGATTCATAACAGTAGCAACATTACAGTTATGAAGTAGCAACGAAAATAATTTTATGGTTGGGTCACAACATGAGGAACTGTATTTAAAGGGCCAGAAGATTGAGAACCACTGCAAGAAAAAAAGAAATATAATCTCATTTTTTGGCAAATGCAGTAACCCAAAAAACAACATTTGTGTGATTTTTTAAGGAATGTGTGTAAAATCCTATAGTGTCAATGTCACAGGTAAACCTAGAGTTGCTCTTCTGTGGCCCTATACTGTCTAATAAGGGACCTCTAGACATGCAGCTAGCCCAAATTAAAATATAATGTAAGTACAAAATACATATTGGATTTTGAAGACCAAGTGCAAAAATTAAAAAGTCAATATCTCAGTAGAAATTTTGCTCTTGTTGCAGCTTGTTTTTTGTTTGTTTTTTTCCTAATGAATGGTGCTGTGCTGTATGTCTCTCTTATGTTCTAAAGATATTTGTCTCCTATTTGACACATACTCACACAACTCCTCAGAATTAGTCTGTCAAAAGAATATTATACATATTTTGTTTCCTCTTCCAGCTGAAATTTCAAGTGCCCAATCCCTGGTACGTTTAATTTGTCTACAATAAGCATTAAAATGTTCCTTTGAGTCACAATCCAAAAGACATCTTTGTAATCAGTCACTTCTGTTACCATTGTTAGGATAATGTAATTTGACATAATCATATAAAATTAAGGTTTAGTATCTTCAAGTTTTTTCCCCCTTGAATAAAACAAGGGTAATGAAAAAATCAAATAACCCTTACCAAGCCTACCATTTTTCCCCATTATTGAATTGATGTCTGCAATGACAGTACTAGGATAGACAAAACAGTAATTTAGATTTCAGATATCATTTTTTTAATTGATGGAAGCAGGTACCAGATAATGATAGTGTAGGACAGAAAGAAAATGAAACAAACAATCAAAAAATAAATTGTGAAATGTGCCCAAAAGAATTTAAATTGCCTTAACCTACAACAATAAATTGCCTTAACTAACAATAAAGTAGTTGGAATATTTGGCTTTTTATCTGATTATATTTAAAGATTTAAATTTGAATTCCTAAAACTTACAGGATACATTTTCTGGCCACCTTCCATGTCACCAGCATTTAGGGAGCTACAGCCCCACGCTGAGTACATTGTCTGGGTTAGTAATAGCTAGATTTGTCAAAGAAGATGACTCCTTCACTCTTGCAGTCTCGTGAAGTTTATCTAATTTAGTTCTCTAAATTGCCTCATATTGTGAATCTCAATGGGCCACATGTAACAGCTTTCTTTCTAATGATTTTTCTTCTGGAAGTCATTGTGGCCATTGCATTTGGGGGTATTTCTCCTCGCTTTTTATTCCCAGAAGTACTGAATTTACGCTCACTTAAAATTACACAACTAATGACACTCCTAGCCACATGATAATATTTGAAAAGAATAAGCACAAACCACTTAGCTAAAATAAATAAGACTTTTTTTAAAATTAACAGTGACATATTAAGTTCATACGCTGTCTAATTCCCCAATCACCTTTTATTTTCAACTGGCTAAAAATTCCTTTTCCATGTTTAATTTATCATGAAGGAAATGAAGCACACACATAATTTTCTTTTATTGGGAACTCGTAATTTGGGATTTATAGATACAGTAAAAAATTTATTTATAAAATCAGAATGCCAATGCAATTTAAAAGTTGAATGAATTTTCATCATTTCCTTTTCTTATAAAAATAATATTCCATGTAGTTTCACAGGACATATCTTATTTGTTCTTAACAATTACAGTTAATTTCCTATGATTCTAGATCCCCATAATCTTCACAGCGCCCCCAAGAGCATAGTTACTGGTGGTGGTGGATGCAGGGGGCATATTAGGAACAATTGCATAAGGTCTGCCTCATATTCAGCCTTTCGATTTGTAAATTCCTGGGGGGCAGAATAAAATTAAAATCTTATTTTTATTTATTTACAATTAAATTATTCAAATGTATTTTTATGAAAGCTATTTGATGTTCAGAAAACCTCATAATTCCCTGATAGATGTTTTTCTTTGAAGAAACAAGTTGTCTTTGGTCAAGCACAACCCAAATCCAAACCCTGATAAGTTTGGTTGGAAATTGATCACAACATTATAATGAATTCTTTTTTGAAATGTATTTATTTACCCTTCATATTAGATGACTCTATAGTTTGGACATTTTCTTTTAAATGGAGAAAGTATCGTCTGCATCCTTGGAAATTATCAGAAAGATGTGAAGTCTAGGAAAAGAGTAGAGAGAAGCGCATGCTGTGGTATTTTTCAAGCATCAAAAGACAAAACTCTTTATTTTGTTGTGCAAAATACCCAATTCTGCTTTGTTTTCACTTCTCTCTGTTTCTCCATGTCCTGCATCTGCCTAGTCCAAACCCAGAAGTAGAGTCAGACAAAAGTAAGAAACTGAAAAATTATCTTCATATCCCAATCTCTATTTTGTTTAACACGATCTAATGGAAAGTGTCCAAGACCAAGATAAAAATGGAATTCTAACACTGGTTACTTTATATTCATAAGTTTTCTGTCATTTTTATTAATGATTAATTTACTTTGAGATAAAATTCATATACTGTAAAATTCAACCTTTTAAGCAAAGAATTCAGTGGATTTTAATATATTCATAAATGTGCAATCACCACCACTATCCAATTCCAGAACATTTTCATTACCTGAAAAACAAACTACATACCCATTGTCAGTTGGTCACCATCCCTACCCTCGCCTCCAGTCCACCTCTCCCCCAGTCTCTGGCAATCAATAGAACTTATAATCAAATAACTTAGATGCGTATTAGGGGCCCAGTGCACACATTTGTTCACCTTGAAAGGAACTGTAGGCCACGAGGTGCTGTGGGCACAGGGGCAGGTTTCCTTCCATCCTCTGTACCCCCGCCCCACCCCTCCTGCCACGGTCCCCAGTACCCTGACTGCCGGCAGTCCCACTCCCACCGCCACCGCTCCCATGTGCTGATGGTGCCAGGCTTGCTCACAACCGCTGACAGCATGGAGCGGTTGGGCCAGCACCAGCAGCGGGTGCAAGCGTGGCTGCTGCCCAAAGCACCCCACAGAAGCAGGGGGAGGTGGAGAAGCCTTGTGGGGCAATTGAGGCTGGCAGCCGCGGCTTGCACCCACTGATGGCACCAAGTGGTCGGGGCCAGCACCCGGTGCCAGCAGCGTGTGCAAGCGCGGGGTGGGACAACAGTGTGCAGGAACAAAGAATTTTCAGTAACCCCCAGAGGTTCGCCCGATGAGAGTGACCGGCATCCCGCCTTGATCTGGTGCCCCCGCTCACCTGCTCCACCATCCCACAGCAGCCGACACTGGCCATGTTCCGCACATGTTCCCTAGTGGTCAGCGCACATCATAGCCACCGGTTGTTTGGTTGTTCTGCCATTTGGTCTATTTGCGTATTAGGATTTGCATATTAGGGTTTTATATATATAGATATGCATATTCCATGGACTCAGACAATAGGCAGCTGGTGACCTGGTGTGGGGTGGGAGCCAGGTGGAGGGAGATGGGGTGGGGGGAGAAATGGGGGACATCTGTAATATTCTCAACAATAAAATAAATTTTAAAAAAACATAACTTATTTTCTATCCTTATAGATTTTAGCATCCTGGATATTTCATATAATTCTGGGATTCTTTCACTCAGCATGATGTTTTCAACTCTAATCCATGTAGTACTCATCATATGCCACAGTCTGTTTTTCCATTCATCTGCTGGTATAAATTACTGTTGTCTTTACTTTTTGGCTATTTTGAATAATGCTGCAATGAACTTACATGTACAAGTTTTTGTGTAGGCTTATGTTTTAATTATATGGGTATGTACCTAAGAGTGAAACTGTTAAATCATATGATATCTCTATGTTTAATATTTTGTTGAACTGCCAAAATGTTTTCCAGTATGTTTATTATTCAAGGTTTTAATGTACTGTAGCAATTTTATAATCCTAAACATATCAATGCCATATTTTGTCTATATCAGGGGTGGGCAACCTTTTTGTGAGTGCATGCCAAAACCAGCAAAATCTCTGACTCAAAATTCTTCTGCATGCCAACCCTAATTTTTTGAGAACATGTTACGCCCAGTTGATAATTCTTAAGGTGTACGTATGTGAAGAACCTTGGAGAAATAATAAAATTCATTCGAGCGACAAAAACGCAGTATATGATGGTGAAAAATACATTTATTTTTTAATGTATTCATGTATACTGATAGTCCGACAGAAAACTTTATGACTCTGTTTGATACTACCAGTGGGACTTTTGCTGCTGCATCACTGATGACAGAGATTTTACATCAGGTTTATATTTTGTGACCTTCAGAGATATGCACGAGCTACTACTTTCGTCCGCCAGGCTACTCCTATTATGAGACTTAACAAAATTCATCACTGAGAACAAAGATTCACAAGCGTATGTGGATGAAACCAAAACACTGGTCTAGGAAGGCAGGGAGAGTTAAGGCAGAGGCATAGAAATTTCTCTTCCCCTCTCTCGTCAATCCATGTCTATGGTCTTTAAGATAACTTGTTATGTAAGATGCACCTACACTGAATTTATCTGAAAAATAAAAAGTCACATGATCTCACTCATTTGTGGATTATAGAGAACAACATAGACTGATGAACAGGGACAGATCCAAAGACAGAGAAACAGCGATCAGACTATCAATCCCCAGAGGGAAAGTAGGGGAGGGAGGTGGTAAGGGGAAGAGATCAACCAAAGGACTTGTATGCATGCATATAAGCCAAACCAATGGACATGGACAACAAGGGGATGAGAGCATGAGTGGGGGGGGGGGGGGGGAGGAAAGGGGTTAATGGTGGGGGGATAGGACACATTTGTAATACCTTAACTAATAAAGAATTTTTTAAAAATTCGATATTAAGAAAAAAATTGTAAATGGAAGATTAGAAGACAGGGTTTCACGTGCCAGCAAAAGTTACTGCTGTGCCATGTTTGGCACGCGTGCCAGGGGTTGCCCACCCCAGGTCTATATATTCTATAGACAAATTTTTCACATTAAGTATTTTGTAGCCTTCAGTCCACTTTTTTTTTTTTTTCCCAGTGGAAACTCTTGAAATAACGTTGTCTTAATGTTTTTAGTCACAGGAAACAGAAGAGCTAGTTTAATGTTTTAACACCGGCACTAGAGTGCATAAGACCTCGTTAGGGGAAGAAGCGCGGTAGAACAGGGAGGTATCTGTAATACTATCAGCAATTTTTTTAAAAAAGCACAACTTTTTTTTAAAGAATTATTTCCTAGACAAGGTTTTTGTGGGCAGCTTATTCTACTAAAAGCGAAGGTAAAATTTGCATATTATGTAAATGAGGCTGACGGGAAAATGACAATCTGAGGTTAAAAAGGAGAAATTTAAAAGTTTTCTTAAATTTATTTCCTGACAATTGGACTACTATTTAGAGATTAACCTGGAAGTTTTTATTCCAGCACTGAATTTTAACATAAAGTAACCACCATCACAGCGTAATAGGAGTTGCTTTTACCCGAGGGGTGAATTACAAACGGGAACCAGTATCTCTCTCTCTTCCTCCCAATTTTTTTTGGGAGGCAGCTGATCAATTTTTGGTGGCCTTGCTTCGGCAAGGCTTTCTTACCATGTTTAAAAAAAAGAAATGAAAAAAGTAGCTAGTTTAGGTTTAAAGATCGAGCAAGTAAAAGAAAGCCGCGTTTAGCCAAAGATGGCGCGGTTCTCCGAGCTGCGCAGCAAAGAAAGTGCTGGCTGCGCAGGGAGAATGCTCGCTGAGGGGGTAGGGCAAAGCCGTAGGCCTTGCTGAGGGCGTGGGGAAAGCGAGGGTGGGGGAAATGGCAGATATCTATAATATTATCAACAATAAGAAGTGTCTTTTGAAAAGAAAAAAATTTTGGAAAAAGGTTTCTTAGACAACATTTTATGAGCAATGTGCTGTAGTAAAATCCAAAGTAAAATTTGCATAGCATGTGAACGCAAAGGGTGATGGGAAAATGATATTCAAGAGAAAATCCAAGAATAAAAGACAAACTGAAATTTTCTTCCACTTACATTTTCTGAAAATTAGACAGCTATTTACAGAATAACCTGGAAAATTTTATTCAAACACTGGAACTTGGCAATGTCAATGTAATAGGAGTTGCTTTTACTCGAGGTGTGCGGCAGTCACATGACCGTTTTTCCTCTCTTTTGGGGGAGGCGACTGAAGTTTTTGGTGGCCTTGTTTCGGCAAGGCTTATGTTCTTCAGTCCACTTTTTAAAATTTGTTAAAACCATCAGTTTGCAGAGGTAAGAGTTTTGTTGAATTGAATTAGAGTGTAAAAATTACATTTTCTGCTGCAGTAGTTGGGAGGGTGAGTTTCAGTGACTGTGGTAACTATGCTATTTGTATTCATCAACTATGAAGTACCCTGAAATCTTATTTCCTGAAAACTATTTCTTTAGAAATATATACACTTTTGCAAAAGTATCTTCTTGACAACTAAAAAGTGGATTATTTCAATATAATAATTCACTCAGGATAAACCAATAAAAAATTCATTTCATTTTTGATAATGAGCACAGTTCATGAGGACCATAAAAAAGTGCATGTCAAGAAATTAGCGTTGTGTCATTGACATCAATGTGAAATAGCACATAACTAATGAAACGAGTGACATGAAACTAATGAAATATCAAGGAGAATTAATATGATGCCCTTCGTATTTCTAAAAGCATTTAGGAAAAAGGGCCCAAACACTGATGGATCATACAGGGTGATTATCTCCAGCTTGTCATTTTAAAGCAATCATTGATCATGTACAAGACATTTGCTAAAAGCCATACTTTTTCTGAAGTTAAGAATGTATCCACCTGCAGTGACTTTGAAATATATGGCATGCCAGCTGCCAGTTATGCTAATTTCAGAGTAGAAATGAACCAAGGTAAATTGCTGAACTGCTTTCTAATGTTAGTTCCACACTGCGTCGTGGATTTTTCAGCCTTTTTCTGCTTTCAAACTTAAGCCACTTTTCTCTTTCTCTCTTTTTCACTCACTCTCCCTCTCTCTAACTGTCTCCATAACATGTTATTATGAAATTAATATATTAACCTCCCAAAAGAAAAAGCTATTCCTGGTAATTTAATAACTGCTTTTCTAAAAGCTACTTTTGCATCATTATTCTATAAGAATAAATACATTTGATAAGTGAGCTTGTAGGTTGACATGAGTAAAATATGCTTGGGAGTAGAATACATTTAAAACTTAAACTAGTCTCTAAAATACAAAAAGAATGTCTTGGCTCCTCATGATATGAAGACTAAGTTGATTGTCTTGCTTCTATAGTCTTAAATAAAATAAAAATAGACATCACTTTTCTTATAATCATGAACTTTTCTAATTACAAACAATTCTATTTCTTCTCATGTGGAAAGGAGCTTATATACCACTTTTTATTCATCTAATTTAACCTTTCTTTTTTGTTTTTATATATTTTAGTTCTGCACAGAAAATACCTATATTGTTGCTTTTTGTCTGAGAAGTGTTTGTGACCAATTTGCCAAATGTGAGTTGTGTTCCTTTTTTCAGTTTCTGTTTCACTTCTCCCTTCTTTGTGCTCCTAAATCAGGGTAGGTTTTAACCCTGTAACCCAGTAATCCTGGCTGTGAATTATCAGGTGATTAACAACTGTGCATTACCACAAAAACAATATCTAGCAACAAATTCCTAGGACAAGTGGGGTAAATATGATTATTCTCCTTTTACAGTTGCTCATGGAAGCTGACACACTATTAATAGACGACATTAAATAAAACGTGTTTTGAATTCCTGGTCATTTCTTTGTATGGCATTGTATGCCAAATTTAAACTTCAGAAACTTACAATAACGTTTGGCAAGAGAGTACTGATTTTGCTTTTTCTAGACTAGTGTTTATATGATCGTGATAAGAATGTAAAAATGCATTATCCCTCACAGCCACAACTCATTAGTGCTTGTGAGGAACTTAGGAGCTCCTGAAAGAAGACCAGAAATGATACTTTGATGAGTAAAGGAAAGCAAAAAAGAGAGAGGGCAATTAATAGGGCATAAAAACTTTAAAAATAAACTTTAATATAATAAAGGTGTTATATGTAACCAAGCCATTTATGCCCCTGATCATCACAAATTTAATGTAGCTGTGCCATCAATGTAAATGTATGGCCACAGTGAGATAATATACAAAGACCCCCATATTGGTTCACTCCTGTCTTGAGGCATTATCTGCAAACTGATGGACATTCGCACACTGGAGCACTCAGTGTGAGGGAAAGGAGCTAGTCACACTTACTTCCTGGATTTAATTGACTATCTAATAATAAATGCTCTATGTTAATTAAATTTGTTAAAATTGCCATATGTTATTAGGGGAGAGATGAATATGACACAGTGTTCCATGAAGGCAGTTAGCTGAGGAACTTGCAAATCAGACATTATTGCTAGCAACTCTTACCATGGGTTATAACAGAACCCAGGGTCAAATATCATATTTATTCACTGTTAACCCATCACTAACTTTCTCCCCCACTGCTGGTAATATTACAAATAAGAGAATACGAGGAAGCTGTGGATATTGTTCTTTTGCTGGGAAATTAGTGTAGCTATTAACAAAACAAGAGCACCTGAAACGGTTTGTTGACCTGGGGAGATGGTGATGATAACTTCAGGTTGAGATGTCTATAGCCATTACCGCGGCACGGACATGTTTCTTTAATGGACACACCCACAATAAACACGTGTGTAACCTGGGCAAAGCCAGGTCTCCACAGGGTCAGCCTCAGCCCAACATCACCTTCAAAAGAAATACTGTCCTAAAGCCGACATCCTTGCAACCTAATCTGTATACAGTAGATCTTCCTGAAGTGGTGAATTAGGAGGTGGCATAGTCATTCACACATCTAAATTTCCCAAAACTATGCTTCAGACATTTCCCACTCTCCCCCATCTTTCACACTTCTGTGTGAAATTTAACACCAGCTGTTAAAATTCTCTCCCCCTACTTCTTCTGGTGCTCTGCTTAAAAAAAAAAAAAAAAAAAAAAAATGCGTATGTTTCCTTGTCCTCCCTCCACACCCCTGCCCCCACACTCACCGCTCACCATGGCTCTTGCTCTGACAAGTGACACCTCATCTCACTAGTGCCTGGGAACTGTCTCCTGCCCTCGCTCAGATGGATTTTCTCATGAGCACAGCTGTGCTGGAAATTTTGTGAAGCTGCCATCACATCAGTTTTCCTCAAAGAAAACTGTAAAAGTCTCGGAACGTTTGGTATGAATAAGACAAAAGGCAGGGTTACTTGCGGTAGCAGAGACTCTTCTGGCTAACCTCCTATGTCTCCTTGTTTTTCCTTCTCCTATCACTTGGGCACTAGGCTATCTTTAACCCCTGGGACGGGAAGGTGTGATGCAGCATCTCTTCCAGTGCTCCTTGAAGCCGCTGTTCCGGAAGCAAACGCCTTCCATGTTCCCTGTCTCCTGCACCTCTTATCCTGTGCCTTTCACTGGCTCATTCCAAAACTGACCCAATGTTTGCTTTGTCTTATTTTCTGGTTGTTGCATGGAACTTCCTGTACATCAGACTTCTCCAGATCTTTGTAACAAGGAGAAAATACCCAGTTCAAGAGCAAAGGCCAGTATCAGAGGTCTGGCTTCCACTGCAGAGCAGGGGAAAGCCTACCACCGACTTCCCTCTTCTGTCCAGGAAGAACTTGAATTGTTAAAGCAACCAGACAGCTTTGGTTTTTGCATTCATGAAATAATGTGTTAGATGTGCTCAGTCTAGGGAAGCAATGTAATGCCTAAGTTTCATTTTTGATTCTGGGATATCTGGTTCATGACGGTGCCTTCTCCCCAAAGGTGTAATTAAGTTCTCATGTTAGCCCACACGACCTCTCTCTTCCCTGAATGGTATTTCAATAATCATGAAGCAGATGGTAAAGTTTCTGCCCCAAATTCACTCTTTTTGTACAGTTATCAGCAAATAACCTAACTTTACTGATGGTCTTTCTACATAGGATGAGGCCTATTCATTTGGAACTTAATCACTGAAATGATCCGGTTTATTAAAGTATATTATTCCTGAACGAAAATAAGCACATTTCTGGAGTTTATAGTGGTTTTGATGAGCGGCTCTCCTAGAAAGTCCGGTCACTTCAAAATGGGGGAGAGCTCAATGCTTCCCGACCAGAGATCAGGAAGGAATATCGAAATTGTGGGAAAGCACGCTTGAGACTTGAGTCATTTGTATTATTAATGTCTTGAGGTGTAGTTTATTTTTTTTTCCCCCTCCCGCCCCCCCACCCCCAACCCTCCCAACCCCCCAGGCGCTGGCTCTGCGCTCTTTCCAGCTGTCAAAGCGTCAGCCCCGGCCGCGGCCCCATCGCCCTGGAACTCCTCCCGCGCCGGCTCGGCCTGGGGTTCCGGTGCCGGTGCCGGTGCCGCCGCCGGTGCCGCCGCCGGTGCCGATGCCGCCGCCGGCCCGGCTCCGCCTGCGCCGCCCTCTGCGCCTCCATCACCGCTGCTGCCGCCGCTGCCGCTCTTGAGGTGTAGTTTAAAATGGCAGTTCCTCCTTTTTTAAATTATAAATAACATACATTCATCACTTTCAAGTTAATTGTTGTGACTGGGTTATTTCCTAATGTATGGTATAATCTTGCCTATTCTCATCACATGTTTTATCAATTCTCATTAAATGCTCGAACATGCATGTGTAATGGGGAAATTATTCATTGTCTTTATCTCATTCTTAAAGCTGTTTTAACATTCTCGCTCCCAAAATATCTTTGAACGTGACATTTTTGTGTTTCATTGATGGCTTTTCCTAAAAAGTGGGGGAAATGTGGAACCTTTTGCTTTTACTTAGTGGGCTGCCGTTTAAAAAGTGTGGAATCACTTGGAAAGTAGTAGATTAATAGTATGCAAAGGTAAACTGAGACATGTTTTAAAAAATTCTTTTCTCAAGAGTTTAAGTGCATACTTTGAATTGGGCAGCTCCCGCCCAAAGATGGTTAGGAGTGGCCCCTAAATGATAGCTAAGGGAAAGGTATTTCTGCAGAAGCAATACCAAGAAATTATTTGATTGGCTACAAGGTCCATGGTTGACTTACCTGGGAAAGCCTAGTTGGCTGTGATTGGTTGTTTCTGTGCTTCACTATGATGAATTTGAGTATATTGACTCAGGCTAGGTTTTGGTTTCTTTCATAGGCTCCAAGGTTTTAGAGCCACCTCAATCTAATGACTTCCTTTAATTACTTTAACACTAGTCATAGGGATGGTGGCAATAGTACTAAAAATACTAATAGCATACTCTAAAAAACGGTAGATGTATTTCTCAATTGCTTTCTTAGCTCTACTTATTTGCACATTATTGTTATCTACACAATGGTCTTTACTGTTGGAAGTAATCAAGACTGCCCTTTTAATTGGTAATTAGAGAATGGATCATTTGTTCTCTCTCCCTCTTATTCCAACTCTCCCTACTTGATGGGACTAGTACAAAAACTTCCTCTTGAAGAGGCAGCAAAACACTCATTTTGGGATTGCATAATTAATTTATTTTACCATGGCAGTTTGGCACACAATGTCAACAATTGAATTTGGTGGAAGAGTTCTCAGAGGTTTAGCAACCATAGGTGGGAAAGTGACTCTTTAACTCTGATAAACAATAAATTACATTCTAGAAACTTGAACATAGAGCAGGATTCCAGGATTTAAAGTCAAGGCAGGGGCTGCTGCCTCCCGCAAGGTCCCCTAGAGGCCCCTGACCGTTCAGAGGGTCCTACTTACAGACTTCTGAACCAAGTTCCGTGCTTTCCCACAGAAGCATTTAAATTTAAAGGAAGAAAATGAGCCCATGCAATATTAGATGTTAGACATTCTATCTTTGTATTTCCTTTAGCAGCAGGTGCTGTAGCTGTACAGTGTGATTCTTTCCCTTGCTTCCATCATCCATGATGTGAAGTTTGACACGTCTCACATCTGCATTTATGGTCACCTGACACGCAGTGACCTCAGGCAAGTTCATACTCAAGCAGCCATTAAAGGAAATTCCTTTTCTTTAATGATCACAGTACATGGTTATTTCCTGTACTGTAATGCAGAATGCTTGGTTAATGTATTCGAAGGCCATATTTATCAAGGTTTTTAAATACTATTTTCAATGAAAAGCAATGGAAGGCTGACCCCCACAGCTCAAGGACTTTATTAGATTAACAACAAAATTATTCACATATCTGAATAATTTTATCATTGTCATTCATTCCTCTTTCAGGATTTTTTAGTCTGTAATTTAAAATAATCCTATCTAATAAAGAGGGAATATGCTAATTGACTGCCTCACCCTCAAAGATGGTGGCGCCCAGTCCCCTCAGCCCCACCAGAGCAGCAGGTACACGGCAAGGCCAGCCCCACTCCCTGTGCCTTCCTCCAGAGCCCCCCAGTCCCCTCAGCCCCCCAGCTGCCCAGGATGTTGGCTGCCCAGCTACCCAGGGCCACCCGAGGCTCAGGTAACCAGGGCCGGCCGAGGTTTGTGCTGCCGCAGTGGCCGCAACAGAGGTGTGATAGGGCATTGCCTTCACCTGATCACTGGGTCACTCCTGCCCCTGAGGGCTCCCAGACTGTGAGAGGGGCCAGGCCGGGCTGAGGGACCCCCCGGCTCCAGTGCATCAATTTTCATGCACCCGGCCTCTAGTAATAATAATAAACATGAGTCACAGAGAACATGTTCTCTGGAGATTCCAAATATATACCAATTTTAAATGACTTAAAGATAACTGTATCAGCAAACATTTTGCATATAATTTGTTCCTCTATCTCACCTTCAATATGAAAATGTAAGTAAGTAGAAAAATGAAAGTCTTAGTCATCTTAGTTACTTAAAAACACACACACACACACACACATATATAACTTCTCAGCTACTGCAGATAGAGGCTCAATAATACATTTCTAATGATGTTAAATAGATTTTATTAAAAGGAAATCTGTGGGAAAGAAGATAGTTTGTAAGTAAATAAAATTTAAGATTTCACTTGTTCCATGGTGACCCTGTACTAGTAAATATCCAGTAATGTCCAATAAACCTAAACATTAAGAACGATTTAGAGTAATTGTGTTCATTTAAATTTTAATGGTTTTTTAGAGCAAATATTTCTATATCTTAATAGAATAAATTCCATAAAAGTTAAGTATTTATATTAATAAAACAGTTTAGTAATGTAACCCACCAACTAAAATAGCAAAGCCCAAATCTCATTGCTGGAGGCAGTTGCTCTAAGAGGACACTGCACCCTCGTTTTGCCTCCACCATCAATGAGAGGTGAGGGAGCCCCAGGAAGGGAAGTGCCCTCTGAGGACTGAGAATGACTTGCCTTTAACCTGCACCCACATGTTTGTGTTTTTGTGCACATGGAAATAGGGCCCACCTTAGCCGGGGTAGCTATTTCTTCTAAGCCTCACCTGGGAACTTGAGGACAAAGGCGAAGGGATTGATGTTGACTTGCCCAGTGATGTGATTCTCAGCCTCTTAAGGCACATTTAACACATTTAAGTTGTATGTATGGAAGTACTTAACTTCCTATGACAGATCATAGGAAAAATAAGGAAAACTACCCAAATTGTTTTCATAAATCAGGTGAAACATTGATCTGGAAACCTCACAAAAATTGAAATAAAAATCTCATTAATTTTACTTATAAATATTGATTCTTAGGTCAAATGTTAGCAAATATAATCCAAATAGTGCACCACACCTGACTGTATGTGGTGCTTGTTTTATTTAAAAAAAAAAAAAGACAGAGAAAACAGGATGCACTTGCCCCTTCTATTCCAGGAAGCCCTTCTAAATATAGTAACTTAATTTAAATAATTTACTAGGTGTTTAATTATTAATTTTTGCACAAAAATAATCATCAGCAATTTAAGGAATAATACTTAGCATTCTTTACTGATAGTGGGGTATAGAGACTATTTCTTCATATAATACTTCCAAAAGCTTATGAATGGGAAGCAAAATAATTATATGAAAGGAGTTGACACATAGCACTTTATCTGCCATACTCTGCATGCCTATTCTCCCTTTTCCTATTTTTAAATCCACACTGTATGATGAGCCTCATTGCCAGTGACTGCCTTCCTGCAATTCTGCTCTGTCTGCCATTTACCTATTTCTATATCATATTTTCATACTGCCATTACTTTATCAATGTGATGGAATAGCCTTGACTCCTATTATGAAACTTCTAAATTTCACACCTACATACCCCCACTCAATAGCATCCTTCCCTTGTCATTCTTCCAATATTGTTAAATACCTACTTTTCTTTACATCAATACACATTGCTTCCATTTTACCACTTTAAATGTTGCCTATGACTGAGCCAAATACTTTACTATATTTGTTTATAATTGAGTAACTAGGATTTTTTTTTCTACCATTTCATTCCTGATGGCCTGGCTTCCTTCAAGTAAGAAGTTAATAAATCCACCCAGACCAGCATCAATTTCCACACTGTTCTGCTCTTATCATAATCACTGAGCTCTCTGTGCTGTTAGAAAGACCAATTTTACACATGTGCACCGAATCCCACAAATATTGCCAGTCAAGAAAATTATTCCCAGCTTTGAGTTGAGGGGGGAATAATTGCAAAAATTTATACTATCAAGCTAGAGCATTTCTGTCACATCCACCTTAGGATCATCTGACTATCTGTAGACATGAAATGTATTTGTCTAACTAGGAACCAGGGCCTAGAAACTTTACAAGCCTATAAAGTTAAAATTAACTTGTCAGAAACTAAGTAGAAAACTGATTAGTGCAATGATTTTTTAAAAATCATCCCTTTTTCTCCTTTTCTTTTTACCAGATTATTCTAGTTCCTATATAAGCATATCTATACTAATAAAAGGGTAATATGCAAATTGGTTGGGATGCCCTCATGCAACAACTGAACAGCATGGGGTGACCAGGCCAGCAGTGGGGGCAGTGAGGGGCAATCAGGTAGGCAAGGGGGGAAGTTGGGGGTTACAAGGCTAATAGCGGGGGAGCAGTGATGGGCAACCAGACCGACAGGGGGGCAGTTAGGGGCAACCAGGCTGGCAGGGGGGCAGTTACGGGTGATCAGGCTGGAAGGGGTGGCAGTGATGGGTGACCAGGACGGCAGGCAGAGGAGGTTAGGGGTGTCCAGGCCAGCAAGGGGGGAAGTTACAGGCTGGCAGGCAGAGGCAGTCAGGGGTGATCAGGCTGGCAGAGGGGGAAGTTAAGGATGATCAGACAGGAAGGCAGAGGCCATTAGGGGCAATCAGGCAGGTAGACAGGTGAGCGGTTAGGAGCCAGTGGTCTTGGATTGTGTGAGGGATGTCTAACTGCCAGTTTAGGCCCAATCCCTGGGATCAGGCCTAAAGTAGCAGTCAGACATCCCCTGAGGGGTCCCGGATTGGAGAGGGTGCAGGCTGGGCTGAGGGGAACCCCTCCATGCATGAATTTCATGCACCGGGCCTCTAGTTAAAAATATAAAAATAACAAGCAAACAAATAAATAAGTGAACATCTCCTAACCCCACTGCACCTTCTGTCATTCCACTTCTCAGCTCCTCTTTCCAGAAAATCTCCTTAAAAGAAGTATATATACTTGGTGTCTCCAAATCCTCTCTTCCCAGCCTCTCTTGAGCTTACACATATGAGCTTTTCCCCCATGGGAAAAATCCTGTGCTCTTTTTTTTTTTTTTTCTTTTCCTTTTACAAATGCTAAAAATAGTTGGTCACTTGCCCCTCAGGGATACCACTTCACTTGGTTTCAAAACACCACACAACGCTCACTTTCCCCAGACCTTGCTGACTGCTCCTTTTCTTTCCTTTGCTGTTTTCTTATTGTCTCTTCACCTGCTAAATGTCAGAGCAAAGTGAGCTCAGTCTTCAGAGCTATCCCCCACTCTACCTACACCTACTCCCCTCCTGACCACAATTAGATGCACGGTTTTAAATATTATTTACATGCCAACAGCACCACATTTGCATTTTGTGTGGACATCTCTCTTGGACTCCTAACTTGTATATCAGACTGTCTGTATCTCTACTTGGAGGTCCAATAGACGCTTAGGGTGATTATGCCCCAAACAACACTTCTGATTTTATACCACCTATATGGCCTCAGCTCTCACACAAAATTATCCATATCTGTACATTGGAACTTCATCCTTCCTGTTGCTCTGGCCAAAACACTTGAATTCTCCTTTAATGCCTTTCTTTATCCAATATCCAATCCAAGTGCAAACTTTTCCCAGTCTACTTGCAAGGTATGTCCACAAACCAGCCTTGTCTTACCCCCTCTTATATACAAGACACACACACTCCCTGTCTGCACTTCACAAATAATTCTCCTAACTAGTCACATTTATCTGTCCTTGCTCCTAGATTGTATTCTCAAAACAGAAACCAAAGTGATCCTGTTTGCACATAAGTCTTTGCCAAAAGTCCTGCAACAATTTCTCATCTCTACTAGAGTAAAAGCAAGTCCTACAGTGGCCTGACTCCCATCTGCTCACCTGATAGCCTTCCAACCTCCTTCCAAACTCATCCCTTGCATGCCTCCCCCTAGATCATTCTGCCCCTAGTGCGGCGTTGGTGGTATAGTGGTGAGCATAGCTGCCTCCCACTAGATCATTCTGCCCCAGCCAACGGTCTCCTTTCTCTTCCTCTAAAACACCAGCTGCGTCTCCCCACCCTGCCCTTGTCATTTTGGTCCATCATTGCTTCTGCAGCACCTGGAACAGTGCCTGGTGCAGAGGCTTCATCAATATTTGTGTAAAGTAAAATATGAATGAATGTCCTAGTTTTTCTAAGCATCGATCTCTAATTCTTTTCAAACTCTTCAATATAAATGCAAAATACCTCTTAATAAGGTCAAACACATTAAGTAATCTATCAGTTTCATGTTTCCCTCTCAGGAGGTAATGAAGATAAATACAAACTTAAAAGCTCCCAAGTTGTCTAGAAGTCCATTTTCTGCATCACTATTTCAACTTCAAAAGATGCCAATTATTTTACAGAGAAGACATAAAATAAGTGAGTCATGACAGGTATAAACAACATTCCAAGAGGTTTCCTTTCAGTTTGTATAATTCTGTCAGAGAGGATTCATGGCATTTGGAATTTTGTCCCATGCAGATATCATATTTTACTTATAATCTTTGATCATCTCATCCTCCATATTGGGAACACAATGGTTCCAAGTAATGATAATAAACATATTTTCTTCCATTTTATATAACATAATGTTGCTGGATTTTTAATGGTTTGATTTACACATTACATTTAGAAAATATTTTATGTACTTTATAGGGTCTCAAATTAGGTCTACAGCCCTGACAACTTATTCACACTATCTGGGTTTCAATTTATATACATACAATAAAAAGATTTTGCCTACAATAGCCTAAATTTTAGATTTAGATTTCTAAATTTAGAAATCATAGATTCTATATTATTCCATTTTCACAACAACCCTGTGAGTTAATGCAACAGATACTTTGATTATTGATTTAAACAATAAATCAATAATCAAAGCTTGAATATTAAAGGTCACAAGGCTACATGAAAGGCTGTGTTTACAATCCAGGCCTTCTGGATAACCAATTCTATTTAAAAATAAAAATAAACAATCATATAAACAATAACAACAAACTTAGGGAGAGCAACTTTTTAACACTTAAATCTTTTAATTATTTACTCTCAATAAAGAAATATTTATATTTAAATGTAAGAAATATTATGTAATACAAAATTATGTAAAGATTACTTAGAAGTAGAGCATCAAGTGTATGAGAGCTCAATCGCTGGATTTATACCTTACTAATTGACTCAGACTGACTAAATGACCCAGATACAGATAGCACTTCCATAAACTAATCAATGTGCTTATTACTTAAAGGATATAGAAAAGGAAATTAGCATGCACAACAGATAGAATAAAAAGTATTTATCAAGAACCAAAGAATTCAAGCTTCTAGACCCCCCAAATCATCACCAAGAATTACAGTTATGCATAATGACAACATCTAAGTAATCAAATAACATATAAGATCTTCTAGGTCAACTTTTATCCTTTAAATTCATATGTAATATACTATATAAATATATATATATATATATATATATATATATATATATATATATATCCATTAGTTCTTTATGTAAGTTTGTAGTATGGGAATGTATTAGGGAGTATTTTATCAAGGCCAATTATAAGTCATCAAAATATAATGATAGTTATACATGGTATAAAAATGGCACACAAAGTTGATATAGTATGCTCAGATAAGAATGGACTTCTCATTTATCACTGTCAGCCTCCCATACTGACATATCATGGTCTAAGTAAAGATCTGAACTTGGAATAGCAAAAATGGAATTAGAGTTTGTCTACAGAGCTCTCTGGAAATCATGCTAGTATGCTTTGACACAACTATAAGGCCTGTCCTATTAGAGTTCTTTGCTGGGAGGAAACATAAAGAAACAGCAAGAAAAAATGGAATGCATTGAAAGTACTTTGCATACCTCAAATAAATGAGAAAAAATAAAAACAAACCTCAGAAAGGAAAGCAAACAGAACAGCTCTGAAAATTACTGGTTGACACAAAGGAGGTGAAAATGTTCACACAAAAACTTGCACACATATGTTTAGAGCAGCTTTGTTTATAATTGTTGACACTTGGAAGCAACCAAGATGTCCTTCAGTAGGTAAATGGATAAACTGTGGTACATCCAGACAATGGAATATTATTCAGGACTAAAAAGAAATGAGCTATAAAGTCATGAAAATACATAGAGAAACCTTGAATGCATACTGGTGAGTGAACAAAGCCAACCATATGGCATTCTGGAAGACAATAAAAAGATCAGTGGTTGCCAGAGGTTGAGGAGAGAGATGAATAGGTGGAGCAGAGAGTAGTTGTGAAGCAGATAAAATATTCAGAGTAATATTACAACAGTGGGTACATTCACTATATATTTTATCAAACCCATAGAATGTTCAACACCAAGAATGATTCCTAATTATGTGAACCTTGGTTGATAATGATGTGCGGTGTAGGTTCATCAACTGTAACAAATGTACCATCTTGTAGGAGATGATGATTGTGGGGGAGGTTATGAGTTTGTCAGAGCAGCACTATATGGGAAATCTCTGTACCTTCCTCTCAATTTTAATATAAGCCTAAAAGTACTCTAAAGAAATAAAGTATTTTATAAAATACACACAATTGCCAAAACCAGTTTGGCTCAGTGGATAGAGTGTCGGCCTGCGGACTGAAAGGTCCCAGGTTCAATGCCGGTCAAGGGCATGTACCTGGGTTGCGGGCACATCCCCAGTGGGAGATGTGCAGGAGGCAGCTGATCGATGTTTCTCTCTCATCGATGTTTCTAACTCTCTATCTCTCTCCCTTCCTCTCTGTAAAAAATCAATAAAAAAAATATTTTAAAAAATTAAAAAAAAACTACACACAATTATAAATACTAAGCACTCAATATTGTAAAAAACAAACACATTCTCCTTGGGTAAATCAGAGTTCTTATCTTTAAAGGACTGATGATGATCATGATACAAGAGAGACATACATGTGCCTGTGTAAATATAAAATGAGACATGTGTACATCTATTTATGAAGTCTCAACTGTGTGCAAAGCTCATGGTTGTTCCCAAGTTTCTAATACACTTAAACCTTTATGTTGATAATACCACATGCCCAAGAGCTTCAGACATATGACCTCATGGAAAACTGGCCTTGCAGAGAAAGGGAAAAAAGATACAAAGTTTATTTATAATAAACTTCAGGGTAGATATCGCCTTTCAGAGTTATTCAATGGGATTTCTTTGTCTCAGTGGGTAATTCTATTTTATGTCCTGTTATCATTTCACAGACAATGATCCTGTTGAGATCAATGTACTAACAGCACAGGGAATTATAGATAGAAACTGGATTTTAAGTTCACCACATGACAAAGTGAATTTGCTTTCATTTTTTGTGTAGTCTATTTCTAGACATTTTACGAATTGTTGCTGAAATGGTTATGAAAGCTGTAATGGTAATGTAGTGAAGCTCAAATTTATCTAAAAATTATGTGTTTTGCTTTGAGTGCCATTTAAATATCTGTGATCAAATTTGGCTTAATATTTTTAAAAGAACATGAAAAATATATGCTTAATGTTCTCTGAAAAACAAATATAATGAGCTTCCATTTTCTTGTCAAGCCTCATGTGATCTCTTTGCATCTACTAAGTGGAGAATGAGGCAGTCTGGCCCCATCAGTATATCTCTAAATTAGAGTAATAAAAATAATTATATGATAATAAGAATGTACTAGTTAAGATAGTGAGCAGAATATAGACACATAACATGCATCTCAATTTGTAATAGAGCCCCAATGGGCCTTGACCAAATTGACAAAGTGAGTCTTTGTTAAAGTAAACTCTTTAGCTAATAATAAAAGTTAATTTTAAATAGGAAGAATTACTTATATATACACATAACATTAAGCTTTTAGAATTTATTAATATATTATGATTTTCATGAACATTGGCTTTGGATTAGAGAGCAGAATCAGCCTTATGGCAAAGACTTGTTAATCACTGGATAACCAGGAGTAACAATATACAACCTCACTTTCAAGGTGTTTGATAAAGCAAATAAATACACAAATTGTTATAATTAAGTTAATCTGAAAAAAAACTTCTTTAAGAGGGACAGAAAAACAGAATTTTTGCCCAGGGAAAGACAATGAAAGCTTATGGGGCCAAAATATCTAACAGGGACTAGGGAATCAGGTATAATTCCCTAGGGCAGTGGTAGGCAAACCGCGGCTCGTGAGCCACATGCGGCTCTTTGGCCCCTTGAGTGTGGCTCTTCCACAAAATACCATGTGTGGGTGCGCACGTACAGTGCGAAGTTGACTTAAAACTTTAAGTAAAGCTTATTATGTTAATTTTAGGGAACGTTGTGGAGTGAAAGAAGATGTAGTGTCGAGGATTGACAAAGGTATGTTGAGTTGGTTTGGACATATAGAGAGGATGAATGAAAGGAGACAGACGGAACAAGTATACAAGACGAGTGTGGATGGGAGAGTTGGAAGGGGTCGACCTCAACGAACGTACCTCAATCAGATTGAAGATGTTTTGGAGTACCCTAATTAAGTTAATAACAATGTACCTACCTATATAGTTTAAGTTTAAAAAATGTGGCTCTCAAAAGAAATTTCAGTCGTTGTACTGTTGATATTTGGCTCTGTTGACTAATGAGTTTGCCGACCACTGTCCTAGGGTTATAGGGCGTGGAGACAGCATTGGAGGAGCAAGACGCCAAACATCGATACCACAGTCTTTCCTTTGTCTCAGGACCACGGGTGTTTTGTTTTGTTTTTATAACCTAGGGTTCTGCTAAATGATTTTTTTTCCCTACAACTTTCCTCAGTATCTGTCTTTTATGGTCATACCCAATTCTTTTATCAGCATTGCTGCATCACCTCCAAAATTTTAATTTTTATTCTTTAAATATGTCCTCCATGTCTTTCTAACAATCATTTTTACACCAATAACATCCATAATCTATTGGCCCTGGTACTACTTTCTATTTCTATGTAACAAACTATTACACTTTAAAGTGAGTTTATTGAGATAACTTGACATGTAAATTATGTATGTCAAAGACAAGAGGGCACAGGGCTGAGCCCCTTGAGGAATGAGAACAGTTACATAAATAGGAGGAGTTTGGAAAAGAGATTAGGAAGGAGTAGGAAGCAAGAAAAAAGGGGGAAAAAACTAGTTTTACTGTAGGAACAGGGAGTTAAAGAAGAAGAAAACTAATAATTGACTTGGATGTGGCAAAATGGAAGTCAAAGATATTACTGACAAGAAGCAGGTTCGGTGGAATGGTGGGGTGAGAGTGTTAAGGCAAGGCTGGGAAGGAAAAAGCAGATCCTCTTAGCAAGGAGTTTTGCTCTAAAGAGGGGCAGAAGCATCGGGTAGTAACTGGAGGGAAATCAAAGGTCTCCAGAAGGACATATTTTGTTTTAAATTTAAGATGAGATGATGTCTATGGGCAGATGTGAGAGAAGTGCTGGGAGGAATAAGGATGGTATATACTTCCCAAAATAAGCAAGAATCTCCTCCCACCTTCAGAGACCATGAGCTTAACTTGAACACCACAAGCATTCAGAAACTTACCAAGACTTCACAATTCATTGTTTTGCTAGAACAGATACATAAAAATTATTTTGATTCATATGCCTTACTTTTGTATGATTCTTCTTAAATCACTCTTTTATAGAAACACCAAAAAAAAGGCTACTAACCTTCACCATTTTCTCCATTTCCGTATACAAATATTTTAGACACTTATCATTCCCTATCACTAGTTTTCCCTTGCCTGATCTAACATATCTCAATTTTCTTTTCCTATACTGTATCTTTCTAAATCTCTTTTTATTAGGCTTTTCTATTTGCAGGCATTACATTCTATTAGTCATCCAAATTTAAAACCTTGCAGTTATTTTTAACTTCTGTTCTTGAAATTGACATAAATTATTCTGCAAATTATCTTAATTATATCTCCATGTGCTGTTCATATTCATCCTGTAGAATAGGCTAGAGATTTCCTATATGTTCATTCAATTCTCACTGACTGTTCTCATCACGAGGTTACTTCGCCTGTCCACCCTCTTTCTTGCACAGTCTTCATGAACAGCTAACAAAGGCCATGTTCACTATTAGAAAATGCACACTGTTGACTTACAGATAAATAGGGGGAGATTCTATGAAAGATCTTACTGCTCTGGCATCAGAGGGCTTCTCCTCTACTTGCTTGAAGTTAATCAAAACTTGATCTGAATATGCAAGATTGTTTTGTATTTGTGAGAACAGAGACTGAGGAGCATAGCGGGAATAACATTTCTTAATTATTTCCCATAATGAGACACTCAATGACATCCTGGATGAACACTTGAAAATAAAAAATAAAAATGTTTGCCCCTCGCCAGTGTGGCTCTTTTGGTTGAGTGACATCCTGTGCATCAAAAGGTTGCTGGTTACATTCCTGGTCAGGGCACATACCCAAGTTGCAGGTTCAATCCCCAGTTAGGGGACATGTGGAAGGCCACCAATTGTTGTTTCTCTCCCTCCCTCTTCCTTCCTCTCTCTCTAAAATAGTCAATAAAAACCTATTTTAAAAATAAAATTAAAAATTGTTTTAAAGATGCATAATCTGGCTGTGACCAACGGAGCAATACAGCCCTGCTTCCTTTTTTGATAGAGACAGACAACCAGCAGGGCTCATTCGCCTTGATGTGCTAGCCTTTTGGTCCAGTGGGTAGAGAAAGAGCAAACGCATAGAGGTGAGAGAATTTAGTGCTATCTGATAAAGAGTGGCTTTGTTGGCACTTATCTCTCCAAACAGCAGGATTACCGAAAATAACAGGCTCTGGCGTATGTTTTTCATAGAGGCACCAAAAATAGTTCTTTTGTCATCAGTCTTAATAGAGCTAAAAAGCCAGTCCCATTAAAATTAGAAGCTTATCTGGATTCTCTTAGCAGGGATGCAGTGGAGCGCAAGTGTGCAATCTCTACTGCTGGTCATATGTTATGTGCAAGATGGGGGCAGGTCGGGTGGAGAATAACCAGTTCCTTATCAAAGACAAAAAAAAAGTAACAACAACAAAAGAACAACAACAAAAAAAGGAAGAAATTAGAATAAAAGAAAGCAGGCAATGCTGGTTCTACCCCTCTTTCTCTCATCCTGCTCATAAAGAGCAGTTTACTTCCCACTTGTATCCATGTCAAGTAGAAGTGGAACAATTAAAAATGTTCTCCAACTGCTGATCAATAGAATTAGTGAATTTTAAATGTTAATGCATTCCCTTCCCGGCAATGGCAAGATGGTCCAATTTTTCAATATTTTTATCCTTGACTTAGATGACCAAAAGATGGAAAACCTGTCTAACATATAATTTATCTTCTGGATAGATGTAAAAATGAAAATAAAATATAAAAATAAAAATATACTCATGAAGAAAAATCAATTTTCTCGATGGCTGTAAGTGCCCAGCACTTTTCCAGCAAACCTTCAAGGTTGTCTCAGAGAATAAGAAGGGTGTGGCCACAGGATACCAGTAGACAGAAGGGCTCTAGATTTTTCTTTCTGACTGCATTGCTAATTTTAATACATTCATCTACATTTCCACATGTTTTCTTTAAAAATCTAAGAGTTAAGGAATAAGGAGCCAAGGATTTGCTTACATATTTGCCTGTTGCTCTTACAAGAACCCAGGCTAATGGAAACACTACCATCTATTAGCTGCACCCTATAAATATGCCCCAGCCATACCCTTCCTTTGCTGTAAAAAAAGAAACATGGGGGTTTCACTGCTGTACCCAGGGAGGAAATCCATCCACCCCACTTATATTTCATTGTCAGGACTAAGTACATAACAGTAATATTAATAAATGCAATGTTAGTTTTGCACTTGGTCACTCCACATGCATGGAGCTTCCTCAGCATATGGTGGCCAGTCTCTAAGAGGAAGCTGATAGGGAAGGTTGGGGAATAGGCGTTAAGCAGAGCGAGAGAGCGAGAGAATGAAAGGAGGGAGAGAGAGAGAGAGAGAGAGAGAGAGAGAGAGAGAGAGAGAGAGAGAGAGGGAGAGAAAGAGAGAGAGAGAGAGATGTGCCTGCCTTCTAGGAGCTGGCTTCAGAAGTCAGGCAGCATCATTTTAACTACACTTTTTTCATCCCTACATGGAGCAGGGAGCACTCTAGAAAATGGCACAGGATCTAAACACAGGTGTCATCATGGGGACACTTTGCGGTATGTCATGTCACCCAAGGTTGATTCCTGACGTTTCTTAGGTGGTAGAATCATGACCTTATAAGAGTTGGTGGAATGAACATTTTCCATCTATTTCCAAACTTTCCAATTATGATACATCTTAGTCTAATTAACTGACCCAGGCAGCTGTCCTGGAAGCAAAGCTGTGGATGTGCAGATGGCGGCAGCGACCCTCGGGGAGGGTCAGTGACAGCAGGCCTCCCGCCTTCCCTCTGCGCCCGGAGGACAGGTCAGCCATTCTGGTGGTCAGCCAGACATCAGGCCAGGAGAATCCAGAGCCACTCAGCCATCATTTTAAATTTAAAAAGAACTCTACAAATTTGTATCCTTTACAACAAATTTGATGGAGATACTGCATATTTTTTAAATATAGAAATTCAAAACTACCGATACCTATCACTACTGTGAAATAATCTGCCAAACTTCAAAAAACAGCCATAAACGGACTCTTCATTAGGAAGATAATTATGTAATTGCTCATTTATCTGCAGCCTCATCTCTCCTTACCTCTAGGTTGCTATCTTAGACTCAGGGAAATTACACCACAACTATGTTAATTTCTGACTCCAAATCCAGCTATTTAAGCCATATAATATACATAAAATATCCTCCACTGACTGTTACTTGCTATTTTTATTTCTTGGAATGAATGGTTTAAAGTAGCATGTTGGATTTTATGTAAATAACCACAATTTTGCTTATGACAACAAATTTCGAAACATGTTATGTCAGTAGAAAACCATATATAAGTAAAATAAAAAATAATGCTAGAAATTAAGAAGTAGATTAGAAATAATTATTGGAAGTCTGAGAGAAGAATTTAATATAAAAATTATGATTTACCTAAAATGGAGGGTGCATCTTGTAGGTGTTCTAGGTAACTTAGCACAGTTTTGTGATTCAAAATTCATTAAATCCATACAACTGCCCAACAATGTTGCCAAACCCAATGAAAGTGGTAACATTGAACAGGATGAGAGCTAAGAAATATATGACTCAAAAATGATGGTATTATCACTCATATCCATTAAAATGTTTAAACTGCTGTTCAGGTCCTGATGACAGACATTTTTTTCCCCAGATTTCATAATCAAATGCACACAGCTTAGTTTTATAGTGGAAGTCTCTTGATTGAAGTGGAAATGTATAGGTGTTCCCACACCATTGTTTTAATAAATGCAAATTTCCCTGGAGCCTGATCTTTATTTGTTTTGGAAACAGTAAGAACACAAAAGAGTGTTAGGAATGGAGATACCAATTAGTATTAGTCATGATTTACAGGGTAGCAGTTTGGTAGTTTCAACTGTATTATCTACATCCTTAGTATTTAAAAAAAAAAAAAGCAGCAAAATTAAATGGATTTCATGCCACTATGTATATATATTCACTCATTCAAGGAATATTTACTGAATATCACTGCGTACCAAGCCCAGGTCCAACCTTCAAGAATTTTATAGTTTGGAGCCAAGCAACTTGATACCTATAATACTACATGCTGATGGTGAGATAAAGTGTGCATGCCTTGTGTAACCTAATGTCTAAGCTTAAAATATTGATGACCAGAGCAGAAAGGCACAGCCTGCTCAAGGGACAGCCAGAGGACTGTGTGCTGGGGGAGAGTGGGGGTACACAGCTTATATTTTGAGGGAATTTCATCCTTGTTGGTAGACATGTGCCATCAGCATCACTATCTCTTGCTTTAGCCATTGTCTGCCCTGTGCTCCAGCTCATTGAATGATGGGACTTTTAATAACTGGAAATTTGCAAAATTGCCCTAAGAGCACACTCCATCCACCATGAAACATATATGCTATTTTCTTCTTCATGCAGAAAAGGCATGGATTCTGAAACGGAAGACCAAGGAGGAACTCATAGTTTTCTTTGCCATCCACTTTAAAGCTTTAGAAAGTACATGCTTTACTTACATGCACAACACAAAAGTTTCTGTCTTCTTCTCATCAGAACATTTGCTTCCTTTTTGTTTCTTTGTTCCTTTACTTCCAGAGTGAGACTGACTGCTGACAGGATTCCGAGCTTCAAACTTAAGCTGCCTTTTGATTGTAACTACAGTGTTGGAGTCTGTGAGTGGAACACAGATGAATAACCAGCCCAGGATTGAGTGAGTGACAGGTAATAAAAAATACTATTTGTTTAACCTGATGTAATGTTTACTGAATCATAAAAATACTGAGCATTGTGATGGCTGCCAGCCTATATTATCTACTGCTTGAGTTTAAGTGACAGCAGTCAGATTTTCATGTAAATCGATGCTTTCTTTTTCTCAGTTGTACACCAAAAAGTAAAAGGATTCAGATTTTTGACATCATGGAGCATTCTTCGAATGAAATATTAAGTGACTTTAGGAAAAAAGGTAGTTTTATGCTGGAAAGCATGACACATTATAAACCTCTCTATCACTGTAACCAGTCTCCTGACATGAAAATAATAGTGCTGCACATACAATGTCACTTTCCCTCTCAAGCTTGATGCTTTAGGCTAACATACAGTGCAGAAGTTCATTCATTGGAAAGAAAGTAAATGTGCGCATTCTGGAAAGATGTTTGTTTTATGTCTGTATTTGCAAGGCTACGCACCCTTCGGGTTAGTCTTGATGATTTGGAGAATCAGTCACCTGGAGTGTGTGACTAATCCAGAGTCTGATTCAGAAGATGGAGAGAGATGAACCTGCTCACAAAGTGCTCATTTCATGGGTGAGGAGCTCTCTGGATTACCATTCTATTCTACTTTCTAGAGCTCTGAACATATTGCACAACCCATGAGCTCCATTTCAGCTTACGTTTTCAATGTATTTTTTATTTTACTCTGGTCTCCCAGGACCTGAGTCATTTCTTTCTTAAAACTGGAGTGATTGTTCCTTAGTATTTACCCAAAGGAGTTAGAAATCATGTTCACACAGAAACCCGCACACGGATGTTAACAACAGTTTATTTATAATTACCAAAACTTGGAAGCAACCAAGATGTGCTTCAGTAGGTGAATGGATAGAGTTGATACATCCAAATAATTATTGTATAGCATATTATTCAGCACTAAAAAGAAATGAACTATGATACTATGAAAAGACATGGGAAAACCTTAAATGCATATCACTATCCCTGGTTATATACTATCGCTGACCGGTGGGGCTCAGTTGGTTGGTATATCAACCTGCACTGAAAGATTGCAGGTTTGATTATGGGTCAGGGCACGTATTTAGGTTGAGGATTCCATCCCCAGTTGGGGGGCATACAGAAAGCAAACCAATCTACGTTCTCCCTTACATTGATGTTTCTCTTTCTCTTTCTCTTTCTCTTTCTCCTTCTCTCTCTTCTTCCTCTCTTTCTAAAATCAATAAGTATATCCTCAGGTGGGGATTTTTTTTAAAAGCTACATACTGCATGATTCTAATTATATGACATTCTGGAAAAGGCAAAACTATGGTGATAGTAAACAGATTGGTGGTTGCCAGTGGTTAGGGTGGGAGAGGAATTAACAGGTAGAGCAGAGAGGATTTTTAGGGCAATGAAACATTCTGTATGATACTCTAATGGTGGACATGTGTCATGGTTCAATTGTTCAAACCCATAGAATGTTCAACACCAAGGGTGAACCCTAAAGGTAAACTATGGACTATGAGTGATGGTGGTCTGTCAGTGCAGGTTTCTCAGCTGTAACAAATGTAACATCTGGTGGGGGATGTTGATAATGGAGAAGGCTATGCATGTATGGGGCCAGGGGGTATATGGGAAATCTCTGCACTTTACCTTAAATTTTGTTGTGAACCTAAAACTGCTCTGAATATGAAAATTTAAAGTTAAAGAAAAAAAACACTTGGAGTGACTGTAATTGGGAAAATAGACTGTAACTTCTTATGCCATACTAACATTGGCATTCTTTTAGGATTGAGAATATAATGCAATGCTTTTGGATGTTCCAGTGAAAACTCTAAAAGTCTATTAGGTTTTATATTCAATATTTAATGGTGGGTCATTGCTGCTATATGTTGTCCACTGCCCAAACACAATCCAACACCCACATAACCACCCAGGGTTTCAAACCACCAGTTTATTGAGAAGACTATCTAGGTATAAAAAGTAAAGGTTTAGGTCAGTACTGAAACATTCACACACCTATTTGTTATTGAAATGTGTAAAAATAGATACACAAGAGGTAAACCAATCATAGCAACTCTATTCAGCATGAGGGTAAAGAACTTACTTAGGAGTATCTACATAAACAAAAGCATCATGACTGTCTGGCACAACTTTCCTGTGCTAATTCTATGTGGATTAGCTCTGCCTGTTTCATTCTTTGTAAAAAAATATATATATTTTTATTTATTTCAGAGAAGAAGGGAGAGGGAGAGAGAGAGAGAAACATCAGTGATGAGAGAGAATCATTGATTGGCTGCCTCCTGCACTCCCCACACTGGGGATCGAGGCCACAACCCAGGCATGTGCCCTTGACCAGAATCGAACCTGGGGCCCTTCGTTCCACAGGCCGATGCTCTATCCACTGAGCAAAACCGGCTAGGGCTTGTTTCATTCTTCTGCTTATCTTCTTCCTATGGACTGCCAGCTTGTACTACTTTATACGGCCAGAGCTACTCTCCTAACATCCCCTGTCTAGTCTTCTGTTTTTATAATAAGGTAGATTAGGAAACCAAATATATTTCAACTGGGCTTGAGAGACTGATGGGATCTCATGCAAGTAAATGTGACCCTTTGAGCTCAGTCTTTGCAACATAACAGAGATGCAGGAGAAATAAAGGTATTGCTCTCATCCGCATTTATTTGCTAATTTCCTTTGACAAACTATGTAAAAATTTGGACCTAGAATTTGAGACTAAAGATTCTTCATTAACAAAAAATAAATTTAAAAAATGAGACCCTGATTGGGTAGCTCAATTGGTTAGAGCAGTGGTCAGCAAACTCATTAGTCAACAGAGCCAAATATCAACAGTACAACGATTGAAATTTCTTTTGAGAGCCAAATTTTTTAAAGTTAAACTATATAGGTAGATACATTGTTATTAACTTAATTAGGGTAATCCTAACCTGGCCTTTGCTAAAAACGTGGTACTTTGTGGAAGAGCCACACTCAAGGGGCCAAAGAGCCACATGTGGTTCGTGAGCTGCGGTTTGCCACCACTGGGTTGAGCATCATTCTTACATGCTAAGGTTGAAGGTTCCATCCCTGGTCAGGGCACATACAAGAATTAACCAACTGCCCAGCCGGTGTGACTCAATGTTTGAGCATTGACCCAGAAACCAAGAGGTCACTGGTTTGATTTCCATGGGTTTTGAGTTTGATCCCCAGTAGGGGGAGTGTGGGAGGTAGCAGATCCATTATTCTCTCTCATCATTGATATTTCTATCTCTCTCTCCCTCTCCCTTCCTCTCTTTGAAATCAATAAAATTTAAAATTAAAAAAAGAAAATGAAACAGAAATTAGCAGCTAGATAGTGGAGACATAAACTGTCTCACATCTTGTTAATACATGCACATATGTTTTAAAACAAGTTTAATACATTTTACTCTTGAATTCTTTGTCATGTTAAGGCAGCACCTCATTCAATATCATTTTATAGGTGGGTGACTAGATTGATAAGATGTTTCATTTTTTCTATTATTTGTCTATAATATAAAAACATCTAAATGAAACACAATTGATCATTAAAAGGCACCAAATAATCCTTTTCATGTGGTTAATGTTATTAAAACAAACGAATAAATAAACTTTACAAAATAATCTTGAAAAGCAATCTCAACAATTTCACTAACAGCACCAGAGATTCTATGAGATTGCCTCTGGTGGTAGCTCACAAACACAATGGCATAGCAGCTCATAAAAGATTGGGTGTTCTTGCAACCAATTTGTTTCACAACCAGTGATTAAAAGATTAAGAAATTCCATCTATTGTCACCAACAAGGGAGGTCTTGCTGGCCCCACCCTGAGGTGTTAGACTTTGCATAACACTGAGTCATCTACAGGATCCAGGATCACAATTTTCTATATGAATTTTTAGTTATTAAAGGATTACATATGGGTTAATTAGGAGGACTTACTCTAAATTTAAACTAAATCTTATTGCCACTGGAGACATCTTCTGTCCATTCTACTCCTTGCATACCTGGAATAGCATGAGAAGAGTTCTGAGAGGAGGCAAGAGACAGGTCAAACTCTTATGAATGATCTATGCAAAAGCTTTGGAATTATAGTGGTAGTATCTCAATTCTGCCAAATTTGCTACTGAAAGAGCATGAAGCAAAAAATATAGGTAACTGGGAGATATCAAAGCTATTAAATGGGAATGAGATCAAGATCACTATATAAAATTATACTTTTTCATTTCCATTTTCTATAAAATTTTGTATATTTTAATGTGTCATTCTTTAACACATGACTGACTATGCCTTCAGATCAGACCAATTTCTGCACCTTTTTACAGAATGGAACTGTACTTCTGCCCACAGAATTTCTCCAACATAAGCTATGGAGGCTGAAGCAATCATAGCATACAAGCTGAAGGATGCTGCTTCTTAGTCCTTAAATACCCCACTGAGAGCAGCTGTCAATTTGGAGCTGTTGAGGCTATCTCTTAATTTTCTTTTTTTTTCTTTCTTTTTTTTTCTTTTTTGTTTTTTGTTAATCCTCACCTGAGTTTATTTTTTGCATTGATTTTTAGAGAGAGCAGAAGGAGGGAAAGAGACGAGAGAAACACTGATGAGAGAGACACATCGATTGGTTGCCTCCAGCATATGCCCTGTCCAGGGCCCAGGATTGATCCATATTTTTGGAAGCTGGTGACAACATCAGGTGACTGTTTTTTTCTTCCAAACTGGGCATTGATATCATTTGGCCCATTCATTTTGGCTCATGTTTTTTTGTTCCATGAATTATCTCCCTATGAGCCCTGCAATATTCAGAGATCATCTTGTACAAATTTACAACTTGAAAGTAACTTTATTTCCATTTAGATTGCTCTTATCTCAGACAAAGATAACTAAGATTTCAGGTACACCAGGCTATTTAGCAAAATCAGCCATTTTCTTTCATATAAGTCTAGTTCATTTAGTTTAGTTAGTATGTTTTTAAACACACAGTGCTTTGGGAAGATGGTAAACAAAATTATACTTAATTCAATTGTACCAATTGGCATGTAAACTAACTTATATGAATAGCAGCAGATCCATTTAGTGGCTCCTTTAAATTGTTGGAAAGAGATCAAAACTATTTTAATGAACAATTTCAAAAATGTAAAAATTCAGGAAATAATATATTCTAATTTACAACTATCCAAAAATATATTCATCTATTCTGCTAATGGACATTGAGTTCATTTACATTTTTTCACTATTTTATTTAACACTACTACATTTCTTTATTGATCATTAAAAATTCATCTTCCATTAATTGCTTATTCTTACCCTTCACTTTTTTCTTTTTTCTTTTTTTTTTTTTTGGAGGGGGTGTTTCTTTGGTGATTTGTTACAGAGTATTCATATGCAGTGTAAATCTATTTATTCTTCCCATCTGTGGCTTGTTTGTCATTTTTATTATATAACATTTGATAAAATATTTAATATATTAAATTTTATATATGTAAGTATGTATGTACATAATGCCTTCATAGCTTTTGTTTTTCCCTTGTGATTTTATTCAAGTAATTCTTTTCTCACTTATGGACATAAAAGAGATTTTTAAATATTGCTATGTACATTAAAGTTTTGCTTTTTACATTTAGTTCCATGTTAAGCAAAATTTATTTTTATATCATCTTTTTCCATATGGATGTCCAATTTCTAATAACATTTATTGAAAGAGAAGCAAATCTTTTTTTAATCCACAAGAAGATCTAACAAATTATCTAACATAACCTGATGTTAACTGATTTAAGTTGATTTTAAGTTAATTGGGCCACAGATTATGGGAAGACCTTATAAGTCATTAATGAAC
Source organism: Myotis daubentonii (assembly GCF_963259705.1). Lineage (NCBI taxonomy): Eukaryota > Metazoa > Chordata > Mammalia > Chiroptera > Vespertilionidae > Myotis > Myotis daubentonii. The sequence continues at coordinate 155,362,122 of NC_081840.1, forward strand.
CCAAGTAGCACAGGCCAGTATTTTGAGCAGTATCATAGATTCTGCTCAAAATTCTCTAGGGTTTGTATGCCTGACTTGGGAATGTTCAAAATAAAGTTTTTCTTAATGTACATAAAAGTTATAGAGAAAACATCACTTTGTAGCCATCATTTTCAAGAGTGACATCTTAGGCGGAGGGTAGAAAGTTGGCAGAGCCGGTCTTGCTTACATTTTTCCATGATGTAGATTGTAGTAGGACCTCACAAAATATGTATTAAGAGAAAGAATAAACTTACCTGATTTAATTTCTGATTGTTAATGCTTGGCAATCTGAAAGATTAGTTAAGCTATCAAGTTACACAATAGAGAACTATAATGATTGAAAGTAAATACTGCAGAAAACATGTCTGAAAAAGGCTAGAAAATCTCAAGATGGAGATTTCTAAGGCATATAATATGTGCCACTTACATGTGTATAATGCATAAATATAATACACATTACACATTATATTATAATGTATACATTATGCATTATATTACAATGCATGAAAGGAGAGCTTATGGACAATGGAAATATGCAAAGAACATGTACTTTGACATCCTTGAACTAGTTAAAACTCTTTGCAACAGAACGTAACGATGGCAAGGTATGATTGAATGTGAGTTTGTGATGAACTCATGCCTTGGTCTCTGTGACCCAGATGTGCTGAAGAAAGTGAGAGACACCTTTCTCTTTCTTTCACAGCACACAGTCAGTACAATACTTAATCCCTTTTGTAAAGTAGCTAAGCCTGGTGTATTTTGTAATTAAGCTTATCTGTGCACTACCAAAACTCAGAAAAAGTATTATTTAAGTGAGAAAAGAAACAGAATTCATAATTGAATATTTCAAAGTGACCTTCATTTTTGAAAACTATACATGTATAAATAAATATAATATATACAATATTATATGTGATATAACATATGCAATTGGATTTTTATGTATTATTTTATGTATTGTATACATTCTCTATTATATTTTGTATATATGTATATGTATGCACAAATAAGTATACAGGCAAACAACAAAATATTTATTTCTTGCTGGTGAGAATTTGAGTGGTTTTCACACCTTTGCTATTTCCCAAATTTTGTTCAAGGAATTTGCATTGCCTCTACAATAATACATAGTTATTTGCTTGGAGGCTGGACAGTAAGAGAACAGACCCTCAATCTGCCTGAAAGTTCTAAATGTAGTAAATGCCTGAAGCCCAAGGGTTCCCTCAGCCAGAAACAATCCCAGTTGCCACATCAGAGTAATGTGGGCACTTCTGCCCCCTACTGTCCATCTTCGGTAAGTGCACATCCAGTGAGCCTCAACCTACTGGTAGTCTGCATCTTCTGGGGAGACAGTTGTTAGTGAAATTGGGAAATCTTGAACTTCCTCCTCAAACAGACTGAAACTGAGGACCCTCAGACTACACTCTGAGAAAGGTGCACTTAGAATTAAAGGATATTTTGATCACAGCTAAGGACAAATATGAACATCATACATAGGAACACAAATAGAAAGGAAATTGACTTGTCTCCACTTTTAAAACATATATTAGCACATATTATATATAAAAGAGTATATGTTAAAATAGTATATAGTAACATAGCATATAATGGTGTAGTATATACTAAAAAGTATATAAGAATATATATTTAGTATATATGATTGTTATTTTATACACTTTAATATATTTTATATATTTTTTACATATATACTTTTATTGTATATAGACTTTTAAATGTATATAAATATTGTGTGTTTATTTAATATAGTTTTATATATGGACAGTATCTGGTATAGGATGTATATATGCCATGTATACTATGCATATGTAGAATATACAGTATATAGCATTTATACAGTATAACATACATATATACTCTTAAAAATTATTTTGAATTTGTCAGGTTGTTTTCTTAGAAAGAGCCCAAATTATTACTAACATCTCATTTTAACTCTACAGCTGGTAAAGCTTTTTCTCATTTTTGAAGTTGTTTGAAGTTCCAATTTGTTTTAGAAGTTGACACATCCAAGGTTTTTATTTTTTTGTTTTTTTATTATTTATGAAACTCAGCATTTCCTCAGAGCTGGCTTTGATATAATGAAGTCTTCAGATCTACAGTCTCATAGCAATTTATTTACAGCCAATGAGATACTGAAGCCAAATTCCTTTCTTAGACATGTTCTCAGCCATTCCCACTCAATTCAGTTACACGTGCTTGTTTGAAGAAAAATATAAGCAATGTGATAAACAGTCTTGTTTTACCCATAACCAAACTGAAATAATCATATTAACAGTAGTAGTTAAGGAACCAAATAGCCTGGAAAAAAATAAATAAAAATGATCCTCCCACTTTCCCTTTCTTCTCCTTTCCTCTCCCCTGCTTTCTCTTCCTCTTCATCCCTCTCTCCCATCTTACTTTTTTTCCCTCTCTTTCCACCCATCTCCTTCCCTCCTGCTCCCTCTGAATTGTGGGTGACCACTGAGAATCAGGGCGTAGGGGGCTGAACAGGACTATGAACCGACAGGAATGAACTGGGGCAGGTTAGGCAGGGTGATTAATGCAAGTCAGTCTAAGAGCCAAACTCTGGTATCAAATGTCCAAGGAGAATAAATGACTCAAAGTACAAAAGTCACTTTATGGCAAATAAACTGCTTTACCTGATGCAAAACAACCAGATTTTGCTCCTATTACTCTAAAGCAGTGGTTCTCAACCTTGGCTGCACATTAGAATCACCTGGGAATCTTTTTGAAATCCTGATTTCTGGGCCTCATCCTCTGGAAATTCTGTTTCTTTGTTATGGGGTGGGGCCACAACATTAGTAACAAAAAAATAGAATTTCCAGAGGATGCGGCCCAGAAATCAGGATTTTAAAAAGATTCCCAGGTGATTCTAATGTGCAGCCAAGGTTGAGAACCACTGCTCTAAAGGGAAACACGGGGTTTTGCAAAGTGACCAAGAAAACAATTCTGCAATATCTCATTTTCAATGAATTCACCAAAGGTGTATACTAGATAGACATATGTATAGAAAGACACTTTATAGTCTGTATCTAGTGTGATTACACAAGTCATTGTCGTATGAAAGTGAATCCACAGCCATAGCATGAGTCTCTCCTACTCTGTGGCCAGTGTGTTGAGAAGCAGACTGCAATGGAGTAGTTCCACTGGCTTGCTCCAATCTCTGTGGTTTCCCTTTTGTTTTCTCTAATTTCTCAGGAGGAATTAGCTTTTGGCTAATGCAGGTGGCAACGCTGTAAGTGTGGGATCATAAGGCCCCACTGCACATGAACAGTTCAGCTCCCGGGGGCAGCTGCTGAGCTTCTCTCCAAAGTGTCACCTCCTCAGGAGCCCTGCAGCCACTAATGACACTGACTGCCCCCAAGGCCACCGGGATTACACACCCCGTGTTTTCTTTTAACTCTAAGCTGCAGACTCTGAATGAGCCAACCTACTGAATGCTCCCCTTACTGTTGTTTTCAGTGTGCTTGCCTCCAGTTCAGTCCCTGCTCCTACCAACAAACAGTCCCACGTTCAGCCAGATAGTTCCATTCCTCTTATCTGCTTCTGGCTGACATGTAGATCATCTTTTGTGCTCACTCTATTTGCCAACGTCCTTTAGTGCCTTTGAACTCCAGCACCTGAAACAAATTGAAGTCTGCACTGCTCTGAGAATAGCTAGCTGTGTGGAGAGCATGGCTGTGTCGGGATCCAGTCTTTTTAAAAGTCTTGTTGATATTTGAGTCACCAAGCAATTCAGCAACACCCTCCACCTTTACCTTCTCCCCTTCAACTCAGCCTGTTTGTCTCCATGAATCCATGTGGGGCGCACTCATCCATTCATATAGATGTATATTGTTCATGCTGATAGTTTTCTGTAACTACTACTATAGCCAAAATAAATAAATAAAACTTATTATCCAAACAAAATGTAGTTTTCCAATAATAAAGTGCTAAATTATAGAAAGTCTCTTAATTATATTTTCATGGTAATATTTCTCTAATTTATTACACATTAGCTTTAATAACTGAAAACTTCCAAAGGTTAACCTGAGGAACCAGTTGGAAGAAATTATATACTACCTGATCCCAACTTTCTGACCTTCTGGAAAAGGCAAAACTATGGAGATAGTAAAAAGATCAGTGGCCACCAGGGTCTGGAGTGGAGATGAGGATGAGTAGATGGAGCACAGAGGATTTAGGGCAGTTATACCATAGTAGTAGATCCATGTCATTACACATTTTCCAAACCCATAGAATGTACAACACCAAGAGTGAACCCTAATGTAAACTATGGACTCTGAGTCATGATGACCTGTCAGTGTATGTTCATGGATTATAACAAATGTACCATTTTGTGGGGAATATTATAGTGGGGGAGGCTGTGCATGTGTGGGGACATGGCATATATAGAAAGTCTCTGTACCTTCTTCTCAATTTTCCTGTGAAATTTAAACTGCTCTCAAAAAAATGTCTTTTGATAAAAAGGTTAACCTGAAACCATCTTTACCAAAAAAAGCTTGAATAAAATCATTTGATATCATCTAGAACACCTTCCTATTTAAGAATGGCACACATAAACACGTTTTTACTACAATGGTAGTGACTGCCCCATATACCATCCTAAGTAGCCTTGCTTTGATTCTTCCTCCTTCACATTTATGACTTTTGTCCTTATTTTCTGGGTTTTCAAGTCCCAGAACAGCCTATGGAAGCTATACATATCTCACCAATGATCCTAATTTTCCAGAGAAGGGGCAAATTCTTTCTTCCTTCCTCTCTTTCTTTCTTCCTCTTCTTCCTCTTTTTCCTCTCTTTCCTTCCCTCCCTCCCTCCCTCTCTCCCTCCCTCCCTCCCTCCCTCCCTCCCTCCCTTCCTTCCTTCCTTCCTTCCTTCCTTCCTTCCTTCCTTCCTTCCTTCCTTCCTTCCTTCCTTCCTTCCTTCCTTCCTTCCTTCCTTCCTTCCTTTCCATCTACCTTTCATTTTTAAGTCAATCAAAATAACTCAAGAGTGGCAGGCACAAAGTAACCATGATAAGTAAACACTCCAGAGGGCAGATAGCAGCTGCGTGAGTCATGTGAGCACCCACCTCTGACTCAGGGTGGAGTTAGAATTCTGAGCCCTTCACACAGTTCTGCTCACTGGGTGATGTCAGTGGATCCAGTAACAGAAGTCAAGGCGCACACAAATGCTGTGTTCATTCAGCGCAAAGTCAGAGATTCCGACAGCACAGCCAAGGAAATACAGGTGGCACGGAAAACCCGATAATAGACATGACTGGAAGTCCAGTGTAGTATGCTCTGATTTCAACAGATTCCCCTGTCAATATGCTATTTGTCACCTCAGGACAGGGCGTCGTTTCACTGGGCTAGGTTTCACCGGGTGTTTTCAGTTTCCTTGTTGATTTCTAAATGCCACTGTTCAGGAATCTGTATGAGGAATAGACCTATTTTTATCCATAATGACTTCTCCACCTGTCCTGGTATTTTCTGTAAATAAGGATTAACACCCCGTATGTTAACATATTGTAATCTGTAAACTATCTAGAGAGAAATGTGTTTTTAAAGAACAACATTGTGATATCAGCATTCTATTTCACAGTGTAGAACTGATAGCTCCTAAAGGTCCTTCGAGCCACTCAAAGGGCAGCATTAAATGAAGGGAAGGAACATTTCACTCACTACGATGAAACGACATATTGGCTTGATTTTTCTTTTAAGCCGGTAGGAAAATGTTCTCACCAAATGTTTAAAGTGGACAATTTTCTTTATGTGAGTTCTCCCTTCTATGTGTTTTGGAAATAATTTAAAAAATGGCTTTTAGATGACCAGTCTGCCTTCATCATTGATTTATTATGAAGTCTTGAATATAATCCTTAAATGCTCAGTTTTATGGGCTCTTCGTAGTACAATGAGAACAGAAGTGCCTGAATATAACTGAAAAGGTATTAAAAGAATAAAATGAGAAGATGTGAAAGTATATAAAGAATTGCCTAAAAATGTCAAATGCTATTATGATTAAGGCTAAAAGGGTTTGCTGAGATTTCATGACCACTGCATGAATAAGTGGGAATTAAAGACTCACTGGCTTCATTGAATCAGCATCTTCCACACCCACAATTACATAATATATGCCATTGTGGGTTTAGTTACAAAATTCGGGTTGCTCGTAATAGAGGAAATTAGTGCTTATACTGCTCTTGTGAAAAAAATAATTCCTATGTCTAGATATGTCAATTTCCAGTCATAAGCTATATATGCATATGCGTGTGATAAAGTCAATTTCTCCATTTCATGCATTTTTAAAAATTGAGATTAAGACATAATATAAATTTCACATTTTGAAAGTGTAGACTTCAGTGATTTTCGGTATATTCACTAAGTTGTACAGTCATTACTACTATGTAATTCCCAAACATTTTCACGCCAAAATAGACATCACATACCCATTAGCAGTAATTCCCTTTCTCCCTTCCCCTCAGGTCCTGGCAAACACTAATCTAGTTTCTATCTCTATGGATTTGTATTTTCTAGACATTTTATATTAAAGTTTCTGGCTTCTTCCTTTTAGCATGATGTTTTCAAGTTGCATCCATGTTTTAGAATATGCCAGAATTTCATTTATTTTTATGGCTGAATATGTTATATATCTTACATGGAGAATGTTTATTAAAATCCATTTTTATAATATGGCTATAAAATGTTTTGTTCATCCATTCATTAATTCATGTACATTGTGGGTGTGTGTTTTTTTCCTACTTTGGGGCTATTATTTTTAAGTGCTGGTGTAAGCATTCATGTACAAGTTTTTGTTTAAGTACACATTTTCATTTCTCTTGGGTATGTATCGAGGAGTGGAATTGCTGGGTCAAATGGAAACTCTATTTTAGTTATTTGGCTAACTGCCAGTAACTAAAGTGGCTATAGCATTTTACATTGTCATCAACAATGTATGAGTATTCTGATTTTTTTCACCTAGTAAACACTTGTTATTGCAAGTCTTTTTTATTATAACTGTCCTAATGGCTGTCAAGTGGTACCTCTTGAGATTTTGACAGACTTTTCCTAATGACTAGTGACTTGGCAGCAGTGGTTCTCAGGTGATGCACCCTGGAACCAGAGAGGAGGGAGCCCGATTCTGGGGTGCATCATCCAAAAACTGCCATCTCACAATTCAGGACCTCTCAAGGGATGTCAGAGAGCCAGTTTCTGCCCAATCCCCGCAGGCCAGGGAGAGGGACCCCACCTGCCAAAGGGACCCTGCTCACTCCGCAGATGCCCTTCGAGCTGCAGTGCCACCCCACGTGAGCCAGGCTGGGGAGGGACCAGGAAGGTGCCCAGCCCATCTTGCCCAGTCCCACCCCACTGGCCACCTTCTAATTAATTTCCTTTCAGTGTGCATGAATCCGTGCTCTGGAGCACTGGTCTATAATAATAAAAGGGTAATATGCTAATTAGACCAGATGTCTTCTGAATATGCTTTCTGATAAAGCCAGGGCCTGATGGAAGCCAGTTCAGGTTCCAGGTGCCTGCCGGAGGCCGGAGGAGGGAAGCCTGGGTCCCAGGTGCCCAAGGAAAACCAGTGTTGGCAGCCGGGGGAATGAAGGCCTACTCTTTTTTTTTTTTTGTGGGTGGTTTTTTCACTTTTTTTTTTTTTTTTTTTTTTTTTTTAATGCTTAAAGTATTACAAAGGGTATTACATATGTGTCCATTTTTTCCCCCCCACCCTAGACAGTCCCCTAGCCTCCCCTATCCCCTGGTGTCTTATGTCCATTGGTTAGGCTTATATGCATGCATACAAGTCCTTTGGTTGATCTCTTACCCCCCTATCTCCTGCACCCCCACCCTCCCCGGCCAGGAAGGCCTACTCTTGCACAAATTTTCATGCATTGGGCCTCTAGTTATTTTAATTTTTTTCTTTTAGCTATTTAAATTATATATTTGGATTTTCAAAAATATCACTAAACCAGTAATAAAAATAATGTTCCAAATCCTAACATTTTCTTGGAATTTAAACATATGGCACTTAACACTCTTTCATGAGTCATTTTCTTAGAATAACTTTCTTCTTAATGTTACCATACTTTCTTATAGGGATTTTTATTTGCAAACAATTTTATATCAGTTGATGTTTTCAAAAGTTTTTTAATTATTACACACACATTATATTTTAGTTCTCTTTAAACAAAATCAAAATATACAATAAGTAATATTATCACTTGCTCATGATCTAAATAGTTATAATACACATTTGGTTACCATCTTGCTTATTCTTTCTTCAATATTAGGGAGTCCCTTATGCATAGGGTAGTGATTCTGCTGATATAAATGCCCCATTATTTTTAGCGAGATTCACAAACTCTGTGTGATTGGAGCTCGTCTGTTTTATGGATCTAGAAGCTTTTTGCTCTGGTTCACTGAGAAAATAAGTCATTGCATCACTTTGTAAGTGGCATCATTAAGCAAGGACTACCTTTCCTGCTTGCTTATCAAGAAGTCTCCTTTTTAAGATAGTTACCTTGATAACTATTATAAGACTTTTCTATTTCCTTCTACCAAGTGTAAGAAAACTTCCTTGGTATGAAAAGGAGAAGTGTGTATTATGCTTGGTGTTTTAATACACATGTGAGAAAAACAGAGTATAGTCAATGCCTTAAACTACTTCTGCAAGATTGGGAAGTTCAAGTAAATACTTGTAGAATGTTGGGACTATTGAAGGAATACTAATCATAATGAGAATTCTAGAGCATGCCCCAAGACAGGGCCAAAAATACTTCAAGAGTACTGCCCATCTACATAGGATTTTAATTAGGGGGGTGGGGAGGGGGGGTTGTAAGAAATTAACTCCTAGTTTGACCTTCACACAGCTATATAGACCAAACTAATATTATCAAAGGGTTGTGGAAATACCAAGCTGATAAATTAAAATAAGATATATTTGGAGAAGATGAAATATTGGTGGCTGGCTCCAGCCAAAGAAAATGCAAAATCACTTTTTATGTGTTCCACTTCAGGCATGGCCAAGGAAACTCCAGCCAGATCAATTTTCTCACAAAAAACAGCTATAAACTTGGATTAAAAAAAAAAAATTAAACTGCCTGGAGGTAGCACAGAGTGAACAAAAGCAAGATTATAGCAGAGAATCAATTTGGAAGAAAGAATGGCATTGGGTGATTTGATTTTCTTGTGTGTTTTTTAAATGACTTAAGCCTGGCAGCAAGCTGGGTAAATCATTGGTGGAAATCCATACTTTTTCTGGCCTACAGAACAGGAGGACAAAGTTTGGAATAATCACTGTCACCAGAAAGTTAGGGAGATATTCCAAAAGAAAGGAAGCCAGAATGGTGAAGCCCCAAATCCTGGGGGGGAAAAAAAAAGATTAAAAAAATGTCCACCTTCCTGGCTGATTTTGAAACATGCACACACAGGGCAAATTCAAAACATTTCAAAACAAATTTTAAGCTGCAGCAAAGAGAAAATGTTTTGAGTCCAAGATAATTGCCTGCTAAATTTTAGAAAATCAGCACTGTATTTAGGAATACAACAGAATTCAGAATCTCTGCATCTTCAGAATATTCAGAAAACAATACAAATTCAGCCAACAGGTGATGAAAGTGGACCTTTTAACCCATTCTTACAAGAAAAGACAATCAATGGAAACCAATCTCACAATGTACATATATTGGAATAAACAGGCAGAATTTTGTTTGAATTATTCTTCGTAGCATAAAGAAAAATATTCTTTCACTAAATAAAAATATAAGAAGGTTTATTAGTAAAAGGGAAACTATGAAAAAGTCCCAAATGAAAATTCAAGAATGGAAAAGTGCAGTATATTGAAATAAATGCTTACTGATTGGGCTTAAAGACTAAATGGAGCTGACAAAAGGAGCAGTCAGTAAACTTGGAGGCAGATCAATAGAACTCTTTGAATCTGAAGATCAAAGAAGAGTTTGGCTCGACCAATGTAGTTTAGTGGTTGAGCATTGATCTATGAACCAGGAGCTTGTGGTTGGATTCCCAGTCAGGGCACATGCCCAGGTTGCGGGGTTGATCCACAGTGTGGGGTATGCAGGAGGCAGCTGATTGATGATTCTCTCTCATCATTAATGTTTCTGTCTCTCTCTCCCTCTCCCTTCCTCTCTGAAATCAATAAAAATATATTTTTAAAAAAGAGTTTGACAATAATAGATACAGAGGCAGAGCTGCCTCAAACAGATTGTCAAACTGCAGCGGGAAGGCCGGGGAGGGTTGGGGGGCAGGAGGTAGGGGGGTTAGAGATCAACTAAAGGACTTGTATGCATGCATATAAGCATAACCAATGGACATAAGACACTGGGGGATAGGGGAGGCTAGGGGACTGTCTAGGGCGGGGGGATAAAATGGATACATATGTAATACCCTTTGTAATACTTTAAGCAATTAAAAAAAAAATAAAAAAAAATAAAAAAAAAGAGTTTGAAAAAACAAAATGAGCAAAGCTTCTTGGACTTGTGAAACATTATCTTAAGTTCCAACATACAAGTAATTGGGGTCCCACAAGCAAAGAATAGAGAAAATGAGACATAATAAATTTTTGAGAAAGAATGGCTGAAAAAATCTCAGTCTAGTAAAATATATAATTTATAGAATAAAGAGGCTCAGTGGATCTCCAGAATTGGTGGACATAAAATTAGTAAGCACATTATAGTCAAAATACTGAAGACCAAATAAAAAATATTTTTAAAAGCCAGAGGAAAATGACACATTACCCACATGCCAAAAAATTCCATTCAAATAGCTTATCATTTCTTGTAAAAAATTTTGGAGATCAGAAGACAGGGGAACAATATAAAGTGATGAAGAAAAAACTGTCAAACCACTATTATACATCCAACAAACATATCCTTCAAAAATGAAGGTAAAAGGTAAAAGAAAGAAAATCTCAGATAAAAGAAAACAAAGACAACTTGTTATTAGTTTACTTGCACTTGAGAAATACTATAGTAAATTCTTCAAATGAAGAGAAATAATATGCCAGGAAGAAATTCAGAGCTTTAGGAAGGACTGAAGCACAGTGAAGAAGATGACATAATTCTTTACCAAAGTATCCTAGGAAATTTACAAAACAATTGCTGAAATTCAAATTTTAATTTTAAAAGATTGCATATCATTTGTGCAATCAGCAAACAATGAGAAATATCCTATATAATAAAAGTCTAATATGCAAATAGACCAAACAGCAGAATAACCAGTCGCTATGATGTGTACTGACCACCAGGGGGCAGACACTCAACACAGGAGCTGCCCCCTGGTGGTCAATGCGCTCCCACAGTGGGAGCACCGCCTTATTAGAAGCAGGGCTCATGGCTGGTGAGCGCAGCAGTGGTGGTGGGAGCCTCTCCAGCCTCTGTGGCAGCACTGAGGAGCAGCAAGCAGGTGGGCAATAAGGAGCAAGGGGTCCCGGACTGTTAGAGGGTGCAGGCCAGGGGGAGGGATCCCCCCCACCCCCACCCCAGTGCATTAATTTCATGCACCAGGCCTCTAGTAATAAAATAAAGCAGTAAACAAATATAAAAATAAAAGATCACATTTTATGAACATTCTACAACACAGGCCATATTGAACAACAAATGCAACTAAATATAGACTTTAGAAAATTACAACATAGAAAAACAAGGAAGAGGAAATAGAAGCAACAGACAGGCACAGGAATCTTTGATAAAAATGGGGAGCATGTTATTGGAACCTGGAAGAAAGGCTACCTTGTTATAGAGTGGCAGAAAATGTGGCTGTATAGTGTTCTACCACTAGGTGGAAAACAGAGCTTGTAATCAATGAACTTGGATATTAAGCTGAGATTTCCAAGCAGAACTGGAAGATGTGACCTTGCTGTTTGCTAAAAGAAAGAGATAAATTGAGCAATGAATTATTACTCAAAAGGAACCAGTTCCTGATGATTTGGAAAATTCTCACTCTTTCCAGATGTCATGCTCAAGAAACAAGGCCAAGGGTGTGACTGAAAAACCATTTTGCTAAAGAAACTAGATGTGTGATTCATGGATCCAATCAACCATCTCAGCAGAAGTCAGGAATAGAGGTGGGGTTATCCAGGATGGATCTGTGTAGAATGCTTGTGGTTGATGGTATGCATCCCTTTGACATCTATGGGAGACTCACAAGGTTTTTGAGAACTTTATACTAGCAGAAACACTTTTAGCTTGGACTGAAAGGGACAAAGCTAGGGGAAAGGAAGGGAAAATTACTCCAAAGGCAGAGCTGTGAACCCAAAGGCCAGACAAGGCAGAGCTGTCATCCTGAAGGCCCCAGAGGATTGTTCTCAGCTTTATAACCTAATGTAGCTTATCTCAATGGGTTAAGAACTTGCTCTAGATCAGTAGCCCCTTTATTCCTCGCATTGTATCCCTTTTGGAATATAAATATCTATCCCTGCCTGTTCCACTCTTATAATTTGGAAGCAGAAAACTTTTTTTTTTCTAGTTTCATTGCTCTGTGGATGGAAAGAAATGTTGGCCCAGATGAATCATACCAAGAGTCTCACCCATACCTAATTTAGATAATTTAGATAATGAAATTTGAAACTCTTTTGAGTGGGTAACATTTGATGAGGTTTTAGATTTTGAGTTCATGCTGGAATGGCTTAAGACTTTGGGGATAGTGTGAATAATGCTGTGCACATGGGGGGGGTGAATTTTGGGCATCAGGGGATGGACTTTACTGGGTTGAATAATGACCCCCTCAAAAAATTCATGTCCACCTTGAACCTGTGAATGTAACCTTATTTGAAAAGAAAGGTCTTTGCAGGTGTAATCAAGTTAAGATGAGGTCATACCAAATTACAGCACTCCCTAATCCAATATATGGAGTTCTTATACAAAGGGAAAATTGGACACAGATACATAGAGGAACATGGCCACGTGAAGACAGAGGCAGAGATTGGAATTGTGCTACCACAAGCTAAAGAACACCAAAGATTGCCAACAACCACCAGGAGCTAAAGGTGGCAAGCAAGAATTCTTCCTTAGAGCCCTTGGAGCGGGAATGGCTATGCTGACAACTTGATTTCAGATTTCTAGCCTCCTGAACTGTGAGAGGATAAATTTTTGTTTTAATCTACCTACTATTTGGGACTTTGTTATAGATACTTCAGGAAATGAATACATCATGGGACAAATTAAATGAATGGCCTGCTCTAACAGGAGACAAACAGAGTCATTAATAAAATCACTAATACAGGAAGAAATAAAATTATTATTGCTGACTCACAGGATCATCCTCACAGAATGTTTAAGAGATTAGATAAGCAATTAAAACAAAAAGGAATTTTCAAAAAGTTTTATGCTAAAGATCAATATACAAATATTACTATACACCAGTAAAATTTATATTATATAACATTAATAAATAATATATAATAAAATTAATTCAAATAAATAATATTTCAAAATTGCTACTAAAAACTTAAAAGTACCTATAACATTTTTTAATATAATGCTAGAGACCCAGTGCATGAAATTCATGCATTGGGGGGGTCCCCTCAGCACAGCCTGCACCCTCTGCAATCTGGGACCCCTTGGGGGATGTCCAATTGCCGGTTTAGGCCTGATCCCGGCAGTCGGACATCCCTCTCACAATCCGGGACCGCTGGCTCCTAACGGTTCACCTGCCTGATCGCCCCTAATAGCCTCTGCCTGCCTGCCTGATTGCCCCTAACTGCACCCCCCTACTAGCCTGATCACTCCTAACCACCTCTGCCTGCTAGCCTGATCGCCCATAACTGCCCCCACCCAGCCTGATCACCCCTAACTGCCCCCTCCTGCCATCCTAGTTGCCCCTCACTGCCCCCCCCTCGCTGGCCTAGTCACCCCTAACTGCTCCCCCTGCCAGCCAGGTTGCCCCTCTCTGCTCCCTGCCAACCTGGTCACCCCAACTCCCCCCCGCCTGCCTGGTAGCCCCCAACTGCCCCTCCCTGCCAGCCTGGTCGCCCCTCACTGCCCCCACCTGCCAGCCTGGTCATCCCCAACTGCCCCTCCCCCCCCATGCCAGCCTGGTCACCCCTCATTGCCCCCCTCGCCAGCCTGGTCACCCCTCATTGCCCCCCTCGGCAGCCTGGTCACCCCTCACTGCCCCCTTTGCCGGCCTGGTCACCCCATGCAGCCTGCTGTTTGGTCGTTGCATGAGGGCGTCCCAACCAATTTGCATGTTACCCTTTTATTAGTATAGATCAGTGATGGCGAACCTATGACACGTGTGTCAGAGGTGACACGCGAACTCATTTTTTTGGTTGATTTTTCTTTGTTAAATGGCATTTAAATATATAAAATAAATATCAAAAACATAAGTCTTTGTTTTACTATGGTTGCAAAGATCAAAAAATTTCTATCTGTGACACGGCACCAGAGTTAAGTTAGGGTTTTTCAAAATGCTGACACACCGAGCTCAAAAGGTTCGCCATCACTGTTCTAGATGCTCCAGACCTTTATCTTAGTTCTAAGTGCTGTAACAGAATCACAGAGTGGGAGCTTAAACAACAAACATTTATCATAGTTCTAGAGGCCAGGAAGTTCATGTTCAATGTGCCACGTGATTCTGTTCTTGGTGAGAGGCCTCTTTCTCGTTTGCTGTGTCCTCACATGGTGGGGGGAGAGCTTTGGACCCTTCATCCCCTTATAAGGGCACCAATCCCACCATGGGGCCTCCATTTTCATCCTCATCCAACTTATCTCCAAAAGGCCCCATCTCCAAATACCATCACATTGGGAATTAGGGCATCAAGATGAACTTGGGGGGCACATAAACACTCAATTTATAGCAATATTTATGACCTGAAAATTAAACCAGAAAAGAGATTTTGGGGTCTTATTTTCTTAGTATTTTCTGCCTACAGAGCCTAACAGCCAATGACTAGTTAAAACTGGTCAGCCTAGCTGGCATGGCTCAGTAGTTGAGCATCAACCAGGAGGTCACGGTTTGATTCCTGGACAGGGCATATGCCCAGGTTGCAGGCCCAATCCCCAGTAGGGGGTGTGCAGGAGGCAGCTAATCAATGATTCTCTCTCATCATTGATATTACCATCTCTCTCTCTCCCTTTCTCTTTGAAATAAATAAAAATATATATATATTTTTTAAAAAGATCATGAAAAACAACAACTGGTCAGCTGCTTCTAGAGTGTGAAATTATAGATTTTTGTAAAGTCCCTCCCAAGATATTACCTCCTCAAAGCTTTGGCACAAATGTGATCATTAGAATCTTACTCCTTCAGGCAAAAGTCACCCAGGGAAGACTGCATTGCTGATAATCATTTACCTCAATGTAAATTATTTTCCATTGTAAATTGTTTTGCCATATTTATTCAAATAAAACAACCAGCTGGAAAGTGAGAGAGGCTGAAGAATTTTTTAAAAATTTAGGTTGGACAACCATATGACCTGGTTTGGCTCAGTGGATAGAGCCTCGGCCTGCGGACTGAAAGGTCCCAGGTTTGATTCCGGTCAAGGGCATGTACCTGGGTTGCGGGCACATCCCCAGTAGGAGATGTGCAGGAGGCAGCTGGTTGATGTTTCTCTCTCATCGATGTTTCTAACTCTCTATCTCTCTCCCTTCCTCTCTGTAAAAAATCAATAAAATATATTTTTTTAAAAAAAGTAAATTAAAAAATTTAGGTTGGACAACCATATGACCTGGGAAAGGTTATTTATCACTCACTCTCAGCCTTGTGCCCTCATCTGTAAATTGAGGATTATAAAAATACTATCTCCCACGACTATAGGAAGGGTTAGTTAGTACACCCACAACAATTAGGACAATGACTATCAGGAATATGCCCTCATTAAGTATAAATTATTCTCCTCCTCTCTTCCTCCTTCCTAGCTCCTCTTATTCCCAGGACCACTCCCATCACTACCTCTGCTACATACTTCACAAACTATTGCTAATTTTGTCTTGAGGGCATGTTAGAAGCTTACATAAAAATCAGATACAGTGCTTTTCATTCACCTCTAACAAAGTATTTTACCTTTGGGGGGGGGGGGAGAAATAGCTTAAGCTACATTGGATCTCCTGAATATTTTTCCGATGACATGAAGGCATAGCAAAATGTTATGTTAATTTTTACCTAATTTATGGAATTTTTCTCCCTTAAAATATCTGAACTAAAACATGTCAAATATCTGAACTAAAAACCGTAAGAGTTTCTTTTCAAGTTTATTTTTAAAGAGCTAGGCGAATATATATATATACATATACATATATATATAGTTAACTATTTCTAAACTGTTTTACTTTATATTAATTTCCTTTAGAAATCTAATTCTCTCTTTCCCTTGATTTTATTGAAAGGCTCACAGGTCACTTGAATTAATTTCACAAAAATATCAGATGTATGTACTGACCACATGTAATACTTAACAGAGAGATAATGAAGTCTGTCTCTGGTAACTTGTATTTTGCTCTTAAGTTTTTCATTCAGGGGGTGGTTCAGATGCTGGATTTCCAGGGGGAAATATTCTCAGAGGAAGAATTTCTGAGTTGGAGTCTCAAGATCTACCATGATTTACATCTCCTAATGAATTCTTTATTTATGAACTCAATAACAAGACAATTAAATAATATCATAATTAAGCTTCCAATTTGAATTTTATATTTGTTTATTTTAATTATTTCTTATTTAAAATATTACATATAGTATTACGTATATTTGTTAATTCATTCAGAGCCTAACACATAGTTTTCATTAAAGAAAGTTTTTAAGCAACCTATTTCTATATTTAGTATTTGTTACCTATATGCTCTGCACTTTGTGATAGAAAGATCCCGACTGAATCCAACATTGACCTTGTCTTAAGAAACACTATAAAAATATGCATGCAAAAATAACAATATACAAGATAGGAAACAGTGAATAGCATTGAAGAGGGACAGAGTATTATGAAGTTTGTCAGAGATGTATATGATAAGTGTTCTTTTTACATTTTACATCCAGAAAAAGTATAGAGAAATGGAAAACCATGTTAAATATATGACTGATCTAGGCCAAAAATGTGTCTTACCTATTTGTTTAAATGATGGGTTCACTATGGGAAATTAAACTGATGTTTAATTGATCCCATCTATCATTTTTTACACCTAATTAGATGATTTCAAGGATATCCATAAGATGAGTGCATTTCCAGCTGCTGTGATTTAACCTGGTGAAATAATATTCCCTAAACCTTGTTTAGGTGTGAGAGAAGGAAAATAAAGCCTAAAATGCAATATATTTTCTTCTTCTATATCTCTATCTACTGCATGCACAGTTTTCACATACACATTATTAAAACCTGTAGTCATACGCACCCACAGAAACTACCCCAACAAGAAAACCAACAAATAATTGCCAGATGAACTGCAATTTCCCTTTGTGCCAGGACGTGTTGGCCCATGTCCAGCACAGGGTAAGCAATAAGGAATAGGTGCTGCGAATTAGACTCCTTCGATGTCAGGCAGTATTTAGGAGCTAATCTCATTATTTTAGTCATCTAGTCATGATTATAATAAAGATTTCAGAAAGCTATTAAAATTTTTATTGTAAGAAGGATGTAAGAACAACCAAGGAGTGGTAAAGTAGCTTTGGACTGATTCATGAAAGAAAATTTCTGAATATAAGGCATTTGTGTTTGTTTTATATTCATTGAAACATGGTGAGTGAGCTTTAGAGAAAGCAGTCAAGCTGGATTCGAACAGTTCATAAAAAATTAGACTTCAACAGCCAAACATTTACTGGTATCTTTCTGTGCCCTATGTAAATAAGTAAAATATTTTTGAAACCTAAAAAACACTCACACACACACACAAATAACAAATTCCAGTGGAAACTGCTTTTTTCTGATAACCACAAACACACAGAAATAATAATATGAATAATAGAAAAATTTGTAAGTCCCCAAAAGATAATGTACAGATTCATTCAACCAAGGCTTGCTTTGATAGTTGTAGGAATAAATCTAAAGCATTTACTCTAATGTATCATTAAAGTTTAATCAGATCACAGTCAGAATGTGTGAGGATGGAAACTCATTTGAGCTGAATAATGTATGCTAAAATGCATATTGTCTGGGTCAAGGTAGTAATAATCACTTGGCTAATGTACTTCAATGGACTGATGGGCATCAGTCCATTCTGAACTTAAGCACGAATACCTTGACAACAGAAGGGAATGTTGTTGTTGTTTTTTTATCACTTTGAAAATGCAGTACAAGCATCTAAATGTGGGTCATCTTAGCTTCTGTTTGAGTAAGGCATCAAAATTGTACCACTCCCTATTTGATATATTCATTAGGTTATTTTTTCAAATGAGCTGCATGAGTCTGAAGCAACTTTTCTGAGTGTTTATTTTTTGTGAATGTTCTTTATCATTCTCTTCTAGGTTCTTTACTGCTAGGGAGCATTCTTCTCTCCAATAACTGGTGACCTTATACTTAGTTTTCCTTTGGTTAACATGTTAATCAGCTCTTTAACTCACAATGAAGTATTAAGGGCTACTTACATTAATGCACCATGCCTTTCTGATTCATAATTGAGGGAGAGGAATGAATTTTCAGTCTCAGCTAGAGGAAGTGGTAAGCATGAAGCATAATGGGGCCTCCTAATGTTCCACCACATCCTAGAACCTTACCTGATTATTCTGCTTATGGTAAAAGTCAAACTGTACACTCCACTATGGAGTAGGTTTCCTATTCAGCTCCCTTTTTGAAAATGAGAAAAGATGAATATAAAAAGCCTTTTTGAAAACTTTAATCTTTTCTTTATCCCTTGTGGATTTTGCCTTAGCAGGGAAACTGCGTATGTAGTCTTATATTTTTGTTAATTATTATTATTGGCCTCCAGAGCAGTTTCAACAATCTTTTTGCCTTCTGGAAACTGAGGAGAAACTTTATTTGATACTTATGAGAGGTGAAAACATCTGTGTGGATAAGATGAGGGGGGCTGTTGATAGTATCATTAGGTAATACCTATTATTTATCTCAGGTTTTCAATGAGAAAATAATTATTTGGTTCATAAGAGAAACTGCCCCTATGGGACTGAGGAATAAATTATATTCAGGATGGGGCCCCTCTCATCTGAAACTTACTATATGTAACAGTCTTCTAGAAGCCCCCAAATTTCCATAACTAAAGTCCACTCCTTGGGATTCAGCACAGTACTGAGGGAAATCCATAGTAATGATCATATCCATGGATGTGTAATACATCAACTTTAACCAATAATAACTGAATGAGCCATCAGATTGCTCTGAACCTTAGCAGATGACTGAAAGAAGGGTTCTGTAAGACTGAATTAAGTGTGGGTCAATAATGAGCAGGGGAAAAAAAATCTAAAATTACAATGAGGCAACAAGAGATGAAGTAATTACTTGGCTGGGGAGTGCAGTTCTTAAGAAAAGCAAACAAGGAAAAGTTAATGATGACTTTGTGGGGTTTCTGCTTGCATGTTACAATAAAGAGGAAAATTAGGACAGACAGAGTACCACCCACATTCAGACAATGGTTTGCTTTATAGGAGGGATTGTATCTTATCCATCTTTCAACATCAGCACTTACCATGCTGCATGACTCATGTCAGAGACACAATAAGTATTTGTGGAGTGAATGAATGAATGCATGAATATAGTAATATAATTTTAATTTTAGGATTTTCTGGCATTCCATAAAGGCATATTTTTTTTTCATGTAAGCAGGAACATCTCTAGATAGGCTAGATTTTTTTGGTTACAATTCCATTAAAGAAATGGTTTAAAAATGGGCAGGAGTTAAAAGTCAAAACTACTTGTGACTATTTATAGTGTGCTCAGAAGCATTTCACAGAAATCCCTCTCAAGTGATTTTTCTTTGGAAGAATAATGTCTGATGGTCAAGACAGCTGGAGTGAAGGACCAAAAATGAGAAAACAGGGAGAGAGACTTAAAAGTTGTGAGGGAAACCAGAGCAGTCCTGAAGAGCAGAGAGAGATTTTAAAACAATTTTTATATAAATAGCACATTAATCAATTCAATTTAGACATCATCTCCATGGATTTAACAACAACACCTACGGTGTTATAGAGTATGACCTAACGTTCTTTCGGATACATGGTTGAATTCCATGTAGCATCACTGAGAGCATCATACACACAAAATAACCCGGGGTTAGATTTGCTGTCCTTATCACAGATTTTAACTAAGTATCTCACCATAAGAAAGGCGAATGGCAATTGCTTTCTGATCTTGAGTGTGTAAATGCTTTAGAAAAGCACACAGCCCACAAGGAATGTGGTTTGTGATTCCTACTTGCCTGTACTTTATTTATTCAGTAAATGCTTTTGAGAGCCCAGTATGTGCTGTGTGAGGTGCTGCAGAAAGGGCAGTGGGAATGCAGAATCCCTGATTGCAAAGGTTTCTTGCATGGATTGGCGGGGGGGGGGGGGGGGGGGGGAGTTCGGTGATAGTGAATGAGAAATAAACATACACACATTAGATATAAAATATACTTCAGGTTTCAATAATGCAATGAAGAAAAATAGAGTGGAGACAGTTAACAGCAACTGAAAGGAAAAGGCAGAGGAGCCATTCGCTGTTTCTAAGAAAGAAGTAAAGCAAATGTTCTCCATGGCAGTGATGTTTTGGCCAAACTTGAAGGATGTGAAGGAGTGGGCACTGAAATGTCCTGGAGAGGAGGGTTTCAGGCAGAGGTAACGAAGTGCAAAGGCCCCGAGGCTGGACTCATTTTGAAGGGTTGGAGTAAGGGGAGTGAGGGGAAGAGAGAGCTGGGAGAA
Organism: Myotis daubentonii; assembly: GCF_963259705.1. Taxonomy (NCBI): domain Eukaryota; kingdom Metazoa; phylum Chordata; class Mammalia; order Chiroptera; family Vespertilionidae; genus Myotis; species Myotis daubentonii. Next base: position 155,382,929 of record NC_081840.1, read on the forward strand.
GGATGCAGAGAGGGGTCAAGTCATAGCACCCTGCGAGCACCTACAGGTGCTCCTCTTAGGGATTCTGATAAATGTTGGCGGACAGTTCTGTGTTGCAAATTTTACTTTCCCGCTAAAGGGAAACTGTTTCCCTACTCGCAATGCTTGTGACAGCAAATGTGTGGGTTTTCCACATCAAGCAATTCTCCAATTCTCTGCTGACACCAACTGGGTGTCCTGCAATTTAACTCAATTCTGGCACCATCAAACCAGAGTTGGTGCAGACTCCACAAAACTGCCCCCATTATAGATGTCAGGTTACCCACACTTCTGTTTGATTGGCTACAAATAAGAGGGTTCCCACAACCCTCTCCCCAGTATTGGTAACTTGCTATAAGTGCTCTTGAAACACATAGAAGCAATTTACTTACATATACTGGATCATTGCAAAGGATATGATAAAGGGTCTTGAGAAACTGCCAGGTGAAGAGGTACAAAGGGTGAGTCTGGAAAGGTTCTGAGTGCAGGAGCTTCTGTCTCCATGGAGTTGGGGTGCACCATGCTCCCACATGAGGATGTATTTACAAACTTGAAGCCCTCCAAACACCACAGTTTAGGGATTTTAATGGAGGCTTGGTCGTGCAGGCCTGATGGACTATTAATTCAATGTACAGCCCCTCCCCCTTCTCCAGAGGATGGGGGTGGACTGAAAGTTCTAAGCTTCTAATCGTGGCTTGTGATTGGCCCTTATCCAAGAAGCCACCAAGTGTCACCTCATTAGAACAAAAGATGCTCCTACCCCCTAGGAATTTAGGAGCTCTGGGTAAGATACTCTTACTAGGAGGCAGAGGAGAAATATGCATTTTTATGTCACACTTATCCTTGCAAAGCTTTAAGAAGTAGGATTCTGTGACTGTCTTTGCTCAGCCTTCTTTTCTTAAGTGAATAAAGAAGTTTATAGGGTAATTCAGAAGAGTATAGAGTCATCATATTAAAACTGATCAGGTCCTCAGAAAACTAAACATGGAACTGCCATTTGACCCAGTGATCCCACTTCTGGGACTATATCTTAGGAATCCCAAAACACCAATCAGAAAGAATATATGCACCTCTATTTCATAGCAGCGTAGTTTACAATAGGTAAGAACTGGAAACAGCCCAAGTGCCCATCAGTAGATGAGTGGATAAAAAAGATGTGGTACATTTACAAATGGAGTTGTGTGCAGTTGTAAAAAGAAGGCGCTCTTACCCTTTGCAACAGCATGGATGGACCTGGAGGTTATTATGCTGAGTGAAATGAGCCAGTTAGAGAAAGACAAATATCATATGATCTCACTTATTTGTGGAATCTAGTGAGCAAAAAATCTGATGAACAAACCTAGAAGCATGGATGCATGGAACAGAATGACAGATGTCGGAGGGGAAAAGAGAGAAGGGAACAGGAAGAGATTAACCAAAGAACATATATGCCTATGGACACAGGCAATAATGTGGTGAAGGCCTGGGGTGGGGTGGAGGTTGAGTGGAGGGGTGCACAGTGGGAGGAAATGTGGGACATCTGTAATACTGTCAACAATAAAAAAAGTTAAAAAAAAAAAACTGGTCAGGTGCTTAAAACTGAAAAACAACCATTATTAATTCAGTTCACCTTCCTGAAACAAACCATTCTAGAATAATACCTATTCTCAGAGTGCTCTGGAAATGTAAATACCAATGGTGAGTAATGTTGATGGAGATGGCAGAATGACATCAGCGTTTACTCTTAAAACAGTCCCACACGTCCCATGAAGCTTAGATCATGTCTGACATCTTACATTAATTAATTTGAATATTACAACTCTGAGATAATATAACACTAATTATCTCTGTCATTTATTTGTTATTGACAAATTGCATGTAGCTTTACACCAACTCGTGACTATACTGTAAGTAACCCATATGTGTATTTGGCAGCAGGATTACCTGGTGAAAACATTTCCAAACCTTGACACAGTCCTGGGGTGATACCTGTATCTCCCCATCTTCTTTATAAATTCCATGAGAACGGGACTTTTCCTACACTTCTCTGCTTTCCTGTGTGGATGAACACAGTATCTTTTACAGAACAGATATAAAGTGTCTGTGGATTGATTGGTGGAGGTAGAAAAATATAAATATATATGAATGGAATGACAGGTAACCTACTTTGCCGATAAAGTCCCCCAGGAATTTGACCTCTGATTCCCAATTCAGTGTCAGTTTACCAACACCATTTTAGTTTTGTGTTTCCCTGACAATCAACTACGTATGCTGACATAATAATTTAAAAAGTTTATTTGGAGCTTATGAAAAGAGGGAAAGCCTAGGGAGAAATATATCTCTGTATGTTAGGTTTTTACCCTAGAGGAGAGAGAGAAAAATATCCATCAGTCATATTATTTTTTCATAAATGTGCAGGCCAAAATTTTATGTAGTCAGTTTGTATAACATATAGGTAGTTTCCATCACCTATAAATTTGCTAGTTATTCGGAAACAGTATAATATTTTCTGCTGAAATAAAACTGTTACAGAAAAAAAAAAATCTGGGTCTGCCAGTAACGAGTCCACAGACATCTGTCGCTGAAAGTGGCATGCTTTCAAACAGCATGATACTTGTCACAAAACATATTTAGAAAATTTTGAAATTGGATACCTTCCTCAAAATGTCCAAAGTACATATTAAATGGGAACTGAAGGGCGATGTGGAAAACCTCACGTGCTCTTCATGAGGACATAAGTAAATCGCTGTGGCAATGAGTGGCCACTTCTGTACATTTAACTCTCTAATTTGCAAGGAATCCTTTTTTACCTGGCCCCTGAGGCAAGAATGCTGTGCTCCATCAGCTGGTAGGTTAGCAGATGTCCTGTGGAAGGCATCACAGTTTTTCTGTCTGTAGCTGCATTCCCCAAGAGAACAAGCAGCTTTGGGTGTATAGCATATTTATGCCTTTTGCCAGGTCTATAAAAATAAAAGCATAATATGCTAATTAGACTGACGACCTTCCAGACAGTTGGCTATCCCTCTCACAATCTGGGACCGCTGGCTTCTAATAGCTCACCTGCCTGCCTGCCTGATCGCCCCTAACTGCTCCCCTGCCTGCCTGATCACCCCTAATGGCCTCTGCCTTGGCCCCTGCACCCAGAATCCAGGCTTCCTTCCTCCGGCCAGCTGCAGGCAACCAGGACCTGAGGGGGTTCCCTCAGCCTGCCCTGCCCTCCCCCTCACAGTCCAGGAGCCCTCAGGGGATGTCCTACTGATGGTTTAAGCCTGCTCCCCTCAGAGTCTGGCCTCCCTCTGCAGGAGGTGACCAGGCCAATCAGGGGAAGGCGCTACCCCCATCACCCCGCCACTGCTGCTGCCTTTGGCCCATTACCCCGCCACTGCTGCTGCCTCTGGCATCCCTCTGTGGGAGGTGACTGGGCTGATCAGGGGAAGGCAGCATCCCCATCACCCCTCTGCTGCTGCCATTGCCAGCCTCCTTGGCGACCTGCCCTTGGCCCTCACAGCTGCCATGGCTGCCTGCCTTAGGCCCTTGCAGCCACTGCAGCTTTGTCCGGAAGGACGTCCAGAAGACGTCTGGTCTAATTAGCATATTACCCTTTTATTAGTATAGATATAGATACTTTTGGTTTATTTCTCAGAGTTTAGTGTAAAGAACTTGCCTCCTTATGCACTCAAATTGAATTCAGTGACATGGGACTTGTGGAGGCAGAAGGACCAAAAGCCAACTGTGTGTTGTATTATGAGCCTCTGTCGATCCACAAGGATTAAAGGTGAAGGGAGCAGCAGTCACATGAGGAATTGGAAATTCTGTGCATGGATCTTTAAGACCTGTAGTGGGTCCATGTAGGTAATACACATCTGTCTTTGCATATAAGGCAAGACAGGAGGGGATGGGAGTGGGTGATCAAGAACTGGTTTGAACTAATTCTTCCATGATGAGAGATGTTTCTATAGGTGTGTGTATACTGTGAAAAATAATGTAGACATGGAAAATCATGTATTTTCTGGAAAGGGCAATTAATTTTAAGCTTGAGGTGCAAATTTTAGTAATTGCTTTATCTATGATGGCATTAAAATAATGAATCAACACATAGATTATCTATTTGTCTGTCTACACATATATACATACATAAATATATATTTACATACATATATTTACAATATTATACATATATTAATATAAATATAAATATAGACCTATATACACTTGAGTTAAGGTGAATATAGAAGGTAGAGAGACGCAGCACATACAGACATGTAAGTCCTATAAACTAAATAGATAATTAATGCAATTAACTTCCTTTCCTTTTAAAATGCTCCATTATACTATTTTCAGAAGTGGTTGTAAGGTTTTAGAATGAGCCATAAGAAGTATACTTTTGTTGCTGGGGTTGCTATTTACAAAGTGATTAGAAAATTGATGAATTCTCCAGTTACCTCATTTTTCTCATTTATTAAATTTATTAAATCAAATAAAAATATTAATAAATCTATTAAATTTATAAAATTAGGATTTTACACAATGATTTTGCCTCTGAAATTTCATCAAATGCTTTATTTTGCCTGGCATCCGTTGTGCTTTGATCCTTTTGAGAACTCTCCTTCCCAAAACTAGTGTATCCAGGTTTACACACACATGGTGTTCATGACCCAGACTGATGATAAGTTTCGTCTCCCATGGTCCAGGCCTGAGAGTATGATTTTAGAAAAGTTCTTCGGTTAATCTTCCTGTACCCCCCTCTCCTTTCCCCTTGATATTTATCAGTCTATTCCATGTTTCTATATCTCTAGATCTATTTTTGTTCATCAGTTTATTTTGTTCATTTGATTCCACATATAAATGAGATCATGTGATACCTGCCTATTTCTAACTGGCTAATTTTGCTTACCATAATACTCTACAGGTCTCTCCATGCTGCCTCAAAGGGTAAGAGATCTTTCTTTTTTTACAGTTGCATTGTATTCCACTACGTAAATGTACCTCATCTTTTTATCTACTCACTTACTGATGGGCACTTGGGCTGTTTCCAAATCTTAGCTATTGTAAATAATGTTGCTATGAATATGAGGATGTGTATATTCTTTCTGTTTGGTGTTTTCGGGTTCTTAGAATATCCCAGAAATGGGATTGCTGGGTCAAATGGAAGTTCCATTTTTTTATTTTTTTAAAAACTCCATACTGTTTTCCATAGTCGCTGCACCAGTCTGCATTCCCATTGGCAATGTACTAGGGTTCCTTTTTCTCCACATCCTCGCCAGTACTTGTCATTAGTTCATTTGTTGATGGTAGCTATCACCTTCAATTTTAAATGATAGCCTTGTTAGCTTGTAGGTCCTTGTTTTTCATCACTTTGAATATTTCATGCTAATCCCTTCTGACCTGAAAAGTTACCATTGAGAAATCAGCTGACAGTCTTATGGGAGCTCCCTTGGAAGTAACTAACTGTCTTTCTATTAAAGATTTTAAGATTCTTCGTCTTTAACCTTTGCCATTTTAATTATGACTTGTTTTGGTGTGCGCCTCTTTGGGTTTATCTTGTTTTGGACTCTGAGCTTCCTGGACTTGTGTGTCTTTTTCCTTCACCAGGTTAGAGAAGTTTTTTGGTCATTATATCTTCAAATAGGTTCTTGATCCCTTGCTCTCTCTTATCCTTCTAGTACTTCTATGATATGGATGTTGCTATACTTAATGTTGTCTCAAAGGTTCCTTAAACTATTATTTTTTTCTTCTTTTTTCTTTTTGCTGCTTCTTCAAATCACTGATTCAATCCTGTGTTTCATCAACCTACTATTTATTTCTTCCAGTGTATTCATTTCAGATATTGAATCCTCATTTCTGACTGTTTTTTTTATGGTTTCTATATCCTTTTTTATTCTGTTGAGCATCCTTATAACCATAACTTTGAACTCTATATCTGCTAAATTGCATGCCTCCATTTCATGTAGCTCTTTTTTCTGGAGCTTTCTACCATTCTTTCTAAAAGTGTTTTCACAGAAAAGGAAATTATCAACAGAATGAAAAGACAACTCACTGAATGAGAGAACATATTTGCCAATGATATACCTGATTAAGGCTTAATATCCAAGTTTATAAAAATGTTATAAAACTCAACACCAAAAATCAAATAATCCAGTTAAATACGGGCAAAGGATCTGTGCAGACAGTTCTCCAACAGGACATACAGATGGTCAGTAGACATATGAAAAGATGCTCAACATCACTAAACATCAGAGAAACATAATTTAAAACAACAGTAAGATATCCCCTCACATTTATTAGAATGGCAATCATTAACAAGCAATGAGTGCTTTCAAGGATGTGGGGGAAAGGGAGTCCTCATGATGGGAGTGCAGATTGGTGAAATATTGTGGGAACCAGTATGGAGTTTCCTCAGATTTAAAAATGGAACTTCCTCATGGTCCAGCAATTCCATTTTGGGGAATATATCCAAAGAAACTTGAAGAGCTAATTCAAAAGAATATATGTACCTCTGTGTTTATTGCAGCATTATTTATAACTAGGGGCCCTGTGAACAAATTCGTGCACCTTAATAGGAACTGTGGACTGCAAGACTGCAGTGGGCACAGGGGCAGGTCTCGGCCCATCCTCTATGCCCCACTGGGCCCCTCCCACCATGGCCCATGGTATCATCTCTGCCGGCAGCCCCACTCCCACCGCCACCGCTCCAAGGTATTGATGGCACCGGCCCTGGTCACACCAGATGATGGCATGGAGCAATTGGGGCTGGCGCAGTCAGCAGGTGCAAGTGGCAGCTGCTGCCTCGATCAGCCCTCAGAAGCAGGGGGAGGTGGAGAAACCCTCAGGGGTGATTGGCACCGGCAGCCACCACTTGCACCCACTGATGGTGCCGAGCAATCGGGACTGGCACTGGGCACTGGCAGTGGGTGCAAGTGGTGGCTCTGGCACTGGCAGTAGGTGTGAGCAGAACCAGTGCTGACAGTAGGTGCAAGTGCCAGGAGGGACCACGGTGCACTGGAGCAAAGAATTTTCAGTAACCACCAGAGGCTCACCCTGATGACAGTGACTGGCGCCCCACCTTGGTCTGGTGCCCTGCTCACCTGCTCCATCATCATCCCACCACAGCAGATGCCCACCATGTTCCACACGTGCCCCCGGTGGTCAGCGCACATAATAGCAACCAGTTGTTCAATTGTTTGGTTGTTCTGCCATTTGATCTATTTGCATATTAGGGTTTTATATATATATATTAGAGGCCCGGTGCACAAAAATTTGTGCACTCAGGGAGGAGGGGGGGTTCCTCAGCCCGGCCTGTGTCCTCTCGCAGTCTGGAACCCCTCGGGAGATAACGACCTGCTGGCTTAGGCCTGTTCCCGGGTGGCAGAGGGCAGGCCCAATCCCTAGGTGCAGCCCCTGGTCAGGCTCAGAGCAGGGCCGATTGGGGAGTTGGGGCACCACCCCCTGTCATGCACAGAGCAGGGTGGATCAGGAGGTTGCGATGCCACCCTCAGTCACGCTCAGGGTAGGGCCGATTGGGGGGTTGGGGCACCGCCCCCTGTCACACTCAAGGCAGGGTCGATGGGGAGGTTGTGGCACCACCCCCTGTCACACACAGAGCAGGGCCCATCAGGGCGGTTGGGGCGCCGCCACTGTCACACTCAGGGCAGGGCCAATGGGGAGGTTATGGCTCTACCCCATCACACACAGAGCAGGGCCCGTGGGGGGAGTTGGGGCGCCGCACCCTGTCACACACAGAACTGCAGGGAGATCAGGGGGTTGGGGAGCTCCCTCCTATCAAGCACAGAGCAGGGCTGATCAGGGGGTTGGGGCGCCTTCCCCTGTCACGAACAGAGCAGGGCGGATAGGGAGGTTGTGGCCCCGCCCCCTGTCACACACAGAGCCGCAGGGCGATCAGGGGGTTTGGGCGCTGCCCCCTGTCACACTGATCCCGGTGCCGGGAGGCCTCTCAGCTCCGCTGATCCCGGTGCCGGGAGGCATATTACCCTTTTACTATATAGGATAGAGGCCTGGTGCATGGGTGGGGCCTGGCTGGTTTGCCCTGAAGGGTGTCCTGGATCAGGGTAGGGGTCCCCACTGGGGTGCCTGGCCAGCCTGGATGAGGGGATGATGGCTGTTTGCAGCTGGTCACATAGCCTTCAGGGTGGGGGTCCCCACTGGGGTGCCTGGCCAATCTGGGTGAGGGGCTGAGGGCTGTTTTCAGGCTGGCGGGTGACTGAAGCTTCCAACTGCTCCTTTTTTTCTTTTCTTTTTTTTTTATTTTTTATTCTGGGCCAGCTTTAGCTCTGGCTCCAGCTCTGAGGCCTCTGCTGCTGAAAGCAGGTATCTGGTTTGTTTGTGTTCTATAATCGAAACACTGTATCAACTCTAGCTCTGAGATCCTGGTGGGCTGAAAGCAGGTTTCTAGGGTTTTGTTTAGCTTCTATTTTTGTAACAATGTTTCAAACTGCAAGCTCAGAGGCCGGCAAGGCAGGCGGGGAACTGGGGAATGTTGGTTTCCTCCATCACTGAAGCAAGCAAGCCTCATGTTAGCTTCAAGCTGCCTGGCTGCCGGCCGCCATCTTGGCTGGCAGTTAATTTGCATATCTCGCTGATTAGCCAATGGGAAGGGTAGCGGACGTATGCTAATTACCATGTTTCTCTTTTATTAGATAGGATAGATAGCCAAGATTAGGAATCAGCCACCCAAGTGTCGATCAGTGGATGAATGTATAAAAACACTGTGGAACATTTATACAACACAATACTACTTAACCATACAAAAGATGGAAATCTTCCCCTTTGCAACTACATGGATGACCTGGAGATTATTGTGTTAAATGAAATAAGCCAGTAAGAGAAAGATTAATACCATGTGTCGTGTAGAATCTAATTAACAAAATTAACTAGCAAGCAAATTAGAGGTAGACTCAGATAGAGAGCAGTCTGACAGCTGTCAGGGGCAGAGTTGGGTGGAGGGGGTAGAGGGATTGAGCAAAAAAAAAGAGAGAGAGAAATTCTTTGACAAGGACAACAGTGTAGTGATTGTGGGGAAGGATGGAGGAAGGTGGAAGAGGGTACAGGGGGGCAAATAGTGATGGGAAGAGACTTAACTTGGAGTAGTGAACACACAGTACAGTGTATAGATCAGGGTGGGCAAACTTTTTGACTCGAGGGCCACAATGGGTTCTTAAACTGGACCAGAGGGCCGGAACAAAAGCATGGATGGAGTGTTTGTGTGAACTAATATAAATTCAAAGTAAACATCATTACATAAAAGGGTACGGTCTTTTTTTTCAATAGTTTTATTCATTTCAAATGGGCCAGATCCAGCCCGCGGGCCGTAGTTTGCCCACGGCTGGTATAGATGATGCCTGTGGGCATATGCCCCTGAAACCTGTATAACTTTGTTAACCAGTGCCACCCCAATAAATTCAACAAAAAGGGAAAGAAAATGTGAAAGAGTTAGAAAACCTATTTATTAGAAATTGAGGCACAAAAAGTTAATAAACTTACTAAAATTCACATAGCAAATACATTACCAAGATCAAGTATTTAATCCTCTTTGTTATGCTAAATAAAGTCTCCCTTTCTAATAAAAAAAAAGTGTAAAAGAGCTTGATGTTCTTATTTTGTTCCCATTACTACAAGAAAACTTGTGAATTTTAAATATATTTAAGTTCAAGGAAAAATATGTCTGTTGATTTTTATTTTTTACTGTGGAAATTTATTTTTAAACTAACTAACACATTTGATGGTGTACACAGTGACAAAAATTTAGCACAAAGAAAGTCATAAAAGAAATAAATAAAGGAAGATTTGAAAAGCCAATATTAATTGACATATTTACTAAAATAGTGAATATTCATTGACTCTAAATATTATACAACTTTCAAGATATTGTACTTTTTATACATTATAAAGCAATGTGTAATCCTTTGTATTATCCTAACTACCAATAAAAAGTAAGAAAAAAAGATTTTTTATTTGGAGAAAAATTGGAATTTTCATGGCCTCATTTTTAGAATTAGAGTGGAAGATATAAAACATAGGGGGGAAAGTTATGATGTTTAAAACAGACTGAACATATTACCACATGCCTACCTATCTACTTGATTACCCATCACTAAGGATCAACTGGAATTTGAATAGAATTCAGGCACCCTCAGGAAGTTCAGGTTTGAGATCAAAGGGAAGAATGATGAGGCAAGAAGTCATTTCACTATTTTAGAGAATCAAAATGTTTTCCATCTTTTTTCTTATCTCAGAAGCAACCCAAATTGATACTTTACATATACTGTCTCTTTTCCCAATAATTCCTCCTACTCTGGGTACATGTGTGAGAGCTGTAGTGATATTGATATTACTGGGATGTGAAGAGAGTGATTATTACATGTAGAAGAACATCAAGAATTAATTCTTTACTGAAACACTTCATTGTCTGTTCTTTTCATTTCAGCTTACTGAACCACATCGGGCTCATCTTGTAGTGAAAAAGAATTAATTCTTTTTCTCATTTTGGATTAAATTTATTTTCTATAAGACTTAATCCACATCAGGTTGTTTAGTACTGAAATAAGCTGATAAAATTAATAGAAACAAGAAGAAAAGACAAAAAATGTACTGCTATTTGTGGAAAATTGCCACTGTTATTAGTGTTAGAAGTAATGTGGTTTAGGATTCACACGCACACACACACACACACACACACATTTCATTGACTCCTTAATTCCTTTGAATATGAATATAATAATAAACATAATACTACTTTAATATTTATCTGGAAATTTTGCTTAGCAGTAAATTTCCATTATAAAGTAAAGGTTTACAAATTAAATGTGAAACAAATATTCTAGTTTGACATCCTATATAATAAAGCCTAATATGCAAATAAACCGAATGGTGGAACGACCCAACTGGTAGAATGATTCAACTGGTGGAACAACCGGTCACTATGATGTGCACTGACCACCAGGGGGCAGATGCTTAACACAGGAGTTGCCCCCAGCCCACAGACCCCAGGCTGGCCAAGGTGGGTGCCAGCAGGAGCCCCCCTGATCACCCTACCAATTGCCCCACAGATTGGCCCTGATCACTGGCCAGGCCTACAGACCCTATCTGTGCACAAATTTGGTGCACTGGGCCTCTAGTTTTCATATAAATATGAACTAGGCAGAAATAAGAAATTTCATAGACCCATGGTTTTAGTAGAAAAAGAAGAATGGAAATTAAAATATTTTGAAACTACTAAAAATATGGAGGAAGTGAAACTAGGTAGACAGATTTTCTTGGGCAAAAAATATCACTCAAGCTATGAGACAAAGAGACTACATCTCTCCTTAGAAGAAAGGCTGTTCTGAGGCTCCTGACTAAGAAAGGTGTCATGGGGATTTCCCCCTGTGGAAAGGCCTGATAATTGTGGTACACACTTTTTATGACCAGGGCAGAACTTTCAGCTTTACAAATACAAAGGAGAGCATCATAAACTGCCATCCATGATTCTAAATCACATTGTCCTTGTTGAGTATTTCCAATGTTGTTAGGCATAGTAATTGCAATAGTGTTGAGACATATGCTCAGTTATCCAAACTGTTATAATAACAAGAAAATTTGCCTTTTCAAATTTCAGAAGCAATAAACTGTAAAATTTGCTATTATTTTCTAAAGCACCAATTTTTCCAATGTAAACTAACATATTAAGTTTTCTTATTTTAATAGTCTCTGCTTTACAGACATAACCGCTATCCTTTCCCAACAAGTTAATTTCATTATGGATTAAATAAGGTCTATTGAAACCTCAAAGATGTTGTAGATTTCAGAATCTGCATAAACAATGTCACATATTTTAAATTCAAAAAAATCAACAAACTGGAAAAAAACTACACTTTGAACCATAACCTATCTCTCGTGTTACATAGACCCATGTATAAATGTTTAGGTTGTATAGCATGAGTGTTTACACATTTACATAATTTACTTAACAAATAATTATTGGCTGCCTATTATATGTTCAACACTATTCTAGTACTTAGGATGCTACAGTGCAAGAGAATTTGCATCATTTAGAGCCTATATTATAACAGGAAAGATAAAAAATGAACAATAAAAGGCAAAAGGTGCTATTTTAAAAAAAGAAAGGCAAAGAGACATGGAACGTTAAGCAGTGATAGTTGTGTGTGGAGAAATATAGGCAGAGACTGGGAATATTGTAATATTCAAGGGCACATATCTTGGTTGCAGGCTCAGTCCCCAGCCCAGGTTGGGGTGTGTGCGGTAGGCAACCCATAGATGTGTCTCTCTTATATCAAAGTTTCTCTCTCTCTGCCTCTCCCCTTCCACTCTAACAATCAATGGGAAAATATCCTTGGGTGAAGATTAACGACAACAACAAAAAAGTTGGTTGGGTGGCCTCTGAAGAGGATCAGAACATGCTCCCCCAAAAGATATCACTTTGGCATAAGCATTATTTTGAGCTGAAAACGTTTGAGAACTCTCTTCCCTCCCCTTTCTTCCCAAAGGCAGAGGATAAATTTATCTTTGTGAAGTTGACATACATTTTTCTTGTGAAGGTGTTCCCACTCTTTTATACAAGCGGAGAACAACTTTTATGACAAGAGATTGAGGCAGCACCAAGGTGAATCTGCTTAAACAAACCTCACTACATAACCTTTATCTACCATTACTTTTCTCCATATATTTACCATCCCATAATCTACTGCCTCTAGAGCCTAAAACTCCCTTTCCTTTGTCTAGTTGCTTTCCCACAATTTATTACTCTTTGTTAGGAGTGGGTGTGTAAGACCCAAGTCTGACCACTTATTTGGGATTTCATCTATTTTCTATGAAGTCCTCATGTACATAAGAATATTAAGATTAAAAATATCTACATACATTTTTTCCTGTTAATCTAGCTTCTTTGTTTAATTCGAGCACTCCAGATCCAGGACCTAAGAGGGTAGAAGAAAAAGTTTTCTCCCCTACAATTAATCAAAGATAGGATTTTTGAGCAGACCTGAAGATGCTGAGTAATAAGCCACAGAGAAATCGAGGGAAAGCACGTTCTAGGCTGAGGGAGCAGGTAGTTCAAATGATCAGATATGACAACAGTGGGTGGGGACTAGTTTATGAAGACAATTGTGAGTGCTGCATTTTAGTCAGAGTGAGTGGGGAACCATTGCAGGGTCTTAGTGTGGAAGAGTCAATTTTATGGCTCATGTTTTAAAAGGATCCTGGATGCTGTGTGAGAACAGAGTGTGGGAAGGGATGAGTAGAAGCGGTAAGACCAAGTATTAACAAATTTGCTGTATTTTGTGAGGTATCTTACACTTGATTAACTAAACCCTGTAAGGTTTTAATAACATTTGGAAAGACCTGAGGATATGCATACTTAAGGTATCCATATGTATAAAAAGGACAAAATACATACCTCACATTTTGAATATTTTCATATGTAAAGTATCATTGAACTTGTCTATTAATTATCCTAAATGTTATCTCATTTATTATTTTCTTTATTCCCATGCAATTAGCAAATAATTCTATATTTAAATATAGGCTTAAAATTATAGTTTTGCTGGTATTTTAAGAGTTTTTTTAATTTTATTTCCAATTTATGGTTTAAGACTTAATTTTATGGCTTAGGGATTATAAATTTGGCATCTAGCATGAGTCCAAACAACATGAGTCCAAATTCTGGTTTTACTCCTTTTTAATTTTGTTTATACTTTGTATGTGTTTATATACTTATGCATTTTCTAGTAGGAAGAAAGATTTTTAAAAGGCATAAACCTAATTGGAATCTGAAGTTAGTATTTAAGGGATAGGGAGTCAGGATTGGAAAAGCAGGGGGTAGGGGTGGGGGAGAGAATCAGATATAGTTGTTCACAATGACCATGAATGTTCAACTTCTGAAAACAATACCACAAAATCCTGGTAAGAGAGTGGATAATCACTGAACATCAGACCCTAAAGAAAAATACAGTTAAGAGAACCAAGGTTTCATGGGACAGATCTTATGTTAATTCTTATATTTATAAATATTTAAAAAAAAACTCACAAGAGTATCTAAGAAGTATCTAAGACACTTGGCCCATTTTAAATGGCATACATCATCAAAATGTCCATACTGCCCAAAGCAATCTATAGACTCAATGAAACCCATATTAAAATACCAATGGCATATTTCACAGACCTAGAACAAACTCTTCAAAAATTTATATGAAATTTAAAAGGACCCCAAATAGCTGCAGCAATCCTGAGAAAGAATAAAGTTGGAGGGATCACAATTCCAGATACCATGCTGTTTTGAGAACAGTGGCTTTGTAATCATGGTACCAGCTCAAGAATAAACCTCAGAGGAAAGGCAGGGGAGCGTGGGAGAGGGAGTAAGAGATCAACAATGGGACTTATATGCATGCATATAAGCAGAACCAATGGACACCAATAGTAGGGGGGTGAGGGCCTGTGCTGGGGGGTGGGGGCGGGATCGGGCAGTGAGAGGTCAATTCTGGAAAAGTGAGACATATGTAATACTTTCTTTTTTTTTTTTTCCTATTCCATATATTATTATTATTTTTTTTATTGCTTAAAGTATTACAAAGGGTATTATTACATATGTGTCCATTTTTTCCCCCCGCCCTAGACAGTCCCCTAGCCTCCCCTATCCCCCGGTGTCTTATGTCCATTGGTTATGCTTATATGCATGCATACAAGTCCTTTGGTTGATCTCTTACCCCCCTACCTCCTGCACCCTCACCCTCCCCAGCCTTCCCGCTGCAGTTTGACAATCTGTTTGAGGCAGCACTGCCTCTGTATCTATTATTGTTCAAAAGTTTATAATGGTCTCTATTATCCATGAATGAGTGAGATCATGTGGTATTTTTCCTTCATTGACTGGCTTATTTCACTTAGCATAATGCTCTCCAGTTCCATCGATGACGTTGCAAATGGTAAGAGTTCCTTCCTTTTGAGAGCAGCATAGTATTCCATCGTGTAGATGTACCACAGTTTTCTAATCCATTCATCTACTGATGGGCACTTAGGCTGTTTCCAGATCTTAGCTATGGTGAATTGTGCTGCTATGAACATAGGGGTGCATATATCCTTTCTGATTGGTGTTTCTGGTTTCTTGGGATATATTCCTAGAAGTGGGATCACAGGGTCAAATGGGAGTTCCATTTTCAGTTTTTTGAGGAATTGTTCAGATTATTACATTTATTCCTCTTTTTCCCCCCCCATAACTCCCTGCCTCCCAGTTCCTGCCCCACCCTCCACCCTCACTCCCCACCCACTGTCCTCATCCATAGGTGCACGATTTTTGTCCAGTCTCTTCCCGAATCTCCCACACCCCTTTCCCCCCCCAGGATAGTCAGTCCATTCCCTTTCTATGTCCCTGATTCTATTATAATCACCAGTTCATTCTGTTCATCAGATTATTTATTCACTTGATTCTTAGATTCACTTGTTGATAGATGCATATTTGTTGTTCATAATTTGTATCGTTACCTTTTTCTTCCTCTTCCTCTTCTTAAAGGATACCTTTCAGCATTTCATATAATCCTGGTTTGGTGGTGATGAACTCCTTTAGCTTTTCCTTATCTGTGAAGCTCTTTATCTGACCTTCAATTCTGAATGATAGCTTTGCTGGATAAAGTAATCTTGGTTGTAGGCTCTTGGTATTCATCACTTTGAATATTTCTTGCCACTCCCTTCTGGCCTGCAAAGTTTCTGTTGAGAAATCAGCTGACAGTCGTATGGGTATTCCCTTGTAGGTAACTGAGTTACTTTCTCTTGCTGTTTTTAAGATTCTCTCTTTATCTTTTGCTCTTGGCATTTTAATTATGATGTGTCTTGGTGTGGTCCTCTTTGGATTCCTTTTGTTTGGGGTTCTCCGCGCTTCTTGGACCTGTAAGTCCATTTCTTTCACCAGGTGGGGGAAGTTTTCTGTCATTATTTCTTCAAATAGGTTTTCAATATCTTGCTCTCTCTCATCTTCTGGCACCCCTATAATTCGGATGTTGGTACGCTTGAAGCTGTCCCAGAGGCTCCTTACACTATCCTCGCATTTTTGGATTCTTTTTTCATTTTGCTTTTCTGGTTGGGTGTTTTTTGCTTCCTCGCATTTCAAATCATTGACTTGATTCTTGCGCTCCTCTGGTCTGCTGTCGGGAGTCTGTATAATATTCGTTATTTCAGTCCGTGTATGCTTAATTTCTAGTTGGTTCCCCAACATAACATCGAGGGTCTCATTAGTTTTCTTGTAGATCTCATTAAGTTTATCGGCGGCTTCTAAACAGTTCTTGAGAGACCTTAAAAGTGTGGTTCTGAACTCTATATCTTCCATTGACAATTTTGTCCTGTTTCTTTGTCTCCGCATTTTGATATGCTTCCTTGGTGCACCCCCTAGTGGTCTTTGTTCGCAGTCTTATAGTTAAACCTTGATTGTTGTAGCTAATACCAGGAAGGGTTTGACCTCCAGGCCAAGTGGCTATGAGAATCAGCTGTGTCAGCAGTGAGAGAACTTCTGTCCTCTAGGGAGGTGCTAATCTAGCCTTTGCCTGAGGCTATCCAGCAAATGCCTCTGTGCAGGGCTTGGGTAGGGCGGGTCGCACAGGATCAACAGGGTGGGCCGGAGAGAGCAGTTATGGTGGCTCTCAGTCCTGTCCCCAGGGGCTCTGCCTCTCTGAGTCCCAGCACCCGCTGCAAAGCTGGGAGAGCTCTGACTGAAGCCAGACAGTCCCGCTTCTCCCGTTTGAGTCTGGGTCCCTAAAGACTCGCCTGCATCTGGAGCTCAGAGTCTGCGACTCCCTCCCGATTGAAAACAACAACCGCGCCCTCCGCCACCAGCCCTCTCCGTGCACTCGGCACCTCAGAATTTGACTTCAGCACTGCGCCTCCTCTGAGTGTCCGTATGCGTTTCTCTTTCCTCCTAGTTGTAGGACTTCCACTCAGCCAGCGTTCCTGTGGTTCTGGGTGATGTCCCTTCCGTCTTTTAGTTTCACTTTTGAAGTAGTTGTTCAAAGCAGCAAACTCCGGCGTTAACCTATGCCGCCATCTTGGTTCTCCTCGACATATGTAATACTTTCAACAATGAAGAATTTAAATAGATATATAGATAGACAATAGATGATAGATAGATAGACAGATGATAGATAGGTAGATAAAATGGAATACATTTAATAGCTCTTTTCCAAATCTATAGTTTTGGAATCTTTTAGAATCAATTTCCTGCACAGTGTACATTTGGTTTTGCCTAATTGTGGATCATTTGGCTAAACCGTAGAAGGACCATGCAAAGTAAGGCCGAAGAGGTAAGAGGAGACCAGATCATATCATGCAGGGCCTTTATGCATCTATACCAGGTAAAAATTTTGCAAGTTAACATGTATCTGCAAAGATTCTATGCACTAATCAATCATAAATAGCATGATAGATGATAAGATTAAATAAACCTCAGGGAGGCCTGTTTGACAATGCTCTCTATGACATTAAAAGGGGACTTAGTCGCCCATTTGCTTATTTCACAGTGTTTTTTTTTAAATTTCTTATAAGGTTATTAAATAACTCAAGAGTAATAGGACTAATATTATAATATGTTAATAGTTAACTGTGAGGTAAGAGCATCACATATAATATTTAATAAGAAATTAAAAGGCGTCCTATGAGAGACATAAAGGACACAGGTATTAGGAGACATTGATTCGAGTTTCAACTTTGATACCAAATTTAGTATTTTTGTTAGCCAGATGTTTAGTACTCTTTGCTAAAATTACATTAAATATATGTAGAATTCTATTACTATCTAGAAATTAAATATTGACATAACAAGGTTATAAGGCCAAAAGAAGAATAAAGCATGCATTTTTAAATGTCATATATACTATTTTACTTTTTTCTATCATATTAAATAATAATTTCCTCTGAGACACAACACAATTTTACAATCATACCATTAACATATTTGAAATTAATTTTGAGTATCTGGCATAAACTTGAACCTTACTCCATTTCTTTGGAAGATAAACCAATATCTGATAGACAAATATTTTTCCTCTGACATTTACAATTTTAAGATTCCACAACTCAGCTCAGTTGTGGATCTCAGCAATTCCACACTTCAGGATCTTCCCAATCCTCTATTTTCTGTTCCTGTACTTCACTAGTTAAATAACATCTTTATATTCCTGTTCCTGGAAGTACATGTTGTGTGCACGTTCTGTGTCACTGTCATTTCATGGTTATTTTTCTGATAAGCAAAGGAGACCAGTTTAGGTAAAATACTGGTGTTGAATGAATGAGCATGATGTGGATAATACTGGCTGAATCTTAGCCTCATCTACACTAATAAAAGACAAAGATGCTAATTGACCGTACCTTCGCTACACCCAAGCCATGCCCACCAGCCAATCAGAGTGACTATATGCAAATTAACCCAACCAAGATGGAGGCCGGCAGCCTCGGAGCTGGAGCAAGCAGGAGGCTTGGTTGCCCTGGCGATGGAGGAAGCCAAGCTTCCCGCCTGCTCTGGCTGGCTATGGCCTCCATAAAAGGCAACAAAGTTTCAATTATAGAAGCTAACTAAGTCCCAGATACCTGCTTCCAGCTAGTCTCCACTGGGAGCTTGGGTGGATGGGGGCTGTGGCCAGCCTGCAAATAGCCATCAGTCCCTCACCCAGATGGCCACACCCTCATGGGGTGAGGGTCCCTGATGGGGGGCTTGGCCAGTCTGCAAACAGCCATCAGCCACTCACCCAGGCTGGCCGGGCACCCCAGCGGGGATCCCCACCCTGAAGGGGCTGTGGCCAGCCTGCAAACAGCCATCAGTCCCTCACCCAGATGGCCACACCCTCATGGGGTGAGGGTCCCTGATGGGGGGCTTGGCCAGTCTGCAAACAGCCATCAGCCACTCACCCAGGCTGGCTAGGCACCCCAGCAGGACCCCCCACCCTGAAGGGGGTGTGGCCAACCTGAAAATGGCCCTCAGCCCCTCACCCAGGCTGGCCAGGCACCCTAATGGGACCCCCACCCTGATTAGGGACACCCTTCAGGGCAAACCAGCTGGCCCCCACCCATGCACCAGGTCTCTATCCTATATAATAAAAGGGTAATATGCAAATTGATCCTAATAGCAGAGCAACTGAGAATCACTGGTCACTATGCCACACACTGACCACCAGGGGGCAGATGCTTAACACAGGAGCTGCCCCCTGGTAGTCAGTGTACTCCCACAGCGGGAGCTTTGCTCAGCCACAAGCCAGGCTGACGCCTGCCAGTACAGCGGTGGTGGTGGGAGCCTCTCCCGCCTCCTCAGCAGTGCTAAGGATGTCCAACTGCAGGTAGGCCTGCCCCCTGCTGGCAAGTGGACATCCTCTGAGGGCTCCTGGGCTGCCAGTGGGATGTCTGACTGCCAGCTTAGGCCCAATCCCCCAGGGAGCGGGCCTAAGCCAGCAGGTGGTCATTCCCCAAGGGGTCCCAGACTGGGAGAGGGCACAGGCCAGGCTGAGGAACCCTCCTGAGTGCATAAATTTTTGTGCACCGGGCCTCTAGTACTTAAATAAAACCCCTAGGATACAGATTTTAAAACATCATGGTACTACCCTGGCAGGTGTGGCTTGGTTGGTTGGGTGTTGTCCCATGCACCAAAGGATTGCTGGTTCTATTCCAGGTCAGGGCACATGCCATGCCATAGTTTTGGGTTCTATCCCTAGTGGCGGGGGGCGGGGGGGGCCAGGGGCGGGGAGGTTGCAGGACACAGTTGATCAGTGTTTCTCTTCTTCTCCCTTGATAAAAACATATTTTAAAAGAACAAAAAACATCATGGTACTGACATGACCCTAAATTCTATAGTGGCCCAGAGAAAGGCTGTGATGGCCAAGAGCTCTTCACTAAGGGCGATAGTGGGAGACAAGTCTGTGCTGGGCTGAGTCAGGAGGCCTATGTTAAGGTTAAATATGACTTGCAACTTCAGAGTTTCCATTTACAAAATAGAAATGAGTAACATTTGATATTCGAACACCACTCTCAGAGCACATGAAGGTTGTATATCTGGTTGAGGCTTTGGGTCCAGGGGCAAAGCCTGGACTGGGTGAGGTGAAACTACCCAATGCTTCCTGTATAACACTGAGAGCAAAGGCACCATTCTGAGAGAAGGTGGGCTCAGGAACCACCCAGCCTGACAAGTCAGGTACAAAGAAAGAGTAAAATTCAAAGTGAAGGAGGGGCTGTCACCTAGTCACAATTTAGAGATTGGAAGAGACATTGACAGATCTGTAGATCTGCAGAGAGAACGGGGCCTGGAGAAGGCAAAGTGGTGTCTCTCAAACAGCATTAAAGATGCCTGGCTGCTCAGGCTTTGGCTATGGGAGGCAGACAAACCATTCATTTTCCTCTAAATGAAATGTCTGTACTCTTGTTTCGCACTCTGACAGAGGGGCAATTTAGCAGACTACCAATTCCACAATCTACATAGTCCCATAAAACTGACTTTCATATTGCATGGCAACTCTATTCTGAATTAGCCTCTTAATTGACTCAATTTGCCAGTTCATTTTGTGCATGTCAAGCTGGCCCCTTTGCAGCACTTATGTTAGATTGGGTTCTGGGGAAGTTTTCTGAAGCACACTGGAATCTTGAACAAGAGGTGGGATCTTACAACAGCTGCAGCCTAATGGAGCTCTCAGATTAGACATTTCAAATTTATAATAAATAGCATAAAATATCCAAATCTTTTATGGGAGCTCTGCTGGGATATCTCATTCTCAATTCTGTTTTTGTTTTGTTTTGTTGCTGATAATTTTACTAAAATCTTTATTCTGTCTCCTTGGGTTGAAGGAGATCAGTATATCGACTTCTAGGATTGTTGATAGTAGTACAGCTAAGAATAAGGCACTGAATGAATGTGTTTATAGTGTGTGTGTGTGTGTGTGTGTGTGTGTGTGTGTGTGTGTGTAAAGAGTGTGACTCAAAGGAGAAAAAGGAAGAGAAGTCAATAGATCTGGGGAGTACTAGCCAGGTGGCTCAGTTGGTTGGAGCACTGGCCTATACACCAAAAGGTTGCTGGTTCGATTCGGGTCAGGGTACATACCTAGGTTTTGGGTTCCATACCTGGTTGGGGCACATACAGGAGGCAACCAATCAATGTTTCTTTTTTTCTCACATCAATGTCTCTCTCTCTCTCTCTCTCTCTCTCTCTCTCTCTCTTCCTCTCTCTCTAAAATTGATCAATTAAAAAAATGATCCTCTGGTGAGCATTAAGAAAAAAGAAAGAACCCCCCCAAAAATTCTATCCTATCTAATAAAAGAGTGATATGCAAATTAGTCATCACTCCATCACAAAGATGACCATGCCCATAGCCACAAGACGGCAGTGCCCAGTCCCCTCAGCCCCGCCGCTGAAGTGTCCAGGCTTGTTGTCCAGGCAGGTGGTGGGGGAGGTAGGGGGCAGGGTGAGGGGAAGAGCAGGCAATTGGAGAAGGCTGGGGGTCCTCTGCCCAGGCATAAGGCCTGGACCAGAGGCCTCAGGCCTGGGCAGGGGCAGAGCTGGCTATTGGAGGGGTCTGGGGGTCCCCTGCCCAGGCCTGCAGCCTATCCAGAGGCTGCAGGCCTGGGCAGGGCCAGAGCAGGCGATCACAGGGGCCTGGGCAGGGGCAGAGACGGTGATCAGAGTGAACTACAGAGGAAACACCTTTACTGACCGCTCATTGGCTAAACTCCCTCTATGCCACTGGTAATATTCTTAGTAACTTGGGTAATAAGAATCCAAAAGGTGATCTAGGCTTTTTCCACCACACTCCTGGAGGAAAAAATGAAGGTCCTCTACTGGAGGGCTAAGACATGTCATATCCTGCCCTAGCCGGTTTGGTTCAGTAGATAATGCCTTGGCCTGCCGATAGCAGGGTCTGGGTTCAATTCTGACCAAGGGCATGTACCTAGGTTGCAGGCTCCTCCCTGACCGGGGCCCAGGTCAGGGCTCATGTAGGAGGCAACCAATCAAAGTGTTCCTCTCACTTTGATGTTTCTCTCTGTCTTTCCCTTTCTCTTCCAGATTCTCTAAAAATCAATGGAAACATATCCTCAGGTGAGGATAAAAAAAAAAGAAAGAAAGACATGTCATATCCTATGAAAGACACATCTTGAAAATGCCTAAAGAAAGTTGTCGTTTTTTCATGGTGAAGGGACTGGAGTCCATGTTGATGAAAACCCTTTGGTGGCTGCAGTGACTGGCAGTGGCTGCAGCAGCGGGGTGATAGGGCTGGTGCCTTCCCCTGATTAGTCCGGTCGCCTCCCAAAAAAAAGGAGGCCAGACTGTGGCTTAGGCCAGCTCCCCAAGGGGAGCAGGGAGCAGGCCTAAGCCATCATAGGACATCCCCTGAGGGCTCCCAGTATGTGAGAGGGGGCAGGCTGGGCTGAGGGACCCCCCCCCCAGTGCATGAATTTCATGCACCAGGCCCCTAGTATATATATAAAAAGCCAGCAACTGGAAAGCCATAACAAAAGAAGAGTAAAATTTATTGACTATAACCTTAAAATTATATTAAAAACTACAGGCCCAGTGCATGAAATTTATGTGCAAGTATAGTCCCTAGGCCTGTCCTGCGATCAGGCCCATCTTCCCTGGCTGCCTGCAGCCAGCCAAGCCCCCCCTCCCCCACCCTTGGTTCCCCATTTTCAATCGTGCAATTGGAGCCTGGCAGCCAGGGAAAGGGACCAAGAGGTAGTCAGTGAGCCTCACAGTGACTAGTCAAGTGGTCATTCTGGTCATTTTGCCATTAGGGTCAATTTGCATATTACCCTTTTATTATATAGGATAGAGGCCCAGTGCACAAGTAGGGGCTGGCTGGCCTGCCCTGATGTGGGCCCCTGATCAGGGTGTGGGTCCCCACTGGGGGGTGGGGCAGGCCGGGGCAAGGGGCCATGGGTGGTTTGCAGGCTGGTCATGCCCCCAGTTGGGGTGTTGGTCCTTGCTGGGTTTTCAGGCTGGCCAGGGTGAGGGGCCACAGGCAGTTTGTAGGCTGGCCACACCCCTGATTGGGGTGGGGGTCCCTGCTGGGGGGCAGGGCCTGCCAGGGTGAGGGGCCATGGGGGTTTTGCAGGCTGGCTACACCCCCAATCAAGGTGGGGGGTTCCCACTGTGGGAGGGGGCCGGCTGGGGTGAGGGGCTCCTGTAGTTCTGGTCTCTGGTCGTTCTGGTCTTTCTGCCATTTCAGTCACTGGGCTTTTATTATACAGGATAATATAGCCAAGCAGGTGTTGCTCAGTGGTTGAGCATTGACTTATGAACCAGGAGGTCACAGTTCAATTCCCAGTCAGGTCACATGCCCAGATTGCAAGCTCAATCCCCAGTGGGGGGCATGTAGGAGGCAGCTGATCTATGATTTTCTCTCATCATTGATGTTTCTATCTCTCTCTCCCTTCCCTTCTGAAGAGAGCTAGATATAATATAAAATAGTAAAAATTCTATCTTTTCCCTACAGCAATTTAAGAAAAAAAAAATCTGACTTTCAGTGTGATAGAATTCTTTATTTTCTTTTCAAATATCATTGCCACAACAATCTTTTATGTGATTTCTCAGGGAAAAAAGATTCATTCACTTTGAAAGATTATTTAAAGATAAGTAATACTTTAAAACAACTAATTTAAATCAGTTCACATCTGAAAAAATCTGACCAATTTATGAATTCTGTACATTTTATAATATTTACTCATTTATGTATTCAGGTCTCTTTTTTGGAGAAGCTGAGTCAATAGAAGAGTAGAACTGTATTCCATTCCAATTAAAAGTTTGAATAAGTATGTCATGGATTTTGAAGCACCTACAAGAAATGTAAATTTAATTGCTTGCTCTTAATGATCTCTAGAATCAACTCCATCTTCTGTGACTGGGTTTCATATTAATATTTCATTTCTATAACCATTTAAAATCATTATCTTGTTGCCCAAACTATTATGCACTACTCAGAGCCTTTAAATGGGGACCAAGCCCACCAAATAGCTTATACCTGAGAGTTCATGAGTGGGGATAGATGGAAGGAGAAAGGCTCTTACTCAGCACTGTGACACAGCCCATGACACAGACAAGCGGTTTGTTCCACCAGTTTCTATAATTGACTACATTTGAGAAGAAGTGGCTTTTGTAGGCAAATCCCACGTAAAGTTGCGGGTAATGGTATTTGTCTGCTCCCTCAAATTTTTCTCCATTTATCTTCCTCATGAACTACTGCAATAACTTTCCTAAATTTATATTTGTCAGTTGTCTTATTTATCTGGATTTTAGAAGTATTTAGCCAACCACTACAGCCCCTTAAGACCATGGTTTATGAAGCATGACCTACTAAAAACTTACTTGAATTTCAAAATTTAATAGACTATTATTATTATAGTATTTTTGTAACCTTTAGTAAAATAATAAGACTTTAGGATTTTAGAATTTTAGGTTAATCATTAAAACAAGGAAAAGGAGAAAGCTATTGCTGAGTGTTTTTATAAGAGTTCATCTAAACAATTCTAATTATTTCCTTGTTCCTGTTGAATCATATCCTGTGATTCAAGTTCAGCAGAATAGGTTTGCATAGCTCTTGCACCATTCAGAATGGCCACAGACTGTTGGTATAGATATTTGCATGTGTAGTAAGTTGAGCAATACATGTAGATGCTGCCAGGCAGCCTGTAAATAGGTTAAGGATGTTTACTTTCTAGAGGAGTTTATGTCTTCATAATACAATTGGCAAGCACAAGGTGGAGAGCCAGAAGGAGGCTTATGCACAGCTGCACCCATTGATTCGTAAATAGTACGTGAGGCTGAGTTAGAATGGTCTCCTGGCAATAAGAGACCCTTCCTCTCAAAACTTATCTGTGGGGATGTGGTCAATCTCTGCTACATATTGGCCAAACTGTCTCCTGGGAGTTTGTCATGAACCACAGTGTGAAGCTTTTTAAGCAGTAAAGAACTTGGAAGATTGCTAGGCAACTCAGTGAAGATATTCTAAAGAGATCTAGAAACAAAAGGAATATTTTTTTATATTATAACCAATGAATAAAACTGAGCTCAGCCTTAGCATGTGAAAATTAAATATTGAGAAACTTTTGAGACAATTGAGGAAGTTTGATCACCAACAGGATATTAAATATTAGGAATTATTGTATTTTAAGATGTGGTAGTGGTATTAAAGTTACACTTTGTAAACCTCTTATCTTTACAGGTAAGCACTGGTTGCAGTTGCTATATGTCTGGAACTTGCTTCAAAATAATCCAGGAGGTCGGGAAAGAATGGGCTACAGGTGAAGCAAAATGGGCCCTGACTTGACCTTGAAGTTACAGGACAGGTCCAGGAGGTTCAGTGATACAAGGTGTTTTAACTTCATACACTTGTGTATCTTTGAAATGTTCCACAATAATAAATTAAGTCAATATGTTTTTAGAAAGGAATCCTAGTACTTCCGTAATTAACCTTTTTCAAACTTATGTGGGAATTGACAAAACAGAGATCTGGACTGCCAAGCTCCTGTTATGCTGTCAAAGGGATGTTTTTCCCTTTGTGGTCTTTTTTGGGGAAGAATAATTAATTATTTAATTATTGAAAAGTTTATTTGCCTCAAAGTACTTGCCAGTTCTCTTTCCATTTCAGATTTTCTCTTTCTTTTTTTTCATTATCTACTCTGTTTTGTGTTGTATTTTTTTCTTTCTTCTTTCCCTCCCCTAGTCTCATGTTTTATCCAATACTATTAGCTATTTTCAGAGGAGAGTCAGCCCAGAGACCTAATCTGTCACCACTGGGTGCAGAAATCTCCCTAGTTGCTCAGTGTTTAAAGATCACCTGTCTGGTAACGTTACCAAAGTAGACATGGGTGCTGGTGAGGTTATGCAGGAGGGACAATAAAGAAATTAAAAAAAATGTAACATTTCAGGAAGGGATATATTAGCATTCCCCTTATTCCTACCTCAAGTCTCATAAAAAGCCAAATAACAGATTTAAGGACAATACTTTTGATGGCCTGTTTCCAAAGAGCTCAGAGATGTAAAATAAATCAGAATACTTATCTGTTCAATCTTCTCTACTGAGATTTGCAATCTCAGTCTAAGGGGTAGATCAGATCCTTCCTCTATAAAAGATTACAGTGTGCCTAAGAAAGACATCTCTTATTGATTATCAATATTAATGAATAGGAATCACTCTTGAAATGTCCATATACAAAAATGTCAAGCACATTTTAAAAGTAAAAATAGCCTTGATTTGTATTATGTTGATTTGCAGCATCCTCAACAAGCACATTAACCAAATGTATGAATGGAACTTTTAAAAGCTTCTCTGAATACCAACTGACCCTGCAGGCTCAGCTTCAGTCCTTAGTCATCATCAGGACGGGAAGTATGTTAAGAGCTTGCTGCTCTTTCTTGACCCACTGTGGTCTCAGTCCTCAGTGGGCTTGGAGACAGCACTCAAGGTCACAGTTTGCCTTGGTACTTGGTGTGTTTCCCCAGTCAGAAAACCAGGAAATTAGCTCCCTTCTCCACCTGACTCCCTGCTCTACATTTCTTTCACATTGGGGAGTAATCCTGTTGAAAACACCAGCCTATCTGAAACATTTGTGGCACGTTGCATCAGAGGCTTGAAGAAACTCTACTTGGTATTGTGAGAAAATTAAGCAGTATTCCCTGTTTCATGCACTCCACCAAGGAAGGTAAAACAAAAGCAGAGCCACTATATTTTATAGAGAGTAAGGGGCTCATTAATGGAAAACCATGCTGACATAGTCACCTAGCTGGGCATGTGGAAGGGAAGCATCTGGTGGAAAGGTGAGCTCCCAGGAGCATGGCAGCCAACATCTTCAGTGCAAGGTCATTGAGACACTGGCATGAGTTAATGTTGGAAACTAATAGTGGGACTCTGAAGGGCCAAACTGAGCCTTGTAGAGGCAACCACAGAGTGCTGCAAAAGTCTAGTCAAAAAGCAATAAATAAAAGTGATGTTGGAAGTACAGATGAATGAAAAAGTGGAGGGGAGATGATAGTAGGACCACATTATAGTTTTCAAATCAATTCTCAGTTGGGTAGTTATGTGCTGAAATAATAAAGGACATAGCCAAAAATTATTATGGAGAATAGATTGTCATGAAATAGTCTGATTTGATGAAGAATAAATAGGAAGGTTACCTGCAATACACCCAAGTCACAGTGGCTACAACTTCATGGCAATAATCCACTGGTCATTGTGAGGAAAGAGTCTGGTTTCAAGGAGATGATTACTTCTATTCTGAGTGTGATGCAGTTTCTCTGCAGGATGTGGTGGGCCAGGTTCAGAACTGATGTAGGACCTCAGATCCATGAGCAACAGAAGGCAGAGGGAGGTTGCAATTGTGACTGTGGGTAGAGCCTTGAATTCTGCAAAGTCTGTGTCACCTGGGTAGAAGGAAGACTAAAGGTGCCCCTTCCCTGCTGACTGGGTGGAAAACAGGAGGCAAAGGAAGTGCATTCACTCAATCCATCTTTTATCATCTTATTTCATGTAAACATTGTGCTGCATATTCATTGACTTAGTAATAAACAATGCTAGCCCTCAAGTTTTAAATGTCAACCTGATTTTTTATCTATTCCAGTTCACTGGAACTTGAAATATGCAAAACTGAGATATACACAGGAAATAGATTATAAAAATAGTGAGAAATCAAATTTCACAAGTCTGAATTTATCTGAAAAGAGATGAACATTGTAACTGCATGAATGTTGAAAAGTGGGGGAAAGGATAAATGAAAGATCTGTGTTAACACCAAAGGATGTGGTAGGGCTCTGGACGTGAGGCAAATCCCAACTTTCAGTGGTAGCCTCGAACTTTCTTTCACTATTTCCCTAAATTATTTGTGGTGCTTTGACATTTCTCTTTAATATTATGCTATCTCTATGTATAATATTTTATTTGGGGAATAAATTATAAGGTGCAATTTGGATACTAAGAGCAATTTCAAGTGAAAAGTCAAAAAATATAAAGTTCACATTGATAACAGTAAAGCAAATTACCACTGAGTAGACAGATAAGGAATACAATAATGATTTAAATGTGGTTTATTGAAATAAAAAATCATGTAATTTTGTAAGCCTGTCAGAATACTATCTAATAAGAGGACCAAGCAAATATTATTTTCCATGACATTGCTGAATAATTTGGAAACAAGAGGCATGGGTTAAAATTGATCAGAATATTTAACTCAGCCAGTTTGATTTGAGAGCTAGAAATACCAAATTATCAAATTGAAAACTCATTCTTCCTCTCCTTGATCATACATGATTATCAGAATCTTAGAAAAATGTGTTTGAAATCATTATTGGCCAGCATTCAGTTATGAAGTTTTCAATCAAGAATCTTTTATCGATACTGCTTAGCAGTTTCATTATCATCTCTAATTTCACAAGCAAAGTAACCCATGCATAAAAGGACATGAAGTCAGTATGACAGCTGATCCTTCAAAATTAACTCACTGAATCTAGTGAGGGCCACATGGGAGCATAATAGATGACAACAAATAGTTTAAAAGGTAGTTTTGGTGCTGAGAGTGTCCAGTCAGTCTTTTTCCATAAAAAGGCATTTTTAAATAAACAGATACCCATTTAAAAATTATCAGATTTATTCTGATACCTTTAGAAAAATATAAGGCTGTAATGTTCTGTTTAATTAAAATATATATATTTATAGAGATACTGTTCCATTCCAAGCTCTGTGCCAGATGATAGTTCTTAGAAAGTAAATAAGATGCTATTCCTGTTCTTATATAGCTTTTAGTCTAGTAGGAAAAGATAGAAATAGAAGCAGACTGTCCTCATCTATCTATATAAAAGGCTAATATGCATAGTGTCCCCTCGGGAATTCGGCCAGGAGACCAGGAGTTTGATCGCTCGCTATGATGTGCACTGACCACCAGGGGATGGCGCGGAACATGGTGGGTGATCAATGGCAGCTGCGAGGTGCTGAGGGAACAAGGGAAGGAGGAGGTGCGGAGGCAGGAAGGTGGGGAACCTGATTGGCTCTGACTGTTGGCCAGGCTTAGGGACCCTACCAGTGCATGAATTTCATGCACTGGGCCTCTAGTATGTTATAATAATTTAAGTCATGGCCCTAGCACCTAAACTACTGAATATGGGGAAGGGAGATTCTGAGGGAATCAGAAAAGCTCCCAATAAGAAAGGTCTGTGATCTAAGATTTGGATCACAGAAATGAGCTAGGTAATGAAGGCATTGAGCAAAATATGAAAGTAAGAAGCAGCCCCTTGTGGATGTAGGTGTGGGTGTGGGCCCTCCAGAGTGACCAGATCATAAGCCAATAGGGTGGACAGGCTGCTACAAACCAGATGCTGAGTGAATTCCTGTAATTACAATCTGACTATAGTATCTATGTTTTTATTGATTCTGCTACTCATTCATTATTGAGAGACAGTAAAAGGGAACATGTTTCACAAAGTATTCATTCAGGATTTCTTTCATTTTTAGTTTAAAATTGGGGAGCATGTGCACCTTGGTCCCAAGGGAAGAAATGAGGGGACTGGCCAGCCCTGTGTATGATTATTGCACATCTCTGCAGAAGAGCACACGGAGTAGGGGCAGAGGGTGGAGTAGGAGATGGCAGGGGTGAGAAACTCTTCCTCTGCACCAGGCCAGATCAGTTCAATAAGAACCAAACCTGCTCTTAAAGGGATTCTAGGGACCCAACCTATAGCACTTCTCATCTGAGTCCAGTCCTTGATCTGATTGAGAAATTAAAACAAAATACCGATGAGAGACCAAACTACTACCCTGGTTAAGCCGACAGTGGGAGATGTGGCTTATCTTGGGGGTAAGGGGCTCCCTTGCACTGACCCTGGAATTAAGCACAGTGGGAGCAGTGCTGCCTAGGAATGCCTTCCCAGTGAGGAGTTGCTCCTACAAACTGGTGTCTGGACCAGCATAGAAATACTTGCTTCCTGCAGGCAGGAAGTTCCAAAGTGAAGAAGGAGAGGACACCCAGTGCAGTTTCTCCTTCCACACTCAGCAGCAGTAGTGCTGTTCTGCTGGGCTGGCCCAGCAGGCCGGCCTCACAGGTGTTGGCCAGTGCGGTCACACAGGGCCAGGCTCGGGGACCCATGCATCGGGGTGACTGCTCTGTAGTTGCCATTCTGAGATTTGTAGGAATTTCATCTTACAATCTGTGTTTTGCTGGTGAAGTCCGATGGGCCCTTGGATATGCTCCAGGGCTTGGCGCCTTGGCTCAGGAGACGTCCACTTGACCCTGCTGGGGATGGGTTCTCAGGAGTCCACTTCCCTACAGCCTGACACCCTGGCCCCACTACCTTTTCCCCAGAAGTGCCCGCTCCCCACTCAGTTACTGTCTGAGGAGTGGGGTATGGCAGTGTCTGTTCCTTCCCTGGGCAGGTTTCACGTGTTTTGGGGGGCACTCAGTGTGTGTGTATGAAGGGAATTATCTCACCAGCCCAAACACTCCCCATGAGGGAGGGCCACACTGAAAGTAGGGGTGGGGCGCAGAGTCCTAGTAACTAAGTAGAAAACAGGAGGCAATGGAAGTGTGTTCACTCATCCATCTTTTACAATCTTTTTTTTAAATTTATCTTTATTGTTGAAAGTATTACAGATGTCTCCCTTCAACATCCCATATTGACCCCCTCCACCGTACTCCCTTCCGCTCCCCAGGCCTTCCCCACACTATTGTCTGTCCAAGGGCTAGGCATATATATGCATATAAGTTTATTGATTAATCTTTACAATCTTATTTTGTGTAAAAATTGCTCTGCATGGATGTTTTGTTTATTAACAGAAATTTAAGCTGTCTTGACATAATGTAGATTCAGCTCAAAACCTTTCTCTTTTTGAAGTAATATGAGAGAATTAACCAATGAGATATAGTTGTCTTATGGTTTTATGTAATACATTTTTGAGTCTCAAACTGAAATGAACAATAAGAAGATGCCTAGAAAATGTTGAAAAGGAGATCAAAGCCTGAAATGATATGTATCCAAATAGGTATCAACAGGGAACATTCAGACCATAGAAAGAGAAATTAAGGCTCCCACATGGCTGAGAGCTGTCTCTAAATCACAAGACATTCTTGGCAGTTAGCCTCCACAAAGAGCGGTTTATGAAGGGCAGTGACTCTCCCGGACTGTCTTTGCCCTAGAACAATTTCTAGCAGATATCTATTTTATGGTTCAGGGTCTAGCTACTCAGTGTGTGTCATCAGTTCTCTGGACTCCATGGGTTTGTGTGTGTGTTTCATTGTTTGCTTTGACTACATATTCTCTGTGATGACTCATTCTGACATCAGGTCAAACTGTAGGTCTTTATACCAATTTCACAATAAAGGTGACTCACATATTTTAACAGCCACATGAATGCTGCATGTGATATTCCCAAATATATAAATATCTGGACTGGATAGAATAGAAATCCACAAATACACTATATTACAAAAGATCTTGCTTCTATGCAGCATTTTTGGAACATGACATCCTAATATAGTCATGGAAATATGTCTACTGTGGATTAGGGAAGTAAAATGTTAATCTATTTTTTTTTTCAACTACCTTGTCTCGCAAGTTCAAAACTCCAATGAAATATCCAAAGCTGACTTTTAAGATACATTAAAATTTAGTCATTGTTCTGAATGTAATTGATTTCAAGGGGACTTACAAGAAAATATTGCATGTTTTGTAAGTGGCATTAAAGTAGAAGCATTAATTTTTATCAGTTAATGATTTTCAGTAAATTATATGTTACTTTAAAAATAAATTTCCAAAATTTTACATTTTCAAGTATAGAAAATTTTCTCTGGATTTTCAATTTTATTTATATTTATAAATTTATATTTGTTATATCTACAATAGAAAAATCTATACACTTTTTATTTTTCTTAATATATTTGAAATGAACTCCTCAATAATCATAAAGATTTGAAGAGACTATAAGGTAGAAATTTAGATAAATGGTAAACATTTGGCAACATTGCTCTCAGGAACTTAAACATATATTTTAATCCAATCCTAAAGTTATTGAGTCAAACACAGGATATGAATTTTCAATGTAGGAAATAATTCACAAATTCATAAGGATCATCTTTTATTAAAAATTCATTGGTGTTTCTGAATTGTTTAAAGTTAACATATCTTGGTTATTTTTATATTTTTATTTAAGCATAATAGTAACATTGGGGTAGACATTTAAATATATTTCCTTTGTTTCTGAGCTATTTAATAAAAATATAAACATCATGTAAATTTTTAAGTGGTATGTAACAATCAGTTTCACTTCTAAGTAGGGTGCTTACATAACGTAGATAATAGTGAGTCTGGGTCTAAGGAATATCTAATCCTTGAAACTGGACACATGCCTGCAAGCCATACAAACTTGGGAAAAACATTACGTGAGTCTTTCTAGAACTTTGAAAATGTCCAGCATTCTACTCATACGAAAGACTATTGAAGGGAACATTTTGATCAGTACTTTACCAAGTTTCCGCTGTTGAATGAAGTCCAGCATTCACTCTTGCTGGACTATGTCCTATGGAATTGCTACATGAGAAGGAGCTTAGTTGCGTATCAACAGTTTCTTCCCAAACATTTGCCCTTTTGATGATCAAATGACACTAGGAGAGGTCAAGGCTGACTTGTCCAAGATTTTTCCCTGCTATCTGGAATCCCAAAGAGAGAGTTAGCCTCCTGTAGGCCCCCATGGTTTAAGGCAGTAAATTCTGATCCACTCTAAGATAATGCCAGAATTAGGGCTGGTGCCTTCCCAACCATGAACACTGATGAGGCAATTTCTCCTGCAAATTTACCATGACATACAGCCATAGTTGGTGACATACAGCCACAATTGCAGGACGGGAACCCCAGCCCCCAAGTGCCTCCCCATTAATCACACCGGAGAGGGTTCTGCTGTCAGGAACAGACAGGAGACAAGGCTTTGGGAGGTGTCTGCACTTCTCTGCCCATTTTTTAAATGTCTCATAGCCCTAGGGTGGGGATCATTGTGTCTGAGTCTGGCTTCAGACTGTATCTCTGTGTGCTGCCCTAGGAGAAATGGACACCCTACTACTCCTCACCAGTTTTCCCAGTGGTACTGCCTCCGCAGGTCTAATGGGAGAGCTGCTTGTCAATGCAACATTTTCTGGCCTGATTGTGCTGTTGCTTATGCTGTCTGAGTAGCTGGGTTGTCTCTTGATAATCACGGTTCCCAGCTCCACCCAACGGCAATTTAGCTGCCCTGGAGAGGGTAAGGATCTTCTACCTCTTTGAGCCCTACATCCCAGGCTCCACAAAGCAAATTCTCTATAGCATTTAGTTCAACCCCAAAACCACACTTTCCCATTTGGTGACAGTTGTCCTTCAATGTTTCTTTTCTGGGATGTGACCCCCTCTCTTTAAGCTCTCTTCCTTTTTCCATTCAAGAGTGAATGTGGATATTTCTCTTCACCACATGGCCTATATTCTAAGGCAGATAGTTCCAAACAGACTTTATAAACTTGGGGAAAATCTGCCAATGACTTAGTGACACACTACCAGCTGTGGGCAAACTATGGCCCGCGGGCTGGATCCGGCCCGTTTGAAATGAATAAAACTAAAAAAAAAAAAAAAAGACCGTACTCTTTTATGTAATGATGTTTACTTTGAATTTGTATTAGTTCACACAAACACTCCATCCATGCTTTTGTTCCGGCCCTCCGGTCCAGTTTAAGAACCCATTGTGGCCCTCGAGTCAAAAAGTTTACCCACCCCTGCACTAAACTGTATAAGCTTTATTAACTTTTCTTATCTTTCCTTTATTTGCTTTGTTCTTGGGTCTGGATTTAAGAATACAAAAATAATACCATCCCACAAAGCTTAGGCTCTAAAATTAGAAAACTTGAGTTAGGAACTTCTTCTGTTATATCCTCGTCTTTGTGAACTTGGGAACATGGTTTGATCTATTTTTATAGAGCACACACATACATGTTATGCATATGTTTTACTTAAATGTATACATATAAACATGATGTAGCAAACATATATACATACATGTTTTATACATATATAATGTTTAAATAAATAAAATTTATGTTAATTATTTAAAATTATTTAAATAATAACAAAA
This sequence comes from Myotis daubentonii, assembly GCF_963259705.1. Classification (NCBI taxonomy): domain Eukaryota; kingdom Metazoa; phylum Chordata; class Mammalia; order Chiroptera; family Vespertilionidae; genus Myotis; species Myotis daubentonii. Next base: position 155,417,011 of record NC_081840.1, read on the forward strand.
CCCATCGCCATTAACTAGGGCTTCTCTCTTGTTTTCCTGGGACTGAATGAGATCTTTATCATCCAAAGGATGGCAGTGAGTCTCAAAAACTGCTGAGATAAAATGATAGTTCCATAAATTTTAAGCGAGAGGAATAAAAACAACACAGATTAATCATGACTGTTATTTAATTAAAGGGATTCTAAAAGGTCAACCTTATAGCAAATATCCCATACCACATATTGTCATAAATCTTCTGTATTATTATTAAAGTGATATATATTAAGCAGGTCACTGGGAGTATGTTACCTGGAGGCAAATACACAATGCCATCCACATCCATTACATTCATACAAATCAGGTCATCAAATCAGGTCTCTGAGTCACTTTTCAGAGCTGAGCTCAGAACACATGGGTTTTTATGATGGGATGGGATCAGGGAAGAGCCATAGAACAGAGTATTGTTAGGGCTGGCAGGTTTGAAGGAGCCTCTTAGGAGTGCTGGATTCGTGATGGATTTGCACAGAGATTCAGGTTGAAATTGGGATTTAAAGAGAAATAAGGTAGGCCAAAAAGTAGATATGGTATAAAACAAGACAACCAAAACCCTGGGCCATTTTATAATTGCAGGAACTACAAAGGGCTTTTACTGGGGGGAAAAATGCAATCTGGAGAGAGAGATGCATGAAGATTGCCTAAAATCTGAATGCTCATAACTTCTAGGAGATGAGGGAAAGAGGGCGAGAAACAGAGACAGAGGCAAAGATCCTTCATTCTCCCCTTTTACAGTTGACTTTGTATCTTTCCCAATCACCTAGTCATCACCAAAGTTCAACTTGAATTTTGGCCTGTAGTCATGTAGTAAACTAAACTACAGAACAGTAAACTTGTTCTTTTGGTGTAGGCCCTTAATGCCTTCAGTGACTATCACAGCAAAGTGGTCTTGATATTGAGGTAAAAACAGGGGTAGGTATTTGAAAGAATACCTAGTAAGAAGTCCAAAACAAGAAATTACCTATTATCAGCCGTAGCTGGTTTGTCTCAGAGGATAGAGTGTTGGCCTGCTGACTGAAGGGTCCTGGATTCAATTCAGGTCAAGGGCACATGCCCCTGTATCAGGCTCATGTAAAAAAGAAATTTACTATTATCAGTTTAGAGATAAAATAGTGCTTTGCAAAACAGAATTTTTGATGTCATATACATTCTGCACTTTACATACAACTTATCTGTCTGTCAACATGTTTCCATGGGGTCCTAAGTTACTCAAATGCTTTAATTTTGCTTATATTTTCGGGTGAGGGCCCTTCAAGAGCAGTTTTTTAGTATTCATCAAAAACACGATCACTCAGCCTGATCGGCCTGACTCAGTGGTTGAGCGTCAACCTATGAACCAGGAGGTCCTGACTAGGGCACATGCCCAGCTTGCAGGTTCAACTCCCATTGGGGGGTGTGCAGGAGCCACCAATCAATGATTCTCTCTCATCATTGATGTTTCTATCTCTCTCTCCCTCTCTCTTCCTCTATGAAATTAATAAAAATATAGCTTAAAGAACATGATCACTTGAATGCCAAAATAAAATAAAATAGATGTTGAAAATTTTAAGTTGTTTCAGTAAATAGCTATATCATGCCATTACTAACAATTTGGAAATTAATCACATAGAATAGATTTTAAAAACTAAGTTAGTTGGCAAACACACTGAAAGTATTAATGCCAGATATGATATTGACATATTTTGCAAGCAACCGTTGTTTTATCTAAAATTATGGATATTTTTTAATCTATACATCGCATTCATTAATTGCCTGTATCAATGCTGCACAATAGAAATATAATGAGGGCCCATAGGTCATTTAAAATTTTCTAGTAGCCACATTAAAAAGGAAAACTGGGCTACCTTGACTTTAATATATATTATTTAAACCAAATATTTAAAAATTATGATTTCAATGTGCAAGCAATATAAAAATTATGAATAGAACACCTTGCATTCTTTTTATTCCTACTTAGTCTTTGGAATTGGGTGGGCATGCATACTCCCAGCAAATCTCCATCAGGACTGGCCCCTTTTTATGAATCCAGGAAGCCAGTGGCTGCTACATTGGGCCACACAAGTCTAAAATCATAATCATGATTCAAGTTCACTATGACTCATCCTCTGTCCTAAAAGCAGTATAGATTTACTTCCTTATATTCTGTATATTTTTACATCGCTCATTGCTCACAAATGCTGATCCCAGTAATGTATCTATACATAAATGAGAGGAATAATCGAGTCATTTAGCCAGTAGTGGCAGGAAGTTACTTCAAGTGTGCTGATTGTTAAAATTGCTTCTAAGGTCATAACAAAGTGACATTTTTTCTCACTTTTTAATTTCTTTGGATAATCTAGAGACACTAGTGATTTTTTGTAAGTACTGATTTGAAGTTTCCATTTTATATGCTATGACAAAGCTCATAGACCTCAGGAATTATTTTAAAAATTATCAACTTAAGTACTTTTTTGAATTATGATTTCTGCCCTCATGAAACTAACACAATATTAGATCATAACAGTGTCTTAGATGTGTTCCCTTGATTATATTTTATAGATCATATGTGTCAATATTGAAAATAGAGGTGATAAAATGTCTACAATATTATTGTGACGACAAAGCAATTACTGAACACAAAAGAAATTTTTTGAAGGAATGCTTCTGTGTACCCATTAATAAGAATCAATATTAAAATGTGGGTACAAGTCATAGCTCCCTTCCAACAATGACAAATAGCACTTATAAATACTGGTGGTGGACGCAGGGTGAGCAGATCACAGACACATTCAGCGTTAGAGCAACATGAATTAAAACTAGCATATTAATAGACATGAGTTTACTCAGTTGCCCCTATACCCTGAAAAGTTAATGGCACTTAGATAACAGTAAATATTTGCTGGGGGGGGGGGGGGGGCGGCAATAGCCATCTGAAGATGCCTATTTTTTTCTCAACCCTGTAAATAACAACACCTTTCTCAGGATACAAAATTACATGTGAATGGTCCTGGAATGTTAGAAAGAAGAAAAAAAAAAAACACGTTTGCTTCCTCTCTATCTTGGAAGTAATGGTGTCTCTATTTAAAAGTATTTTTGTTAAATAGGCATATTTAAAAACTACCTATTACCACTAGGTCAATATTGTTGTGGAGATATTTGATACCTTTTCAGAGATAAATACTTCTAATTAGGGTGTAGTTAGTATTTCACTTATATAACTGTGTAATTAGTATATAGCAATATGAACAAATACCATTTAAAAGTTTAGGTTAAGAGGTGAAATTTTCAAGGAAATTTTAATTAGAAGGGGGTTCTAATGGGAAAACCAGCATTGAGAAATAATACTCAAACTTTTTTAGTTCATGCATAAACAGATCTTTGCCAGTTGGAAAGAAAAATTAAGTGAAAATCAGCATTTATTTATGTATAATGTGCCTTCCAAGGGATCATAAAGCATAGTGAAAGAGTAAAATAAGAAAAATACTAAACATTTTCAATCCACATAAAGTTCTATTTTTCTTTGTGTTTAAGGGACAACCTTCAACAATTGTCCTGCCTTTGTTATATGTAGTCATAAACACTTAAGTCTCTATTCCAGACATTAGCAGTCATAACATGACTGTCACATTCTGGCACTACTCAGCTTATTAATATTTTTTAGGGTTGATGTGCCTTTTTGGACTGCTATCAATATTTACTAACAGATGATGTAAGTGAACATTTTGTATGAAATATTTGGAAGGGAACACCCTTTTCTATTATAACTAGAGTCCTGGTGCATGAAATTCATGCATTTGGGGGCAGGGGTCCCTCAGCCCGACCTGAACCCTCTTGCAGTCCAGGAGCCCATGGGGAGCAGTCCTAAGCTGTCAGTCGGACATCCTTAGCTGCCACGGAGGCGGGAGAGGCTATGCTGCTGCTCCCCAGAGCCATGAGCCCGGCTCAGGGCATCTGGCTGAGCGGCGTTCCCCTTGTGGGAGCACGCTGACCATCAGGGGGCAGTTCCTGCATTGAGCATCTGCCCCCTAGTGGTCAGTGCACGTCATAGTGACCAGTTGTTCCTCCATTTGGTCGATTTGCATATTAGCCTTTTATTATATAGGATAACACCATGTCCACATAATAATAGGACTTGACAACTTTTATCCAATTTTTAAGAAAGATAAGGCTTTCACACAAATATTGATATTCCTTCTATTTGGTTGAAGGAACTAAATCAACAAGATATTTCAAACCAAAAATTACAACCCTGGGGTTTAAATATGATATTCTCACCAAAAAAGATTAATAGTTCCTTAGGGCAGATTGAGCCACTAAATATTATGTGGTCTGTTTACCCCTATATTTTATAACAGTGGTTCTGAACATTTTTGGACTCAGATTTCTTTAAACTTTTAAGACTTTTAGAGAATCACAAAGAGCTTTGGGTCATACGGGTTACATCTATAAATCTTTGTTACTCAACGTTAAAATTGAGAAAAATTTTGATAACTACTTGTGGACTCATTTTTAAATAATAATAATAAACTCATACCCTATTAACATACTTTCAAAGAAGAATATGTTCTTTTAAAAAAGTGAGGAGAGGCATTTTTTTACTTTTGTAAAAATCTCTTAGAACATAGTTGGAGTCTCTGAATTCTGCATATCTGTTTTTGCATTTATTCTGTTGAAATATGCTATGTTGGATTAAGTACATAAAACAAATTCAGCCTCATACAAGATATGTATTTGGAAAAGGGAGAATACTGTAATAGCCTTTCCAGATAACTGTTATATTCTTGGACGTCACACCAAAATTTGACAAGCGGGAGTTTTTTATAAGCTTCAGTGTGAAAACTGCCATGTGCGATCTGAAGCCCAACGACATTTTTTTGTACTCTGTTGCATTAATATCCAGGAGTTTATCTTGCACTTTCAAAAGGATCTATTACCCATACGTAATGCCTTAACATCATTTATTTGTCATTTGGAAATATCAGTTCAAGTTGTGCAGTTCTTTCATATATTGACCTATCTCAATAAATAATACCAAAAATTCACACTTATACTATCACCACTGAGCTCATTAGAAAAGTATGTAAGCATTAGAAAGTTGCGAGATCACTGTGATGGATGCAAGTTTTCCAAATTGTATCATTTGAAAGCTCAAAACGTAGTGGCAACAAGTAGTGTCAGCTGTTTTCCTTGAAATGGTGGATCAGTTTATTCCATTTCAGAAAATATCTGCTAGCTCCCCAAGTCAGAATGATCAGAAATCTTCTCTCAATCATTCTTTGAAATACAAAAGATTTTCCATGGAAAAGTAGGCTAGTTCATCTCACAACTCAATCAGGCATGTGCTTTTTCTTGATAATCACGTTATTTTAATAACTAAAAATGAATAGTGCATATTTCCCATTTCAGTACATGTTAAAGGTGGTGTACTGCCCATCCAGTGTGGCTCAGTGGTTGAGAATTGACCTATGAACCAGGAGGTCACTGTTTGATTTCCGGTCAGGGCACATACCCAGGTTGTGGGCTCCATCCCCAGTTAGGGGCATGCAGGAGGCAGCCAATCAATGATTCTCTCTCATCATTGATGTTTCTATCTCTCTCCCTCTCCCTTCTTCTCTGAAATTAACTAAAAAATATTTTTTAAAGTTGTGTACTAAAGAGTAAAATTTAATAAAATTAATATATTTTACTACCACAATAGGAATGTTCTAAGTAAAGCCAACACTTGTTTTCTTTTACTGTGCTGACGGTGAGAAACACAACTGATTGCTAGTATAGTTTTGTGCCACTGTTTTGATTCATGCTAAACCATCAGCTGTTTTATCCACTATTGATTTTGCATCATCAGTGCCAATGGCAACTCAAAAGGCACTGATGTCTTAGTATAATTATACAAATACTTTTGACCATCACAAAGATCTCATAATATATCAGAGAAACCACACTTGGAGAACCACTGCTCAGTAATTTCATTAAGCAGAGGTCCAGCTTCAGCTTGAACACCTTCAGTCAGAACATCCCTTCTTAGGACTGCAACAATGATCTTCTTTAATAAAGCTTAAGTCCATTACCCTATAACTTCCACCAGTAAAGCCTAACTACTTTGACCTCTTGGGACAGCCCAAATACCTAATGCATTTGAATAGCCAAGATAATACTTTTCTGTTCTTGGAAAATAAAAATCCATTTCCTATGTTCTATTATTTGTTAGTTATTTGGAAAAATTCACATTTGTCCATAGTAGAAGTTTATTTTTTAATTTGAAGTAAATACCACTTCTCCCAAGAAAATAATTTCTGTGACTCTTATTTTTTTTTTTAATTAAATCTTTATTGTTCAGATTATTACATTTGTTCCTTTTTTTTTCCCCCCCATAACTCCCCTCCTCCCAGTTCCCGCCCCACCCTCCGCCCTCACTCCCCACCCACTGTCCTCATCCATAGGTGCACGATTTTTGTCCAGTCTCTTCCCACATCTCCCACACCCCTTTCCCCCCCAAGAATAGTCAGTCCATTCCCTTTCTATGTCCCTGATTCTATTATAATCACCAATTCATTCTGTTCATCAGATTATTTATTCACTTGATTCTTAGATTCACTTGTTGATAGATGCATATTTGTTGTTCATAATTTGTATCTTTACCTTTTTCTTCCTCTTCCTCTTCCTCTTCCTCTTCTTAAAGGATACCTTTCAGCATTTCATATAATCCTGGTTTGGTGGTGATGAACTCCTTTAGCTTTTCCTTATCTGTGAAGCTCTTTATCTGACCTTCAATTCTGAATGATAGCTTTGCTGGATAAAGTAATCTTGGTTGTAGGTTCTTGGTATTCATCACTTTGAATATTTCTTGCCACTCCCTTCTGGCCTGCAAAGTTTCTGTTGAGAAATCAGCTGACAGTCGTATGGGTGTTCCCTTGTAGGTAACTGAGTTTCTTTCTCTTGCTGTTTTTAAGATTCTCTCTTTATCTTTTGCTCTTGGCATTTTAATTATGATGTGTCTTGGTGTGGTCCTCTTTGGATTCCTTTTGTTTGGGGTTCTCCGCGCTTCTTGGACCTGTAAGTCCATTTCTTTCACCAGGTGGGGGAAGTTTTCTGTCATTATTTCTTCAAATAGGTTTTCAATATCTTGCTCTCTCTCATCTTCTGGCACCCCTATAATTCTGATGTTGGTACGCTTGAAGCTGTCCCACAGGCTCCTTACACTATCATCGCATTTTTGGATTCTTTTTTCAATTTGCTTTTCCAGTTGGATGTTTTTTGCTTCCTCGCATTTCAAATCATTGACTTGATTCTTGCGCTCCTCTGGTCTGCTGTCAGGCGTCTGTATAATATTCGTTATTTCAGTCCATGTGTGCTTAATTTCTAGTTGGTTCCCCAATATAAGATCGAGGGTCTTATTAGTTTTCGTGTAGATCTCATTAAGTTTATCGGCAGCTTCTAAACAGTTCTTGAGAGACCTTAAAAGTGTGGTTCTGAACTCTATTTCTTCCATTGACAATTTTGTCCTGTTTCTTTGTCTCCGCATTTTGTTATGCTTCCTTGGTGCACCCCCTAGTGGTCTTTGTTCGCAGTCTTATAGATAAATCTTGATTGTTGTAGCTAATTCCAGGGAGGGTTTGACCTCCAGGCCAAGTGGCTATGAGAATCAGCTGTGTCAGCAGTGAGAGAACTTCTGTCCTCTAGGGAGGTGCTAATCTAGCCTTTGCCTGAGGCTATCCGGCAAATGCCTCTGTGCAGGGCTTGGGCGGGGCGGGTCGCACAGGATCAACAGGGTGGGCCGGAGAGAGCAGTTATGGCGGCTCTCAGTCCTGTCCCAAGGGGCTCTGCCTCTCTGAGTCCCAGCACCCGCTGCAAAGCTTGGAGAGAAAGCTGCACTCGCTCTGACCGAAGCCAGACAGTCCCGCTTCTCCGTTTGAGTCTGGGTCCCTAAAGACTCGCCCGGATCTGGAGCTCAGAGTCTGCGACTCCCTCCCGATTGAAAACAACAACCGCGCCCTCCGCCGCCAGCCCGCTCAGCGCACTCCGCACCTCAGAATTTGACTTCAGCACTGCGCCTCCTCTGAGTGTCCGTGAGCGTTTCTCTTTGCTCCTAGTTGTAGGACTTCCACTCAGCCAGCGTTCCTGTGGTTCTGGGTGATGTCCCTTCCGTTTTTGGTTTCACTTTTGAAGTAGTTGTTCAAAGCAGCAAACTCTGGCGTTAACCTATGCCGCCATCTTGGTTCTTCTCTCCTCTGTGTCTCTTATTAATGGTCCCTTCCCTCATGTTCTATAATCCCTTACTTCTGTTCTGCTCCCTGCCAAAAAGACAGAGCCTATGATTTTAATTTATTTTAAACCAAAGCATATCCTAATAAAAGAGAAAAATGGTAATTGGCGTACGACGATACCCTTTTCATTGGCTAATCAGGGCTATATGCAAATTAACTGCCAACTAAGATTGGCAGTTAACTGCCAACAAGATGGCAGTTAATTTGCATATGTAGGCACAATGCAGGGAGGCAAAAGGGAAAGCAGGAAGAAGCCCCCTGCCACTGACAGTGATCGGAAACCCAGGGGGGAGCTAAGAGCTGGAGGGCAGGGCAAAGGCGGCCCTGGGGCCGCCTTTGCCCTGCCACCCAGCCATGATCGGAGAATCGGGTGCCTTTGCCGCCCTGGCCAGTGATAGCAGGAAGTAGGGGTGGAGCCAGCGATGGGAGCTGGGCACGGTCGAAGCTGGCAGTCCCGGGAGCTAGGGGTCCCTTGCCTGGGCCCTAAAGCGAAGCCCATGATCGCAGGGCCGCTGCAGCTGCGGGTCCCTGCTGCCCGAGCCGGACGCCTCAGCCAGAGGCCTCAGGCCTGGTCAAGGGGCCGATCTGGTGATTGGTGATCGGAGGGTGATGAAGGTCAACTCCTCTGGCCAAGGCATCAGGCCTGGGTCTGGGGCGGAGCCGGGGATTGGGGGGATATGATGGTCCCCTTGCCCAGGCCTGAAGCCATGGTCAGAGGCGTCAGGCTTGGGCGGGGGGTAGAGCAAGCGATCAGAGGGAGATGGGGGTCCCCTTCCCAGGCATGATTCCTGGGCCAGAGGCCTCAGGCCTGGGCGGGGGCCAGAGCCAGTGATCAGGGGGAGATAGGGGTCCCCTGTCCAAGCTTGACACCTCTGGCGGAGGCGTCAGGCCTGGGCAAGGGGCCGATCCTGCGATTGGAGGGTGATGGGGGTCAACGCCTGAGGGCTCCCAGTATGTGAGAGGGGGCAGGCTGGGCTGAGGGACACTCCCCCCCCCCACACACACCCAGTGCACGAATTTCGTGCACCGGGCCCCTAGTAAGAAAATAAAAGTCATCCAAATTCTACTTAAGCATTGCTAATATTTATGTAAAAAGACATGAAAAGTGTCAAACATACTCTTAGATGAGTGTATATGAGTTGTTAAGCAAAGTATGTTATATTAAAACTAGAGGGCCCTGACTGGTTTGGTTCATTGGATAGAGCATCGGCCTGCGAACTGAAAGGTCCCAGGTTCGATTCCGGTCAAGGGCATGTACTTTGGTTGTGGGCACATCCCCAGTAGGAGGTGTGCAGGAGGCAGCTGATCGATGTTTCTCTCTCATCAATGTTTCTAACTCTCTATCTCTCTCCCTACCTCTCTGTAAAAAATGAATAAAATATATTTTTAAAATAATAATAAATAAAAAATAAAAAAATAAAACTAGAGGCCCAGTGCATGAATTCATGCATGAGTGGGGTCTGGCTGACCTGCCCCAATGGGGACCCATCAGGCCGGGCCAGCAAGGAAAAGGGTCTGTGGGTGGTTGGCTGGCCGGCCCCACCCCCAATTGGGGTATTGGAAGCCGATCAGGGGCTGGGCTAGCCTGGGGGGATGGCGATTGGGGCCCAGATCAGGCTGGTTGGCTGCTGCAGTGTGCATCATAGCCACTGGTCATTCTGGTCTTTCCAGTCACTGGGCTTTTATATATATAGATTATTTTCCTTGAATTTCATAGATTCTTTCTGCAAAAATGACATAAAGATGTTGAAACCCACTATTTTTTGTTAAATGTGTTTGCATAAATCTGCCTTTCACTGACAGCAAGTTACTCTGAGAAGATAAATATAGGACTTGAATTATTGAACTCTTTCTTGTACTCAATAAATAACAGCTTATTTTAAGCATAACCATATTTTTGAAATTCAAGCCTATATTATAAAAGCTACTGAGTAAAAAATAATATCTGAACTAAGAGGCTTTTTCAGCTAGTACCTAAGAATGAAACTATACCATGTTAAAGCAATTTTTAAAACTATATCAGAATAATAATTACATAAATGTTCTTCTTAGAAGGGAAGATATGAATACTAATGAAGATAGCTATTTTTTAAAAAATATGTAAGCATGAATAAAAGTCATATAATTTACTTCTAAATTCTACAGATCAGTTTAGAATTTTTATTTTTAGCAAGAATTGTAAAACTTAACTAGACTTGACATTTCTGATCTAAAATATACAGAATAAATAAATGAAAAATATGAACTACTATTTTCTAAACATTTGAAAGTCTAACTTATTACTTCTGTATTTTAAAAAGTAAAGCTAACCTACTTTCTACATTATATTATATACAAATATAGCAAGTTCATTTTGGTATGCTAATTTGTAATACGTTTTAAAATGAAGAGTTTACTTGGCATTTAAAGCAAAAGTATATTGCTTTTCAAAAAATATTTTTAAATAAAACTACTCCATCTCCTCTTCCAAAATAATTCTAAGTCTCGAAAAAGGATAAAAGAGTTAAGGCAATCTTATTGATCTGTTCCAGATGTTCACATTTTAGTGCACTGGATCACTAAATAATTAATGGAATAATTAGGATCAGGTTTCCCTGAATAATTAATGGATTAGCATAAATTGGTATTCCTTACATGGTAGGTTTTTAAGATGCTATTTCTTCCAAGTTTTTTATAAAATAGCTGAGCTGAACAGAGACAACCCTGGTTTCTCTACCTTTCTTTACTAAAGGACTATCAACATACAGAATGTCCCATTGCAGTAGGTTGGATTATCATATCATTAGCCATCACATGTTACTATCTCCCCCTCCATGAAATGTTGTAGCATACAGAGTGTATGTTCCTGCCCCACTGATGTTAAATTTCATCATGCAAACTATTTTAGCAGTGCAATGAAATAAACAAAAATCTTTAGATTTGCATGGACTTCTGGCTAGCCATCTTGCATTCATATAAGCTGCCATGAAAAGAGATGTTCCAAATAGTTCGTGGTCCTCAGAGGATGAGGAAGCACATAGCATACTCTTGAAATGAACTGGCATTCTGGAACTTCTAGTCCAAATTCTGGAGGTCAGCACAGCCAGGTGAGTTGCAACTGATCTGCAGGCCCATGAAAAAGGAATTGATGCTCTTTTTTTTATGCCACTGTAACTTTTTTTTTTTCAATGAAGTATTGCAGTAGAAAAGAGTCAGTGTCACAGGATACAGAGTGGTCTTTGAAAGGGCGAGTCATCGCGGGGCCTACGTGGGCCGGCCGCCGGGCCCCATGAGGCACAGCCTGACCACGCTGCTGGCGGCCTCGGGCACCGACTCCCCAGCCCACGGCGGGAGCCCGGCGCAGGCCACCCGCCCGCTGCCCCCGGACCGGACCCACGCGGTGGCGGAGGCGGCGGGGCGGGGCGTGTGCCCTTGCCCGAGGAGATGGAGGAGGAGGCGATCGCCGGCACCCCCGGGCACTAGACGGAGGATGTGGACTTCCTGTCTGGGCTGAAACTGGTCGATCTGTTGGACCCCCAGCAACCGGACTGGCCCCTGGAGCCCGGGCTCAGCTCGCCCTTGGGGGGCGGCAAGGACTGCACCCTCCATCTTGCCCTGGGTCCTCCATTTTGGAGCAGAGCCATGTGCTCGGAGGGGGTTTCTTCCCGGAGGCCCAGGCCTCTGCTGGCCACGCCCAGGATTTCTCTGGACTAGCCAATGATAATCAAGGGAAGTGCGCGCCATAGAGATGACCACATCCTGTGTAACAAGACCCGACTCACGCCTGGCCGATCGGCGGGGCCCACAGTCCCCTCCCTGCCCTTACTATAGAACCCACAATCCCATCAGGCCTGTCTCTCTCGGCCACTGGACTTGCTGTTGTGTCGGTGAGTCTGGTGAACGGGGAGCGCAAGCCGGCTTGAATTAAAAGGACTCTTTGCTTTTGCATTGGACTCACTGGCTCCCTGGTGGGCTTTTTGGGAACCTTGAAATCTGGGCACAACAGTCTTGACAAAAAAACAGTCTTGCTGTGTCCACCTTGATGCAGAGCTTGATGGTGAAAAGCAGGGCTAAGCATCTGCTAGGAGAGCAGGTTGTGCCTACTTGCAAAAATAAATATGCTATGTTAGAATTTTAAGTACAGTTTTATTGTAACAGAAGACTGAGTAGAAAGGGGATATATATATAGATAGATATAGATATAGATATAGATATAGATATAGATATAGATATAGATATAGATATAGATATAAATGTAGATATAGATATGATGAAACAAAGCCATTTGCAACAACATGGATGGACCTTAACATTATGCTAAGTGAAATAAGTCAGAGAAAGCTAAGAACCAAATGATTTCACTTTTATGGTTTCATAATACAATTGGGGTGGGTTGAGTCAAACTGGTGAACACAAACAGCAGTGTGGTGGTTGCCAGAGGGAAGGGAGAGGGGAGAGAAGGGAATCCTAATATATGGTGATGGGAGAATATTGGACTTTGTGTGGTAGGTAGGGTGCAATATACAGATCTTGTAACATAGAAACCCATATCTGAAATCTATATGTTCATGTTCACCAATGTCACCCCAACAAATTTAATAAAAAAAAAATGGGATATATATATATATATCAATCATATATTGTCACCATATGTGGGGGTTTTTTACAGAGATGAAAGGAGAGGGATAGAGAGCCAGAAACATCGATGAAAGAGAAACATCGATCAGCTGCCTCCTGCACACCCCCTACCGGGGATGTGCCCACAGCCAAGGTACATGCCCTTGACCAGAATCGAACCTGGGACCCTTCAGTCCGCAGGCCAACGCTCTATCCACTGAGCCAAACCTGTCAGGGCGGGGTTTGGTTTTTAAAGTAGCAAGAATTAATCCAATATAAAACAAAATTATTTTCAAATAATATATGTTAGGTTAGGTGGCTCAGGAGGTGGCACAAGAAATAGAGAGTCCAGTGAATCAAAAAAGAAAGGAAAGGAAAAGGTTTATTTCTGTGTCCCTGGGAGACCCACGTACCCCAAGGACAGGGCACATGGATTCACACCAACAGGGAGGGGGGCGCTTTTTTTATACTGAGGTTGGGTGAGGGGCGGGGACATGAGCTGAGGTATTCAGTTGAGGAAGTTTCAGCTGCAGGGGTCAGCTAGGTATTCAGGAATGAGTCAGTATCTGTGGGGTGGTCATGGAGAAGCCAGTATCTGTGTCTGGCACGCTGATCTGTGAGAAATTCCAGGGGAAGTCCATTGTCTCATCACATGTATCCGATCCTGGGCTCTCTCCGACCTAACAATATATATTAATTATTATATATATATATATATATATATATATATATATATATATATATATATATATATATATATATATTAGTGTATTGGAATATATAGGGTATCCCAAAAAATGTATACACACACTTTGAATAATTGTAAGGGCAATATTTTTGAAATACATTTCTTTTTTAAAATTGAGCTATCATCTGTTAAAGTGTATATATACCTTTTGGAACACCCTGTATGTATGTATATAGTGATATATATATATATATATATACACACACACACACACACACACACTTTCTGTAGCTGATGTGAGCTGATGTGAAGGATTACATTTGTTGAAAATCTTTGTGAGGGGTATGTGGCTATTGACCTGTGTTGGTAGCCTATTTTATCATTTTATCCCTAATTGTCCCACTGGAAGTCAGAGATTACTTGTTCTCAATTCCAGTAACGTAGGAGTTCTAGAAGCTGAATGTGTATGAATATTTTTTTTATCCCAGTCCCCTCTAACAACTATAACTAACCAAAATAATCTATTACTGACAACTAAATTGTGTAGGTCTGCCTGGAAAATGTAGATTTTTGTCTCTTATTCAAAGGTATGTACTAGCTCTCACTTCCAATTTCTTTGGCCCAGTTTATGATAATAGGTAGTATATAACTCCTCATATAGATTAAAACAACATAAAATCAAAATGAGGATTAAACACCTTGGGGAAATACTGAGGCAGGAATTTTGGGGGAACATAAGTAGGCTTAGGGATATTTTAGAATTGGGGTCCATGGGAAAGCGCTGGGCTGCAGACTGGGAGAAGGTACATCTCCATAACACAAGGAAGCCAGGTGCAGTGACATCTCCATAAGACAAGGGAGCAGCAACAGTTGCACTTACATAAGACAAGGGAACTAAAAGTAGCCAAGAAAGGTCTATATTTACAAAATAAAGAGAAGGAAGCCTTTCATTCAGATGGAAAAGAAGAAAGCCCAGAGGAATGGAAGGACTATGAGGGAGGAGGGCCTCAGGAATCAAGATAGTAACCAATTTGAAGGGGAATATTGACCAATCAGAGGGGATATCAGGACAGAGGAACTGCAGCCTTTATAAACCATAGGGGAAAGGAACTCTGTGGGACCCTTTCCTCCTCCCTACTTGGGAGTCCGTACTTGTTCTTCAATAAATCTCCACCTTTGCTATACCATTTCCTGTCCGTGGATTCATTCTTCGATTCCAGCAGACAAAGAATCCGGGTTCCAGTCCAAAAATTCGGTATCAATACAATTTTAATTTTGCAGATAAGAAAAGTGAAGTTGTGTTGGGAATCTTGCCCAAGATCCCAATCTACAGAAGCACTGGCACCATGACCCCTAGCTTCGCTCAACTGCATGTGTAGGGAGCCTCCTACCCTTGCATCTTATCTCAAGATCAAGGTGTCTAGGGGATGCAGTTGTTGGGACCCTGTATGCATTTAAAGCTCTGGAATAGAAGTCAAGGGGTAGGGAGAGCATCTTCGCTGGTGATGTCATCGGAGCTGAAGGTCACACCTAAGGAAGAAGCAGTGTTGGCAATTGCCAAGGGGCATATTTATAAGCCAGGTTTAAGTTTGGGGAAAGCCTGCACTTCAGCTCTTTCATGTGGGGTGTGTGTGTGTGTGGTGTGTGTGTGTATTTGAGGGTCTTATAGACTTGTAAATATAAGAGGCAATTATGTGTAAGAGTGATTTTCCTAGGTAGGTGTATATATTTTCTGCTTATTGAAATCAGCAGTTAAAAGAGCTGAATGTAGCCGAGAGGGGAATAACCCTGCTGCTTATGAGAAGAGGCTGTGTAAATTTTGCAGAGTGGATAAACTGGTAGTGGTTTAATGATTTTTGAAAACGATTTGCAAAACTGCTGCAGGGGACGGATAGGTAAATGTTGATTGATTCATGAAAGGATGTTACTCCCAGGGGAAGTAAAGGGTTGGAAATGTACATGTGTGGCTCCAGTCTTGCTCCACACCTAGTTTGCTGCTCTGGGGGCAAGCTCTTTCCATTCAACAGGTCTCTGTTTTCTCCTAATATGGATTTCCCTCATGCGCTAGTGAGGTTTAAGCTAGCTAAAGCACAGCCTACATCAGAACAAGGTGACACTGGCAAGTGAATGGGAAAATTCGATAAAGAGGTCAAGTGAACAATGGCAGTAAAGGATGTATGTAGCCTGAAATGCTCTGAGTTGCAGATTTATAGCCATTATTGCTCCCTGAGACCCACATGAACATTGACAGGCATACTTCTGAGACCTTCCTCTCAGATCAAGGTCTTCCTCACCCTGTTGATCCATGAATAAAGATTTTTATAGTGCAGCATTCTACTTTTCTTTTATTAACAGACTAGAGGCCCAGTGCATGGGCCGGTTGGGGGGGGGGGGGGCGGGGTCCCTCAGCCTGGCCTGTGCCCTCTCCCAGTCTGGGAGCCCTGGGGGAATGTCCAACTGACGGCTTAGTGGGCCTAAGCCGTCAGTCGGACATCCTTTGCATTGCCACGGAGGCAGGAGAGGCTCCCACCACTGCCGCTGTGCTTGCAAGCCATGAGACTGGCTTCTGGCTGAGCCGCTCCCTCTGTGGGATCACACTGACCAGCAGAGGGCAGCTCCTGCGTTGAGTGTCTGCCCCCTGGTGGTCAGCACGCATCATAGTGATGGGTCATTCCACCATTCGGTCATTTGCATATTAGCCTTTTATTATGTAGGATATGCTGTGGATGAGGCCCCCTAGAACCATAAGAAATGCAAAAAATTCACTGTTAACTCATTCTCAATTGCCCCCACTTAAAATCAAATTGCTCCCCCTGTGGGGCACGTGCTGCACCTTGGGAACCAGTGGACTTGGCACTTTTCCTCTCTGAGCTTCATTTCTGAATACATACGCTTATACCATGGGAATTGTAATCTCTTCTCCGCCTACCTCACTGGGTTGTCAAGGAGGTTCTGAGCAAATAAACCTAGTAAGTGATGTCTAAATGGGAAGGGATTGTTATTTTTAAGCCCACGGGTACCCTCACAGGTAGCTGGTGCTGATTAGGGGAGGAGGGCATGATTGTTTCCTGGGACTGTAGCTATGGAAGCTTTGCAGAGGGTTCCACAGGCCTCGGAGGGGCGGGGTCTGGCCAGCAGCCCTGTAGCGGTGGTCATCCCTGGAGGCTCTGGTGGGGGGCAGGGAGTTAGGGGGGCGCTAGGGAGGAGAGGAGGCTGAAGGGGAAGTAACTGTCAAACCTTCCAGCATGGCACCATTCTTTAAATTGTATGTGGCTGTTTCGCAACTGTACCTGCTCAGGGCGGGACTCCAATCTCCTGGAGTGGGGTGGGGTGGGGGCCGGCCAGGGAGGAGCCAGATGAGCTAGGAGGGCAGGTTTAGCCTCGGCCCAGCGAGGTTCAGTGCGCTTCCTCTGCGGAGACAGCGCTGCTGCTGTTGGGAGGAATGGTCTGACCCTGGAGGGCCGCTCAGGCCTGCCTCCACCCAGGTCTGCTCAGGCCTGCCTCCACCTAGGTCTGGAGCTGTAGGGAGGAGAGGTGTGCCCAGCCCCAGTGGAGGGGGCCTGGCAGCGGCGGGCCACGGGCCTGGGT
This sequence comes from Myotis daubentonii, assembly GCF_963259705.1. Lineage (NCBI taxonomy): Eukaryota > Metazoa > Chordata > Mammalia > Chiroptera > Vespertilionidae > Myotis > Myotis daubentonii. The sequence continues at coordinate 155,434,159 of NC_081840.1, forward strand.
GCCTTAGGGGCGTTGATGGGTGGTCGCCAGCCGTGCTATTATTGTGGGCACCCCGGGTGGGAGTGGCCCGGGAAGAGATCTGGAGTCGGAGGTGCAGGCTGCAGCTACCACTGGGTCATCTCTCTGTCCAGTCAGCCTCCCTGTCACCCCCTACCTCCCCTACCCACCTCACCCCCCGCCCGTGCAGGGGCTGGGGTAGGGTGTCCATGCAGGGAGATTGGAAGAGCTCCCCATGGCCGCTTCCTCTTCCTTCTTTGCAGTCCGGGCTCCTGTCAGGCACTGTCCTCAGACCCCCAGGAACTTAGCCCAGCGGCCTGCCCCTGCTGTACATCTGTCAATATGCAAATTGGTCATTATGGGGACACCATCATGGGCAAATTAGCGTATTACCTCTTTATATGTATAGATGATCACAAAGGTCAAACTTTAGTATGCGTCAGCAAAATCAAATTTCTTCTCACTAATACGATGTATCTTTATTTATGGTTCATATTTTGGATAGTTTATTCCTATCTTACTTTCTCCAAAGTTCCTAAATTGGCAAAGGAAGACATCCTTTCAAAGAATGAGGAAATCTGGGTGACAGGACATGATAAATTCAAATTGAAAATAACAATGAAAAATGTATGTTTAAAATATATTTCAGGAATATTAGTCTTCAAAAGTAAGGAAATTCTAACACAGGTTGCAGCATGGGTGAACCTTGAAGATTTTCTGTTAAATGAAATATGCAGGTCATAAAAGGACAAATGTATGATTCCACTTATATAAGATACATAAAACAGTCAATTCATAAAGACCAAAAGTAGAACTTAGAACAGGTGGTAGAAAACATGGTGGACCCTGGAGGAGATAGACCAGGCCAGGACTTTGCCATGTTGGATCAGTGAACTATTACCAGCAATCCGTGTAAGAAGGTAATGATCCAAACAGGACTCCTTTAAAAAGTCCTGAGATACATATAATCTAAAACATATGTCCTCATATGTGAATATTTAGGTTAAAAGACTGGTAAATACTTAGTTATTCTCTACTTATGCTTATAGGATCCTTTAATGGCAGGGTGAGTGTTGGCTGCATTTACAGCACCTTAAAATTGTATTAAAGCAACTTAAGATGATTGGGGTGGAGCCAAAGTCTCTTGGTCCCCAAGTGGGACTGAAGGCCATGCCCACCCATCCAAGCAGCTGCAGAACAGGAAGGAGAGAGTCCCAAGCTCTGCATCTCTGCTGGAAGAATACTATCACCCAAGTCTCCACCCTATCTGATCTCAGAAAAGCCCAAATTCAACTGATGGGGGAGAGCAGTGTTTTCAATAGAGAAGAATATGGGGCCCTTGAGCACAGCATACCCTACGGATGTCACATCTACATCTGAATGTATAATAGGTAATTGGAATGTCATATGCTTGAACCCCCAGTCCCATAAGCACAAAGGAGATTTCCTCCATCAGGAAGAGCCACAGGTAGAGAAGTGTTAATTAAACAAACTCCCCAGTCATTGGCTACTAGAAGTGGGTTAGGATTTAGCACCAGTGCCACTTGCGCTACAGTTTGTCTTGTCCAAAGTTTTACTGTTGGTTGGAAAGTCAGAAGCCTCAGAGGCCGATTGTGAATAGTCATACCATTGCCCAAGGAGAAACCCATATAAAATTCAGGGGCTTAAACACAGAATATTGTTTCTTGGGAACGTATAGATGTATTCACAGCCCCCAATCTCACCAGCATCCAGTTCAACACTGCCACCTCCTTGCCTCTCTCCTCCACCAACAACCACCACGAGGAAGGACATCATCACCTCATAGAACTCTTTGGGTTCTGCAGACAGCGTAAGCCTCACTTGGGCATTCCATGGCCTTTTGTTTGGCTACCATATGAATCAGTACCCTTTGAAAGGAGTTCGAACCAGCAAGTTGTGTTAGAAACTGTTCATCAAACTGTGATCTACTCTCTACTGTTAGGGCCTCAAACCCTAGTGACCTCTTGAACTACAAATCTCTGTGACTGATGGAATTTATCAATAGATCTTCTGACAAAGGGCTGCAGCCTTCACCCAGAGGTGCCTGGATGTGGGGGCCTGTTGCCTGCATGCCTGACCAATGGAGACCTTGTGAGTGTCTAACCTGATACTTCCATGTCGGTGTGGGTTGAGTAAGACTCAGTGATTAACATGGTTGGCAGATGCTGGGGTCCAACCCCAGCAGGTCCAGGGGTTCCCAAAGGCGTAGACGGAGTCGGCGAAGAAGGAAGGACTCGGAGACAGTGTTCAGTTGATCAGCAGCCTAGCCAGGATCTCTAGCCCGGATCTCCAGCCAAGTTCTGGTCTGGATCTCCAGAGAGGTTCTGCTTAGGATCTCCAGACACGTTCCGTCCAGGCTCTCCAGCCAGGCTCAGTCACCAGGTTCCAGTCAGGCTCTCCTGCCAATCTCCGCAGTCAGGTTCAGTCCAGGATCCCCTGCCATGCTCTCTCACCAGGCTCCGCCTCCAGGCTCCCAGGCCAGTCCCTCTCCAGGATCCTCCGGCATGCTCTCTCCAGCGAAGTTCTTCTGTCTCTAGAGAACGTTCTGTGTAGGTTCTGTGCCTAGGCTCTGTCTCTCTTGGTCCTGTCTTCCAAGCCCTGTGTCCTAAGTTCTGTGTCTGAAGTTCTGTCTCTTTCTGTCTTGTTACATCTGTATTTATACCAGTTGATTCAATCCTATCAATCTCTATTACAAAGGTTAGGGCGTTTCTTATCTCCATTCCAGGGAGTAAAGATTATGTAGCTTAAGCATGATTGTTCATAGTGATTAACTACCAGCCTGGCACTTAGTTAAGGAGTTTCATCCCCTCCCTGACTTCAGGGAAAAATTCCTACGTGGGGAAACAACCTTTCTCGGAGAAGTGACCTTGGTTAAAACACAGCGCCAAGAAGGTGAGCAAACATATTAAGAACCGTATACCATATATGCCAGGTCCCTTGAAACAGCAAGGATGGACCGGCTCCTGGCAGGCAGAAAGCTCAGCTGCCCTGGTACCATGAGTAATCAAGTCCTTTGTCTCTGATGCAGGAGCCTCATGTCTTCTGGGAGATTCCACAAAACTGTGGCAGCCTAACTTGTCGTTTGCAAGTTGGGCAAAAACCTTGGCACTTCCCAGCTCTTGACAGTTCCCATAAGGGGCTACCCTGCATGTGTCTTCAGAGCAGCCATATGGCTGTATAGGAAATAAACTTCAATTATCCATGGGCTTTGGAAGCCTCAAATGGGCATCTTTATAAAAATGTAAAATGATAATATGCATTTAGGTGCTATACATTAGAAACCCTCATATTAAAATCAGTATATTCCCATTCTAAATGAAAAATCACTCTAATTACCCAAAAGGCACTTCAGGGAGTATTCAAAATATGAGAGTAATATTCACATCATAATCTTGTTTTATTGTGATGTGTGAACTAATCCCATAGTCATATGAATATGAATAACCCATGGATAGGAAAGAAGGAAAAAATATGTATATATTCTGAATGGGAAAAGTTCACATTAGAGCACAGCAGGCCATTAACTTTAGTCACTGCAGAGGTTTTCTTCCCTTTCAATAGCCTCAAATGCAGTTATTCTGCCATTTAATATCATTATTTTGATTCTGAGAGGACTATTCATCTTATAAATCAATTAGTTTGACTAATGGTTAATTTTCATAGTTGGTATTTGATTTTGCTCAAGTGACTCAGAAGTTCATTGGCCCATCTCTCTTTTCAGTCTTACAATTCCTTCACTTTTCTTTCTATTCATCATTTTCTCAGCGACTTCCCAGGGACCTGCAAAGCAAATCATTGAGTTAGCGTACTTCATTAGAGCAGAATCTTGCACAGAGAGGGAATGCTTTATTTAAGGTTTGAAATTCCTGCCTGTTCTTTTTGCTGCTTGATGACATCAAGAAAGTTGATGTGAGCTCCCTGATAAGAATGAAATAAATTTAACACAGGAAGGCACCCCCAGCTGTGGAGCTACAGAAAGCAGTGGGGACCTTAGGAATCTTGCTGTGTCCATCATGTCCTACTCAAAGCCATTCCAAGCAAACAAATAATCTACAGACAGCCAGGGAGTTTTCATAATAAGTCTCTGAGACTCCCTCTCCATAAAATTACCTTTTTTAAGTGTCTCCCTTTTAGAAATTCTAAAACTATTTTACACTGAAAGACTGAATATGAAAAAAAAAGGCAACTGGACCGTCTCTGACAACAGAACTCTGACCAACAACCTCTGCAACAACCAGCCCTAAAGGCCAGGACTTTATCAACAACTGCCAGCTACCCTCTGTTTTGCCCCCTCCCCTCCCTTACTGAACTGCAAAATTCATAAAAGTTAGGTTTTGCTGTAGTTGTTTGTTGTTTTTTTTTCAGTTAGTTCATAGGTTTGTATTGCCACACACACAATAAAAGCACGAAAGTAAAGATAGTGAAATTTATACTGGAACCATCAAAGTAAATACTGACTGAGTGTGCTCCCGCCCTGGACAATCGGGGAGCTGTCTCTGCACTCGCCCTCCCCAGATGTGAACTTCCGTCCACCTGCACTTGAAAATGGACATCAGTGGAGGGTAGAGGCCAAGTGACTCTCCTGTTATAAAGGATCCTCACTATTGTGGAAAGAGTTAGCACAGCTTTTACTTTGTTTGTGCTGTTTTAATTGGTAAGCTCCATGGCTGCCCAGGTTCACAATTTCTTATCTACAATTCTGAAATCCAAAACGTAGTTTAAAAAAAAAAAAAGACAAAGAAGATGTTTCATAATGGCTTTAATCAAAACAGCTAACTTGAATGGAGGAGAAGCTATTCATAGTCCCAGTTTACCTCCACCTAACCTGTGGGTGGTCAGGGCACTGGATGCATAAATCTTAAAATGCTTGATTATGGGGATGGTTCACAGAACTAGGCCTCACATATTTGTATGTCATGATTCATAGATTTCATAATTTGGCAATGTTTTAGCAAGCAGAGACAGTGACAGAAAAAATTGGATTAACTAGTGAATTTATAAGCAATGTTTTGCCATTATTACTAGGTTCAAGTTATTTTCTTGGTTCATATGAAAGTCATCAGTAGATTTTCTACTTGTTCAAACCTCTATTCATTTAAGAAAGATAAAAGCTAAGGTAGCCCTGGCTGGGTGGTTCAGTTGGTTGCAGTGTCGTCCCTTGCACCAGAATGGTTGAGAGTTTATTCCTGTTCAGGTCATATACCTAGGTTTTGGGTTTGATCCCAGGTCAGGGAGTGTTCAAGAGGCAACTGATCAGTTTCTTTCTCACATTGATGTTTCTCACTCTCTCTCTCTCTCTCTCAACAAACAAACAAACAAACACAATAAACATATCATCTACGGGTGAGGATTTAAAAAAAAAAGCTAAGATAAACATTAATCCAAAGAAAACATGTGATATGCAAAATGGTTTCAATTTGGCTAGGGAGATAAGTTGTTAGACCTTTAAAATAATGAAGGATTGCTCCCAAGAGAATACTTTGCCAGGCTTTTGGTTCAGGATATTTTTTAATGAAGTAAGCATCCAGGAAGTCATGTCTCCTAAGATATAATTTCCAATTCAAATAGGTATTACAAATCAAATTTGTCTTACCAAATTTTTCCATAATGTTGCCAAATGGTTTGACACAGTTGTCCATACAGAGCTCTGACAATAAAACCAAAGAGGTTTTTTTTTTCTTCTTCTTCTTTATTTGGAACAAGATGGTAAAAATCAGCAAATGTTAAATCTCAGTAGTCTCCAAGAGAACATCTGATTATGTCATTTACTTTTATGAGTATACCAGGCCTGGACATTCAGTTATTTGATAAAGTTTCTTCTGCTCATAAATTGGATGCCCATTTTGCTGCACTTTAATGGTAAAAATAGTAATAATATTAATAGTAACAAGCTATTTGAGCCAAACAATGGGAAAAGAGCTGTACTCTGCATTCACTCACTGAACCTTGTTTCTAAACAATATGTCCCAATGGACAGCCTTTGTCAAATTGAAACTTAGTGTAATGATCTAGGCAATTTGATTTCCAGACACTTTCAAAAGGAAACTGTAAAAAAAAGAAAGGAACCTGTATGTTAAAATAATATTTTGAAGAATTCTGTAAAGTAACTCATCTTTTCCAATCAGATATTTGATTGAAGGTGTTGTTTACCTTGAATTCTCTAGTTATAACACATTGAAAGTTATTTTATGACTAAACTACTATCTCCATTGTTTATGGTTAAAACTATCACCATTGATGAAAGGAAACAAGTATAGACAGATCTTGTAGGACATCTTGGTTTTCCAGAAATTTTATCTTTCCATGCCTCTTCAACAAAAGCTTCTAATATTTTACTTTTAGTATAAATCATTTATGGTCCTTCTGCCAGTTTCTAAACCATTTGACCATATTAACAAAAATAATGTAAAATTTAAAATACTCAGTGTTTTAGAAGTCCATGACTGTCATGTCAATTTTCTGTCCTTGTCATTTTTAAGAGAGGCGATTATATTTTGGGTTCACTGTGTTATTTTTAAACTCAAGCTTTCAGTGCTCTTTTTTCTATAATTCAATAATGCAATTTTATGTCAAACACCATTTTTGAATAGTAGTGTGCATTTCCATTAGCATTCTGGCAACAGGACAGAAGCCAGGTCTCCTTAATCATTCCTGTTAGTATATTTGTTGACTCTATCGGAAATATAGCAGCTTCCTAGTACAAACAAGACGTGTGGAAAATGCTTTTCCTTCTATTTCAGTAATAGACAGAGGTTGGGAAGGAAGCATTTTACAAAATGGCATTTCCAATTCACACTGGAAACAGATGCTTTAGAAAATGATAAACGTGACAGAACAGCATATTCTCCCTGAAAATGCCATTTCTCTGAAAAGATGAATGTTCCTGCAAGAGAACTAAAGAGTCTCTACAGGTAACACCAGCTGAAAAATATTCAATGACTTCAATGATCCCAACACCCCCAAATTGTAATTATTGGACTAAAAATGGTGCTGGCCGAGGAGCAGTGTCACTGAATCATGAGCGCTGGACTCATTGATGTGACCAGGATGCTCATCAGGACTTCCCCATTCCGAGCTTAAATTCAAAGTTAAGAACCTCAGTCTCCTCCACGGTTAAACAGAGGAATTGGACCAGAGAGCTCTGAGGTCCTTTTAAGTTAAAAAAATATATATCAGATAATAACCCTACCATCACTGTAACACAAATATTATAGTTTCTGTGGTTACAGCTTTACTTTTTATTGTTAATAAAGTCATTACATTTAGTGCATTAAGAATTAATAAGCAAAGAGAGTGCCATTTTAGGTTATTTCTGATAATGAAAGTCTTCCCGCTGACTATAAAATAGGTTGTTGCGCCATCTGCTGGTAGTTCTGAGGTTGCCTGCTCTATTAGGTGACCAGTGTCTGCGTTTTAAGGGTACATTTCCTTTTTTCCTTTGTTGCTCTGAAAAGCTTTCAACATGCTTTTTGATCTCCTGGAATGGTAAATATAAATACCAAGGTAGTTATAATACTTTAAAATCATGAGCTTTTATTCATACATTTTGGCACGTTTCTCCAAAGAGGTACTGATAAATCCGTTTTTTTTTTAATAAGATGTCTAGATTGAATTTGTTGGTATAAATAAGTGGAGTATTTGCACTTTAACACATAGTATTTACAATGGAATCCACTCCCGGACTCCCTTGAGGCAGCCAACGTCTGCAAAATAAAGTGGCTCCATGGCTACCACATTCTAATGATTTCTTCCCACACATACAGTAAGAGCCTTTCCTAGAATGACACTTCGCGAGGTCTCATGCATATGCATGACTTCATTGTGCCAAGGAACGGGAAAGAACGTGAGTGGCTTTGTGAAAAGGGACAATTTGATTCCAAGTTATGATGAATAAAGATTTGTTCATGAACAAAGAACAAAGAAATCTTGGAAAAAATGCACTTTGGGTAGAATTATCAGAAGAATAAATAAAGGGATCTTCCATTATTCACCACTTTCAAAGTTCCTGAAGTTGTCTTTTTCAGCAATCTAAGAGGTGCCTTGAGGATGTTGTAATTGAGTTTCTAAAGACGGCAGAATGTGTCCCTTTGAGAGTAAACAAAAAGGCTAGTGCAGCTCCAGTGACTTTTTAAGGTTCTAATATTGCAAAAATTAACGGAATTCTTCCATCTTTTTTTGCATGAGGCAGACTTACAGAGCTTCCACTAGGAAAGTCTCCAGTTCAGGTGGATCATAGGAACTGCTCAAGTGCTACCTCAGGCCAGGTCAGCTGAGTGCACTGAAAGTGGCGACCAGGAAGGCGTCTTTAAATTCAGAAACCTGTCTTTGAATAGAGGGCATGAATTGCAATACTTGGAAGTGATCAGGCAGCTAAACACTGAAACTGCTGATATATATGATGGAATGAAGAACACATGGCATGCAAATCAAATGTGTTTTAAAATTGAATCTACTTTTAGTTTAGCTCACGGAGAGCTAGTAACATCATGTCTATGGCTGAGTTTTGCAAAAGCATTCAGGGCCCCCCTGGAAAAGCTCTCTAGCTTGAAAGCCTTTCAGTTCCATGGCAGTCTGTGATTTGACCCCAAGACAGGTGAGGGAGGACGTGTGCAGGAAATGCAAACTAATATTTTCGCACCCTTGGAATACATTACCAGCACAAGTAAGGTTAGGCAATTTGGATTGCCTGCACCCTGATTCACTGATTTCCTTTATTTCTTCCTCATTCCCTTCCACCTCCCCCTCTACCTAGGGACATTGGGCAAACTGCAGCAGGGCTACAGAACTAATGGGTAGATGGGGAATAAAGAGACATTCATTACAGGCCCTTATGCTCAAGGCGGTTTCCTTCCTAGGGCCACATGCCAAACCCCCTGAATTAATAAAAGTCACTTCTATGCCAGAACAATCTAATGAAATCTGCATTTCCATGTCTCAATCTGTAACTGAGGCAGCAGGTTTGAATGTGTGCCTTTCTTGATTGTTTTGGGGCTTTCATAAATTTTATGGGAAGATATTTAATTACCTTAGATATAGATAGAATGGTGGAAAGAAATATTTAAATCTGATGAGCACTGACTCTTTGAAAATAATCCTGGCCCCAGACCTCATCTTGCCTGACATGTTAGGCCTGGGAAATCAAATGAATGAAAATGTCAGGAAGGGACATAATTGAATCCAGCTAGTGACTGCACAAGCCATGCCTTATTAAATAAGGCCACAGCCAAGAGGACCCTGGAAACCCATTGCCCTAACTCAGTTAGCTCCCTCGGCTTCCAGAGAGCACTAAGCAAGGGGGGAATTGGAAATAACAGATTTGAGCATGGTCAATTTGCGAATATCTAACACATAAGAAGGTAAATTTTTTAAAAAATTAAGAAATTATTTTACTTCCTGATGTAGTGACATATAATTGGCATATACATTGTGTGTGAGTTTAAGGTGTACAACATGTTGATTTGATACACTTACATAGTGCCATGTGATTATCACCATAGCATTGGCTAACGCCTCTATCATATCACATAACTACCGTTTATTTTTGTGGTGAGAACACTTAAAGAGCTCCCCTCTTGGTTGCTTTCAACTATGTAATACACTAGAGGCCTGGTGCACAAAAGTTGTGCACTGGGGGCTGGGGGGGGGGGGAGTCCCTCAGCCTGGCCTGAGTCCTCTAGCAGTCCAGGACCCCTCAGTGGATGTCCAGAACCCCTCGGGGGATATCTAGGACCCCAGAGGATATCCACCTGCCAGCTTAAGCCAGCAGTCAGACATCCCTCTCGCAGTCTGAGACCCCTTGCTCCTTATTGCTTGCCTGCTCGCTGCTCCTTCCTTAGCGCTGCCACAGAGGCGGGAGAAGCTCCCACCACCACTGCTGCGCTCGCCAAAAGTGAACCTGGCTTCTGGCTGAGCAGTGCACCCCCTGTGGGAGTGCACTGACCACCAGGGGGCAGCTCTTGCATTGAGCGTCTGCCCCCTGGTGGTCAGTGCGCATCATAGCAACTGGTTGTTCTGGTCGTCCTGCCATAATGGTCGCTTAGGCTTTTATTATATAGATTATTGCTAACTATAATCACTGTGCTGTACATTAGATCCCCACAACTTACTCATCTAACTGGAAGTTTGTGCTCATACCAACATCTCTCCATCTCTCTCATCCCCAGGCCATGGTATCAATTTTAGTGAATGCATTATCCATACCTATGCAAAAATAGTGTCTTCAATGATCTTTACAAATATCTGTCAATTGGTGTGCTTACATGATACTAATCTTTCTATAAATTTAATAGTATATAAATCAATGTAAATTTCTGCATCACATTAAGTATCAGTTCTGACTTATTAGTTCCATCTTGAAGACAGTGGTTGAAGTGTTCTCACAGGGAAATAAAAATATTGTCACTAGTGATCTACTTTTTTATTTAGAAAACGACAGTACAACTCAAGGTTAACGTTATTTTTACTTTTTAACAAATTACAAATTATATACTTACTCACACACAAGCTGAGTAAACAGACAAGTATTTATTGTATCTCACCATTATGGAAATTGGCTTATTCCTGTAGGTCTCAAAAGCTTCCTAAACCACTGGAATTTAGATAATTACAAAAGGTTTTTGTAATGGAGTCCCTTCTGTGATTCAATATAAAATTGCTAGCTGACCCAGAAGAGGGCACAGACTGGAAAGCCATTTGTTTTAAGGAGTGAGTCTTAAGCAAAGTGTGTAAAAATGAATATGCCTTTAATGTCTTCTTAATAAATCAAAAACAAGGGATTATTTGTATAATAGTAAATGTAACTTTGAGGAAACTTAATTATATTACTTTAAAAAGAATAATCCTGGATGTTGCTTTGAGAACTACAAATTTCATAATTTACCTCTTTAATATCAATATTTCTTTCCTTAATCCTTTAAATTCTAAAAACCAATACTAATGATACATCTGAATGTTAGCCAATACATAAAATTGAGTACTTCAATATTTTGAGAATTATTTGAAATATAAATTTAAAACTCATATATTAATAAAATTAACCCAATGTGCTAATCCATATATGAATGCAGAAAAAAAGATATATTTATCATTGAAAATATCACAGCTTTAGAGAATTAAAATGTACACAAGAGTGCTAAAGATTCTAACATGCAGCTTAAAAATGTTAGTATGAAATATGCTTTGCTGGGAATAGCTCTCATTTTCTGAATTTCAAAATAATTATATATCTTGGCTCAAGATCATATTTCAGGTTATAATTAACATCATTGACTCATTTTTATTTTGCCTAGGACTTAACATACAGCTACAAAATTGGAAGTTAATAAGAAAAATTTTTTAAAATTTAAAAACTAATTGAAGGATTTTTTCTTATTTCAGAAAAGTAAACTGCACTTAATGTTCTGTTGGATAAATTCAAAAGTATCTAAAACATAGGTAAATTCACTTAATAAAAGTATATTCTATATTGACATTGATATTTAAAATCCTTCAGATATTATTTGGCTTGTTCTTTTCTTTTTAAAGTATAAAATGTCTCTTCCTGATTTTGGAATAAACAAATACAGTGCTATGAGCAACTTGGTAGAAACACAATCAGATTCTTTAAAACATTTTTTTCTGTTTCTTTTTTTAAGTTTCCTGTTGGCTTGTCACATTGTGTTCTCACATCCCTTAGAAACCATATGGGGAAGTAATAAAAGGTATCTCTCTGTCCACAGATATGCAGTGTTTATTAACTGACTCAGAAATACTGAGAGCTCATTACGAATTGTTATATGTGGTCATTCAAGTATACAAAGCAAGGGACAGACCAGTACACAGGAAACACCCGTGAGAAAGGACAATGGATAATGGGCAGTTTAACAGTTACATTAAAAAAAAAATTCAAACATGACCAGAGACAAAATACAAAACAGTAGCAGCATTGTTGGCTATTGCAGTTCAAAAACAGACACAGGACTAGTGTCTCACAATGTGTTTTTCTTTAGCACCAAATCTTGCACATTGTAGCACTACTTAGAGAAAAAAAAAGAAATTAAGAGCCTTGAGCAGCAGACGTTAATACTGTCTTGTAAAGATCTTCCCAGGAATTTCTACAATGTGTAAACATATGCTTGAGGATTTAGCTCCATCTACAGGAAGCAGGAAATAAAACAAATTCTTTGTAAATAAAGTTCTCTCTGCACACACCCTAATATTAAGATAAGATTGTTTTTGTTTCTTATAAATGATGCTTTTGGCTGAGAAAGTTCTGGAGAAGAAAAGAAAGTGAAGAGAGTGAACAATATGCAAGCGGTTAAATCCTTATTGAGTCTTTGAATTACCTTTAGATTTTTTTCTCTTCTTTATAAATCAAAGAAAGTGAGAGAGAGAGAGAGAGAGAGAGAGAGAGAGAGAGAGAGAGAGAGAAAGGAGATATTCCATACACTCATTCTCTCTCTCACAAAAATTAATAAATGTTCTGGGTGGGCTCTATGTGAGCCTTTTTTTTTTTTTTTAAGACTTGTTTTTCTTTTAGAGCAGTTTTAGGTTTACAACAAAACTGAGAAGGTAAGGAGATGTTCCATATACTCTCTCTCTCTCTCTCAAAAATTAATTTAAAAAAAGAAAAAAGGATTAAAAAAGTATGTATGAAAGTTGACTGAAATGATAATAAACATCTCCATAAATTACAAGTTTTTAAGATGACGATAAGTGGCACAAGCATCTCATCTAGAAAGAAGAATTTATTAATTAGCTGCCCAACATACCTTTATAATGCTTCCTCTGCATTTTTTACTACATTCTCTTTGATCATCTCTTCATATGACAATAATTCCATAACATAACTTTATATGAAAAGACAAAAAGATAATTCAAGTGTTTGTGGGGATTTTTTCCTCCAGCAAGCCTGGCCAGAATTTGAGTTCTTATTTTAGATCATTTTGAAAATTTCAGGTCACCTTGACAACTCATGGCTGATAATTTTGTATGAATTTTTAGTATTCTTGTCAAGTTTAAGGAAATCTTTGTTAAGGTTATTTGTCGTGTGACCTGTAATATTTCAGAGCATTTCGAGAACTCTTGTGCAGTGACTAATTGTAAATACTCTGAATCAACAAGTTATTTTCCATCCTATTTAACATTTGAAAATTCTAAAAATAAAAAAGAAGTTTAATCCACAAAAACAAACCCAATGTTGTACTAAGATACACACTGAGCAATCAGTTGGCTCTTGTACTTGCACAGTGTTACTGGAACACTTGTTTTGATTAATACTTTGTGCTATGGACTGAATGTTTGAGTCCCCCCAACATACAAAAGTTGAAGTCTAAATCCTCCGTGTGATGGTGTAAGGAGGTAGGACCTTCGGGAGGTGATGAGGTTATGAGTGGGAGCCCTCATGATGTGATGAGAAGAAGAGACACAGAGAGATTATAGAAGAGACACGAGAGGTGATCACACATGTGAAGATACGATAAGATGGTCCTCTGCAAACTAGGGAAAGGGCTCCCCCAGGAACCTGACTATGCTGGCACTCTGGCCTTGGGCTTCTAGGTTTATTGTTTAAGCTACCTGGTCTATGAATATTTATTGTAGCAGCCTGACCTGATGCATACAGTCTGAGATTTTGTGAAGACAAGATGCCTGACTAGAGGGTTTGGGGCTATCACAGAAAAATAAAGCAGACAATAGTTAAAGGAGAAGGACAATTCTAATCAATAATGTACTATTGCAATAGGGAAGAAGGTCCAGCATAAACTGAACTCAGTTTCAGAGGTAACTGAGCATTTAAAAGCAAGAATGGTGTGGCTCAGTTGGTTGAACATAGTCCTAGGTACCAGGAGGTTGCCAATTGATTCCCAGTCAGGGCACCTGCATGGGTTTTGGGCTCGATCCCCAATAGGGAGCATGCAAGAGGCAGCCAATAGGTGTTCCGATCTCTCTCTTCCTCTCCCTTCCTCACTCTAAAATCAATAAAAACATTCTTTTTAAAAAAAGAGAATGAGAGAGTCGGGAAGAGGCGGTCAGGGCCTCAGTAGAGTCAGGGAAGTGGAAAATCACAAAGGGTTGGTCAATGCAAATGTTGGTTAAGCAGCCGTGCCTGTTAGATGGTGATTATCAAAGTTAGGAATCTGTCCTCCCACAGAGACTGGGAGACAGAGGACCTGTTCTTCCAGATGATGACATTTTAAAGAAATGAGTTTTAGATCCTTGAAAAAGAACTCCTAACAGCCATTTCCACAACAGAACTGCTAATGACTGAGAATTACATAAATACCTCTCACTAAACCCAAATTAAGTGAATTCCTGACCCTCCTTCCCCTTAGCCATATCCTCAAATTTTCTGTGGTCTCTCCAACACCACTAAAAGGAAATGTGAGAGAGGAACGATAGTTAGAGATACCAGCCAAGCCAGTTCCTAGTCTTGGAATGTCCTCCAAAGAGGATTGAGTGGAGATAATGCAGACATGTTCCCTAACAGTTACATGGCCCCAAATTTCTGAGAGCAAGGGCCTAATTTTTCATTAGTCTAACTCCAGTTAGTTAGGTTTAAAATGTTCTACTTATACAGGGGGAGTGCCTTGCTTATACAACCAATTTCCATCAGTATATATATATAAACCTAAGCGGCCAGCTGACTGGGCAACCAGCCAACCAGCCAGTAGTTATGACGCACAATGACCATCAGGGGGCAGACACTCAAGGCAGGAGCTGCTGAGGAACAGCAACTTTGCAGAGTGCCTTCTTGCACTCTGGGACCCCTCGGGGGATGTCGGACTACTGGTTTTGGCCCGCTCCCCGCAAGCCAGGCCGAGGGACCCCACTCATTCCGCAGATGTCCTTTGAGCCCTGGCCCCGCCCAAGGTGTGGCCAACCTGGGAGGGACTGCGGGAGGTTGGCTCCAGGGCACGTTGAGCCCTTCTTGCCCAGTCCTTCCCTGCTGGCCACCTTCTAATTAATTTACTTCAATGTGCACGAATCCATGCACTAGCCCTCTAGTTTCTAAATAAAAGCACAGCATCTCAAAATGAAGAAATATATTAGGCGACTCTTCTGTACTAACCCAAATGATCAGGTACCTTAATTCCACAGGAGTTCATACAGAAACTCCACTGCATGTATGAAATTATATCACCAAATCATTTTATCCCAGAGCAAGGAAAGGATTGGCCACAAAGAGAAATTCTAATTGTTATCCTTCAAATCATAAATTAAAAAGATGATCAAATTCCACAAATTAGTCATCTCTCAGCCTCAACCATTTTAAGATCTAGTCTCCTTCAGTTTCCATTACTTGTGCAGAAATGATAAAGTCATAAAACATAAGGTTCTGCTCTATTAATAATGCATTGTGGCTGCCATATGATTTAGAAATAAGCTTCATAACATTCCTAAGCAAATAAGCTGTAGGAATTCTGGTTAACTGTAGTAGGTTAAATATATACTTGTCTAAGTCTGCTCCTTCTGTAAGTCCTACTAAAATGATGGAAATGTATAAACTCACAAACTTCATACATTACTGGGTGGGAGACATTAAGAACTATTTGAAAGAGAGAGAGCAGGGGGACAGTGGGAACTTAGTAGAACAGAGGAAGCTGAGTCCTTAGTAGATTATTAATAAAGAACTAGGGAAAGACCCAGAAACAGAAGACCAAGTGCTGCAAGCAGAACAAATATATGGCTCAGACTAGGAGGGTGATGGACAGCTTGAATAGAGTCGTCGGTGTCCAGTATTCCTTCTCCAGAGCCTAGTGACTCTGCCTCTCCAATCCAGAAAGAAATGGGCCCAGAGATTCTACTCTGAGCCTGCGTGTATACCTAGCACTGAGTTACTCAAAGTTCCTCAACAAAGAAACTCTAACAGTGGTACGTAGCTCAGAATATTGAACACAGTCTGACGGATGCATTAGCCAGAGCAGGAAAACTATGCAGATGCATGACCTTTAGCATTCTAAATAAACTTGTGAAAGAAATGAATTCTTTCTGAGCAATATTTTACACACATTTTTAATCCGTTTATCATACAGATCAACCTTATTGTGCTTTTCCAAGGCAGCCTTTCAAATATTTGAGGACAGCTGCAATGTTCCCACCTTCCTTCATGAGTTTTTTTTTTCTTTCTTTCTTTCTTTTTTAAATATTTTTTATTGATTTTTTTACAGAGAGGAAGGGAGAGGAATAGAGAGTTAAAAACATCTATGAGAGAAAAACATTGATCAGCTGCCTCCTGCACACTCCCTACTGGGGACGTGCCCGCAGCCAAGGTACATGCCCTTGACTGGAATCGAACCTGGGACCTTTTAGTTCGCAGGCCGATGCTCTATCCACTGAGCCAAACCAGTCAGGGCGAGTTTTTTTTTCTATACATGGATAAACATTGAAGGTTTTTCAACCACTAGTCATGTAAAATACTGTTGATCATCTCCATTGTCCTGAAACATTCCCATGGGCATTCACTACATGGTCACTGTCCCATATAAAGCTGTTGTTGTTGTTGTTTTTGTTGTTGCTGTTTACAAGGCAAATGAGAAGTTTTGGAGAAAACTTATGGAAGAAACTAATGCCTGACTTCTGATTTCAGTTTTGACAGGAAAAGTGCTTAGAAGCCATCAGACCCATTTCTGCAACAAGAAGCTAGACAAACTGAAAACAAATGACCTTGCTTGGACCCACTAAAGAACTGAGGCTGCAGGGCTGCCCTGAAATCTGGAGCCACAGCTAACCTGCTCACCTGGACCAGAAGCTTCTGGAGCCATAAACAAGGGGTAACCCTTAAGATATAAATGTTATGAATTGCTGGAAAATAAGTGTGAAATAGTAAGAGAGTAAGAAACTCCTAGGAGTCACAGACCTGAGGGTTAGGGACCCACACTTCCCTGGCCAAACCTCAATATAACCCATAAGGCACTTGGGGTAAAGAGCCCAGAAAAAACCACCTTGTGGCTCTGGCAAGGAGAGGGCAGAGTAATCAAGGGGAACGCAGAATCTTCCCTTTAACAGGGCCTACCTTTCAGGAGAAAAGACCTTGCTAGCCTTATCTCAGCTGGGGGAAGGTCTTTCTTCTGCTCCAGTTCCCTATAACATTTATATTTCACACAAGGGGATAAAACAAAAAACAATAATAGTCAGATTAGAACTGCAGGGAAATAGATGGGGAGCTCTAAAGCCAAGAAAGGGAGGGGGGTGGGGGAACACTCCAAGAGAAACCACCAGAGAAACACTCATGAAGGTCACATCCCAGAGATGCAGGCTCTCAAGACACTGAGATCTTGTCCTAAGATTGTAGAGCCCTTGCCCTCACCCACGTGTTACCAAAAAATCATAGGGTTCCTTGAACACAACAGTGAATTATCCCTGAAAGAGCAGAATGACACAGATTCTCTCTGAGGTCTACTTAGGGAACCCCAAAGTCAAAGGAGAGATGAAAGCAAGGGACTAGAGAATCTGAACCCTCAGGCACATTTAGCTACAGCTGCCCTCAGCAAGGTGACCATATATCCTCCAACTAAAAGCCTATTGACTTTGGTACCCATTACCCAATATGTGTCCTGCTTTTAACAAAACGTTATGAAGCGTGCTAAAAGACAAGAAAAAATACAATGTGAGGAGATGAAGCCAGCATCGGTATCAGAGACATGTGACACAGATGTTGGAATGATCCGATAGGGAATTTAAAATAACAATGATTACTATGTTAAGAGCTCTAATGGGAACAGTGGATAGCATACAAGAACACATGGATAGTATAAGCAGAGAGACAGAAGCTCTAAGAACAAAAAAGAAGCACTAGAAATAAAGAACAGTAGCAGACATGTAGAATGCCTTCCAAGGGGGTCATCAATGGACAGGACAAAACTGAGGAAAGAGTCAGAGAGCTGGGACACACAAACAGGAATTTCTCAAACTGAAATGCAAGGTGAGAAAAAAAGCAAAACAACAACAAAAAAAGAACACTTAAGAATGGAAGGACAGTAAATTCAGAAACAGAGAAGCATCGAACAGACTGTCAAACTTCAGAGGGAAGGTGGGGGGTGAAGGGGGGGGCGGGGAGGAGGGAGGAGTAAGAGATCAACCAAAGCATATTTGCATTGAGATTACCTATGCATATAAGCATAACCCATGGACACAGACAGTAGAGGGGTGAGAGCATGTGCTGGGGGGTGGGGATGGCTGGGGAGAGGTCAATGGGGGGAAATAGAAGAGATATGTAATACTACATGTAATGCTTTAAACAATAAAAAAATTTTAAAAAGAGAATGGAGGGACAATTTAAAGCATGTAACATATGTGTAATTGGAATATCAAGAAAATAAACTTAAATTCAACATCTAATATGTCTGATTCTAGTCTTTCCATATGGTTTTATATGACTCATCTGGAAAATAAGTATTTGAAGGGGCACCTGATCTTTGTTTTAAGCTTTCCTTAACTGGCACTGTGATCTTGGATGTCTCAGGGTTTTTGCCTCTATTCTCCACTCTATAAATAAGGATAACAGAATCTATAGTCAACAAACATTTTATTCTAAAAAAATCTACAAAAGAGAGACTTGCTAAGGAACATTCAAAAAATAATTTAATTTGAAGTTTGATTGTAAGAATGCTGCTTTTTAAACAATCATTTGCGTTTGGGACCTGGGAGAAAGGTCAGAGCACCAATAACAATGTTCTCTCTTTGGAAAAATAAAAAGTACGGAGATAACATCTAAGAATTTCATTTTCTAAATGTCTTGGCATTTGGGTTTGAGTTTTAACCTGGCATGAACATTAGTATTACAATTGAATATGCACTTGTTCCACTGAGCATCTTATTTAATGCTCAAAGAAAAATGGTTAGAAAATAAATTGTAATGTTCCAAATCCTTATTTTAAATTTTTGGCAAATATAAAATGTCATATCTTCTTCCACCCAACAAAGCAAAATAAAACAGAATTACCCTGATTCATTTTCAGATTGTGCTTTTCTTAATTTATATTTTGACATTATTATTTTCCTCTTTTTGTTTTTATCTGCAATAATAGTTTTCATTTAGGAATTCTTTCTGAGCCAGGTGGAAATTGTATATTATGATAGTAAGTCAATGTTGATAATTCAAAGAAAATTGGTAGCAAACAAAGGATTTTAATTTAGCTGGCTAATTCATCATATTTGGAGAAATTACAAGTGCCATAATTACCTGCCTAGATAGTTTTATTTTCTAAAATTTGAATTATACCTTCAAACAAAATAAAAGTATTCTATTTACATGTGTGTATTCTACACCTTTGTTGTCAAAGTGTGGTCCATGGTTAAGCTTGTGAATGTGGAATCTTACTCTTTACCTGAGATCTACTACATCAGAATCTACATTTAACAAGATTCCCAGGTGCTGTGCATGTACGTTAAAGTTCTAGATAAGGTTAAGAACGGTATTTTCCCCAGAATGTGCTGTGTAAAATTTAAGTTAAAATTTATTTTTTAATTTGTTGCTTTTGTTATTCATTTGTCTTATATCCTCCTTCAACATATGGATATAATAACGGCATAACAGCTAAAAGTAACTGAGTGCTCCATGGTGAGAATTCATTCTTGCTTTTCATCCCCAAATAAAATACCATCAAATGAAGTAACATCCCTCCATTACATCTTAATGGTAGGGTCTACTTCCCCTACTAGTATTTCAAAGGTCAGGATCTACTAATTGAGGTGACAGAAGGAGTTCTGGTCCCATATATGCTCCTGAGTGATTCTATACTACATGCTATAGGGTGGATTCTTCTAGCTCTTACAAGTCAAAAGAGACTTAGTAACAAATAACTTTCAATCTGAAAGGCTTAAAATATCAAGGTTTATCTCTCATATTGTGTGTGTGTGTGTGTGTGTGTGTGTGTGTGTGAGAGAGAGAGAGAGAGAGAGAGAGAGAGAGAGAGAGGAAGATAAAGAGAGAGACCAATCTTTTTCTTTAATGGATCATGCTTTTGGTGTTAGCTGTAGAAATTCATCACCAAACGGAAGGTCAAGTAATTTTCTCCAAATGTATTACCTTACAGTTTGGCAGGACAAAAGTCCAAAACTGGTCTCCCTGAGCTAAAATCGGGTTAGCAGGGCTATGTTCCCTTCTGAAGACTTTTGGAAAAATCTGTATCTCTGCCTTGTCTAGCTTTAGCGGCTGCCTGAATTCTTTGGCTCATGCCCGTTCCTCCATCTTCAAAGCCAGCAGCCAAGCATCTTCAAATTTGTCTCTGACTCTGCCCTTCTCTTTGTCTCTCTTCTATTTCAAGGACACTTATAACTATACTGAGCCCACCCAGATAATCCAGGAGGATGTCCTTATTTTAAGGTCAATTGAACAGCAAACTTACTTTCATGGGCAACCTTAATTCCCTCTTGCCATCTGACATAACATAGTAGCAGTTTCTGTGGATTTGGTTGTAGCTATCTGGTGGGGAGGTAGGCATTATTCTGCCAACCACACTCACACTATGTAGAAGAATGCATTGTGCTAACAAGTGTCAACTTAAACCATATCATTATATGATAAAAGACAGAAAGCTCTCAATAATCTCAGAGATTAATTTTTCTAACATGATTTCTAGTATATATGGAAAATATGCTTGTTTCCAACTGTCTTTGGGGCATAGAAATCAACTACTATGTAGATAGTTAGACCAATATTTCTCCAACTGAGCTAGTCATTAAAAATATCTGAGGTGCTTATTAAAAACTAGGGGCCCGGTGCACGAAATTCGTGCACTGGGTGTGGGGCGGGGGAGAGTGTCCCTCAGCCCAGCCTGCCCCCTCTCACATACTGGGAAGCCCTCAGGCATTGACCCCCATCACCCTCCAATCACAGGATCGGCCCCTTGCCCAGGCCTGACGCCTCTGGCCTAGGCGTCCAGCCCGGGCAGCAGGGACCTGCAGCTGCAGCGGCCCCACAATTGTGGGCTTCGCTTTAGGCCCAGGCAAGGGACCCCTAGCTCCTGGGACTGCCAGCTTCGACCGTGCCCAGCTCCCATCGCTGGCTCCACCCCTACTTCCTGCTATCACTGGCCAGGACGGAAAAGGCGCCTGATTCTCCGATCATGGCTGGGGGGCAGGGCAAAGGCGGCCCCAGGGCCGCCTTTGCCCTGCCCCCCAGCTCTTAGCTCCCCCCTGGGTTTCCGATCACTGTCAGTGGCAGGGGGCTTCTTCCTGCTTTCCCTTTCGCCTCCCTGCATTGTGCCTACATATGCAAATTAACCGCCATCTTGTTGGCAGTTAACTGCCAATCTTAGTTGGCAGTTAATTTGCATATATCCCTGATTAGCCAATGAAAAGGGTATCGTCGTACGCCAATTACCATTTTTCTCTTTTATTAGTATAGATAGATTGTGAGGTGCCACATTCTAGACCTTCAGATGAGAGATTTAGGAATCCCTATGTTTATGCAGGTGCCCCAGGAAATACTACTGATGGGTGAAACATGATTCTGTGAAAGACATAAAAAATCATCAAGGTACAATAATGGCAGTTATGAAAGGAAGCATTTGTACATGGGCATCAAATTCTAATTCACTCAAGGAAACACCAGTGAGTCAAACATTGCTGTATTTGGGGGGACTACAAAAACTCATCTACATTTTAAAATTATTTTACCAAATATAACAGTTGGCTTTAACAACATTTCCATGTACTCCCAGAGCAGTATAATCCTTATCCAAGGAAGTTTGAAAATAACAGCAAATACTCCTTGAGCATCTAGTTGAGTCACTCTTCTGATGACATGTATATTAACTCCTCTAATCTCCGTGAGAAGTAAATAAGGTAATCCATACCGTTATCTTCATGTTACATCTGAAAATACAGAGGGATGTGGAGTTTAAGTTACTGCCCCAGGGTCACACAGACTCTAAGGCACAGAGACAGGATTCCAACCCAGGAAGCTTAACTAGAGCCCCTGACCTCCAACCCTACTATATTTACCACCTCTCAGCAAAGGCCATAATGTTTCAGGGTTTCAAACTAAAGCAAACTTTGATATAAAACTTTAGTCCCAAATTTATTTTTTATAGATTATTATGTATACCTAGACTGATTTAGGGTGAGCCAAACATCATCAAGGCTAACATAGGAAAATAGTTTAAATGTCAAAAACTCCATCTAAAACTTCAATCATCATAAGACCAAATTGATGAGTCTTCAAGTAAGCCTAGTCATCAAGTATCAACTGCAATTCTGTAGGGAAATACAAGGCATTAAGCTTGTGTAAATCAAAATGGGAGCATGCAAATAATATAATATTTGTTATTAAAAATACAGCACATTTAAAAGTATTGCACATTTTTTTCATGTAAAGCACATATTCAAATGAGACTTTATTTTAAAAATATATAAAAATATTGGAAGACTGAAGTGGAGAAAAATTGGTCTGAGAACAGTTTACAATCTGTTTTTGTTTTTTTTTTAAATGATTTTATTGATTTTAGAGAGAAAGGAAGGGAGAGAGATAGAAGCATCAATGAGAGAGAGACCTCAATCAGCTGCCTCCTACTAGCTCCCTACTGGGGGTTGAGCCTGCAACCTGGGCATTTGCCCTGACCTGGAATCGAACCAGGGACCTTGGTTCATGGATCAATGCTCAACCATTGAGCTGTTACAACCAGCCATGCTACAATCTGTTTCTAATTGTCCCAGATATGCAGGCAGTATTATGACTATTAGAATCACTAAAATGTTGCCAGGCTATCCTCCCCATGCAGACTCATAATTTGGATGTGAGTGCCAGGAAACTAATAAGGCTGAATTGTACAGCACGTAATGTTTGTTAGTACATCATGACCCTAGAGGAGAGGATGGAGGTCAGGAAGTTAAGGAAGATGTTACATGGGAAGAAAAATGTCTTATGTAAACTTCAGTTAAAATATGTCCCTTTGTCCTGGCCACATAGCTCACTTGGTTAGAGCATCATCCTGATGCATCAAGATTGCTGGTTCAATCTCAAGTCAGGGCACATAAAAAAAATATAAAAGAATCAATCAATAAGTGATACAATACATTGATGTTTCTCTCTCTCTCCCTTCCTCTCTCTAAAATACAAAATCATTTTTTTTTAAAATTGCCCCTTTGAACTGGGCATAAACCATCCAGATCCCAGCTTCCTTGGTTCTTTAGGCATCTGCTCATCTATTAAATACTCCAAGATTATGTGATCTAGACTAGCCCTTTGCCCTTTATTTTCCCAATCCTCAAATTACCAGAAATGTTCTATTTTTCCCTACTATTTCTCTCTCTCTCTTTCTCTCTCTCTCTCTTTCTCTCTCTCTCTCTTTCTCTGGAAGTTTCAGCTGACATATTTTCAAACTCAGTGATTCTTTCTCCTATCCATCAAATACTTTTCATATCCCCACTTACATTATCTGTCTCTTCTTGCATGTAGTCTACTTTTTCTGTTAAATCCTTTAAATGTTAATTGCAGTGATTTTTAAATAATTCCAAAATCTGTATCATATCTACATTTCTGATGCTTGTTTTTCCAGACTGTACATCTTTTCACCTTTTAGCACGTCTTGTGATTTAAAGCCAGACCTGACATTCTGGGCAATTGGAACTAAGATAAATAGACTTTTCATGTGAGGTTTGGGATGTGTTTAATGTTTATTTTATCTGTATATGCCAGATAGTTCAAATTCCTCTAGTTCCAGTGTTTTTGTCTCCCCTGATGTCTTTGGGACTTCTTAACAATTCCTCCTTAGATGAAATTTGAATGTCACAACTCTCTCAGTTAGAATCTATTGTTATTATATGGGGGCCCATTGATGTGGTGGTGGGGGTTGGAAGTGCTCTATTTCCTTGTGATTAATTCTCAGGATCTTAATGGCTGGTGTCCCTAGGCTGGGATCCCCATAGGTGCTACTTAGCTTCAGGGAATCTGGAGGGGGCTGGCATGAGGTTTCCCTAAGGTAGAGGGGGGCCCTGGTAAAATCTTCCCCACAGACTAGGATTTTGTTATGGAGAAGACTTGGGTGTGTTTCACCAGGACTTTTTCCCCTCTCCCCTGCCAGAGTCCCAAGGAGATTCTCCTTGGCTCTCCAGAGTGCCTAGAGGTAAAACCCTACCAATTTCTCTCTCGCATGCAGGTCCATACTCTGCCTCCAGCAATTCATCAGAATTACCATTTAAGTGTTTCTCCCAGTTTAATCCCAGTGATTTCTGTTCCAGGTAAGCCGATCTTGGCTGTGATTCTTCAGGTTCTCCTTTCTCTGAAGATTGTGGAGTAGTGCCTAGACCTGAGACCACATCGATATATATATATTTTTTCCAGTTTGTTCAGCTTTTGTCATGTTGCGAGGACAGTCATAACTTCCAAGCTCTTCCTATGTCAAAGTTGAAGCTGTAAGTCTCCACCCATTTTCTGGTGTGTCTTTCTGCCACTTTCCTATCTTGAAAGCTGCTGGCTCCCTCTCCAGCACTAGCAGGGCCTGTTCTTGTACGTGGCCTCTGACCGCTCTATGTTGCACCACTGCCACAAGAACACACTGATCTTGAAGGAAGGTAGGAGGCAGAGAATTATACCATCAATATTTGTATTTTTTAAGTAAACAGTTAATAAATGATTGTTATGTGATTTTAAAAAATAAATCATTATCTAACAACCCTATCAAGATGTCCAAAACAAACTAGAAATAAAAAATTAAAAACAAAAATATTTCAAAAGCAATTATTTTACAGGTAAGTAAATGGCATTCAAGTGTATCTAGAGAATTTGAAATAAAATGATCTGGAAGATGTTCTTTAAAACTCACAATTTCTGAAATACAAAGCAAAATCATTTGCATTCTGACAATGAGCTCCAATAAAGGAGATTATGCATGTATATATGCACGTGTGTTCCAGGAACCCTTATTAAGATTTTAATTTGCTGTCAAGGACAACTTGTCATATGAAGAGGAAACTATTTTATGATTCATTTGCCAAGTGTGACCATGACAACTGAGATTAATTTAATCTGGGCTTTTATGCATTAGTATTCAAAAGGATGCTAATGCAGAGAAAAGAACTTGGTTTTGTTTTATTTTTATAATGAAAGAAATGTTTTCTGTGTTCTCTTTTTTTGACAATTACAATAAGCTAGTGGGTTAAATGGTTTTATAGTTGAACACAAATATGGATTAGGAATGGAAGATATTTTCAAGATGTATCTCTGTCCTTTAGACAAGTGCTTGAATGACATTCGATCATAAAAAGCAAAGGCTGTAACATTTACCCTAGAAAAGAAATGTTTACCTCAAGCAGCAATTGACATTTCTAGCTGATTGCATGAATGTCAAGCACTGTTTCAAATCATTTTCCCACATCAGTCCTGGTGTCTTGCCCTTGGGCCTCAATAAACCTTGATTGGTGGGTTACCTTCACTTCCTAGAAATTCATATTCATATTAGTAACAAGATTGACAGATGTTTTCAGAACTTAGCCTGCAGGAACCATGGGACCAAGGGAAGAGCTGCAGATGTTGGGGGGCTGTTCTGTGAGTTCTAACCCTTCCTACTGAAACCATGAGGCCTCCAGTACCACAACCAGGCAAAGTCCCCATCTTCAACGATAACCTCTGACCCTGAGTGAGCACCTTATCACCACTGAGCACTAGGGTTACTATTGTGACTCCCCTTCATGGTTTGTTCCTGAACTTCTGCTCTGGGTTTGATAGAGGATGTCCCACTCTGCCCTCACCTTTAAAAGCTCTCTTAGCTGGCTTAACTTGGCTACCTGCACTGGGCTTTCATAGTTCATGGAAAACATAATGAAAAATGCTTGAGCTGGGAGAAGTGATTTCTGTGCTGAAGAGAACTAGTTTTTAACCCTATGTCATTATCCAAGTCTATTAAATTGGACAATTTCAATTATTTTTTATTACCTCAGTTTCTCATTTATGAAATAAGGGGTTGAACTATGATTTTAGAGGTTCCTAATAGTATGTAGTTCTTAGATAAAATTACCAAGGCTTTCTTGCATATAGTTAGAAATAAATGATGCTACTGCATGATTTGAATATCTTGTGTAATCTTTAAATCCCACCTCATGAATCAGTTATATTAGCAAATGTATCAATGCAACAAAAATGTAATCGGTAGGCTACAAATCAAATTGGCTAAAGCTGTAAAGGAAAATAATCCTATATAATAAAGAGGTAATATGCAAATTGACCCTCATGCCCTCATACAAGATGGCCACCCCCATGTCATCACAAGATGGCTGCCACAAGATGGCCAGCAGGGGAGGGCAGTTGGGGGTGACTGGGCCTGCAGGGGAGGGAGGGTAGTTGGGGGAACCAGGCCTGCAGGGGAGAGCAGTTAGGGGCATCCAAGCCAGCAGGGGAGGGCAGTTAGGTCGACCAGGCTGGCAGGGGAGGGCAGTTGGGAGTGACCAGGCCTACAGGGGAGGGATGGCAGTTGGGGGGGGGGGGGGACCAGGCCTGCAGGGGAGGGCAGTTAGGGACAACCAGGTCATCAGGGGAGGACAGTTGGGGGCAACCATGCCAGCAGGGGAGGGCAGTTGGGGGGGATCAGGCCTGCAGGGGAGGGCAGTTAGGGACAACCAGGCCTGCAGGGGAGGGAAGTTGGGGGCAATCAGGCTGGCAGGGGAGCAGTTAGGCATTGATCAGGCTGGCAGGGGAGTGGTTAGAGGCAATCAGGCAGGCAGGCAGGCGAGCAGTTGGGAGCCAGCAGTCCTGGATTGTGAGAGGGATGTCCAACTGCCGGTTTAGGAATCAGGCCTAAATTAGCAGTCAGACATCCCTCGAGGGGTCCCAGATTGAAGAGGGTGCAGGCTGAGTTGAGGGACACCCCCCAGTGCATGAATTCCATGCACCAGGCCTCTAGTGGACATATAAGGTCTGAAGAAGTTCAGGCTTCCAACTCAGTTGCACCAGGGCCCTATTCTGCATGTTCTATTTTGCAGGATCTGATCCCCTTCATGCTTGGGCTTCAATCAGGCTGACTTCCAATCTACTTGCTGGCACCCAAGCCTGCTGCCCAGTTTTCCTCACCAAATAGGAGTAACTGCCCAGATCCCTAAAATAATGTGTTTGAGTGAGGCTGGGGGCAGGGCAAGATTGCACTGAGGAGCTCAGACCAGCAGGGGAGTCTGGAACAAACCAATTTTGAGGAGTGGGGAAATCCTGTAACAAAAATCTAGGTGCATTTATGAAGAAAGAGGGAAGTAGAGAATAAGTAGGCCCAAACAACACAGTTGTCAGAGTAGGTAAGCCTTGGAAAGTGATTCCTTTAAAAGCAGAGAAATAATAAGTGTGCATTGAGGATACTCAAAACTGCACCTTAATTTATAACATCTATCTTCAAATTCACATGCAAATCCAAAATTGAATGTGACAGCTTTCCGCGTAGCTGTCCCATTATTTCTTCAACACAACACATGTATGTACAAGAGCAGTACACACAGGCCTTTTTCATATACGCCAGCCTACAGAACTCTGTTTCTTTGTTTGGAAGGGAAAGGGGGTGGGGTGGGCTGCAATGGTTCCTAAAATCAGAACTTACCTAAATACCTAGTAAATTGAAGCTCAAAATAAACAGAAGATAAAATGGGTGATGTAGACAGAGTACTCACAACAATAAAATATTTTTAGCTGAGCATTTAGGTCAGATTTTGAAAAAACTGAAGTTATCCCAGATGAATTCTCTTTATATAATACTAAAGGCTTGGTGCACAAAATCTGTGCACAGTGGGTGGGGCCTCAGCTTAGCCTGCACCCTCTCTAATCCGGTAGCCCTTGGAGGATGTCCAACATGCCTCTTGCAATCTGGGACTGCTGGCTCCTAAAACCGCTCACCTGACTGCCTGCCTGATTGCCCCTAACCCTTCTGCCTGCCTGCCTGATTGCCTCTAACCACCTCTGCCTACCGGATTGCCCCTAACTGCTCCCCTGACATCCTGACCGCCCCTGACTGCTCCCTCTGCTGGCCTGATCACCCCTAACCACCTCTGCCTCTGCCCTGCACACAGGCTTCCCTCTCTCTGGCTGGCTGCAGGCACCCCTCAGGCTGGCCACAGCCGCAGGCATCCAGGGACGGGCGGCTTCGCCCAGGCCACAGCCGCTGGCGCCAGGGACTTGGGGTGGGAAGGCTTCAGCTTCTCCCGGGCCACAGCCACAGCCGTTGGCACCCAGGACTGCAGGCAGGTGGCTTCGCCCGGGCCCAGCTTTATCAGGAAGGATGTCTGGAAGACGTCTGGTCTAATTAGGATATTACCCTGTTATTAGTATAGATGATAAACCGATAAGAGTTGAAGAAAGATACTCAAATGCATGGCTTGACTAAAACACAGAAGAAAAATTAGCAAATACACATAAATGTATTCAAGGTACAAATTCTAGAACTATACATTTGTCACAGAAGCATACACTGAGAGAGTGCCTGGTGCATAAAGTGCCCTAGAGCCAGCAGCTCTCAGTCTCTTAAGTTACTAAGTCTCATATCATCTCAGGGATAGTACTTGCTATTCTAATAATTAATAAAATGTCTACACCACATAAAAATACATGGAATGTGTTCACATGTTATAAATAGTCCATCAAACAATTACAAGAGCCCTGGCTCGGTGGCTCAGTTGGTTGGAGCATCGTTTTCAAGTTCAGCAAAGTTTTCGGGTTCAATCCCCAGTCAGGGCACATACGTAGGTTGCGGGTTTGATCCCCAGTCAGGGAGTGTTTGGGAGGAAACTGATTGGCATTTCTCTCCCACATCAATGTTTCTATCTATCTCTCCCTTCCTCTCTCTCTAAAAATCAATAAAAACATATCCTCATCTGAGGATTAAAAAATAAAAAATAAACTACAAGAGTGTTTGTAGAGTTGGTATTATATTTATTTCTGTTTACAGATAATGAAATTGAGGTTCAAACAAGGACATATGATATGGCCATAATCACTAGGGTTCAGAAGTTTTGAAGCCTTAATTCCAACAGTTTTTGACACTAAATTTTGTGGGTTTGTCATGGTATATGTAAAAACATTGTTGCCACACAACTAAGTCACGTTTTCTGACAACTTCTGTGGTAATGAATATTTCAATCCCCAGTTGCCTGATTTGTCTTTCTTTCATTTAATTCCAAATTCTTTGGAAAGGCTCGGTCATCTTCAACTCGAATCCTCACCACTTGGGAATTGCACACCTTACTTTGAAAAGAACTATTTGCCCTAAGAAAATAATTTAATATAGCATTTGATTTTCATAGTTATTTGGCTAAGCTTCTGACATGACCATGATTTGCCTGTCGACATTTTTGAATCATTCTAACTGAAGGAAAAAGTCTTTAGAGACAGATAATCTCAAAACATGAAATTGAAATTTTGATATTTTGCATAGTCAGAAAGACTTGTTCTGCTTAGAAAGTGTTTTCTCTGTAACACAGATGTGCTTTTCAAAGCCTTGGAATTTCCTCTTTCAAAAATATGTTGAGCCAACTGAATTTTTCAAGGAAATAATTTATATCCTGAATTTGGTCTGCTGAAAAGCATGCAAGAATTGCAATCATGCTCTTTGTAAATGTTTTTAAGTTTTCCTGGAGTTTATCATGCGAGGATGAACTAGAGAGACTGTAGTCCTAGGAGTAATGTAGACTTTGATTTTTAAAAGAATGATAAAGTGCACCAAAGTTTAAAAAAATGTGCCAACATGTATATTACCATTAATCCTCAGAATTTGAAAAGCTCAATTTGTACTATTTTAAGTCCTTATTGGTCATTATCAGCAATGTGCTTACCATTAAGCGATTTCTAGCAAAATAAAGATTGAGGGTGGGTAAATGTGTTACAATGGTAACAATGTCCCTTTATGTGTTTATAGTGGCCATACCCTCTGCATTGCTACCAGCCAAGGGTAAGAGTTCCATTTGCTCAGCAGTTTTGCCAACACTTTATGTGGCCAGTTTTTTTCGTTGTTGTTCATTCAGATATGCAGGGGTATCTCATTGTGTTCTAATTTGAATTTCTCTAATGGTTAGAGTTGTTGAGCATCTTTTTATGTGCTTATTTGCTATTTAAATATCCTATTTGGTGAAGTGTGTGTTCAAATCTTTCAGCCAGCTTTTTTTTTTTTTTTTTAATTGCTCCTGCTTCTTCCCCATTGAATTCTGAGAGTATTATGTATTCTGAATGCTAATTACTTGATATATGTTTTGCTGAGATTTTTCTTAGTTTATTGCTTGTCGTTTCATTTTAATAGTATCTTTCAAAAACTCAGAAGCTTTTTTTTTATTTTTAAAAATTATTTTATTTTTTTCCGTCACCTTTATTTAAATTATTAATTTATTTATTTAAGAGTAGTGCTTTTGGTGTTATGCCTAAGAAATCTTTTCTGAACTCAAAATCACAAAGTTTTTCTCCTGTTTTTTTTTTGTTTTGTTTTTTTTTAATATTTTTACAGAGAGGAAGGGAGAGAGACAGAGAGTTAGAAACGTCGATGAGAGAGAAACATCGATCAGCTGCCTCCTGCACATCTCCCACCAGGGATGTGCCCGCAACCCAGGCACATGCCCTTGACCGGAATCGAACCCGGGACCCTTCAGTCCGCAGGCCGACGCTCTATCCACTGAGCCAAACCGGCTTCGGCTTCTCCTGTTTACTTCTAGAAATTTGATGCATTTTAACATTTTGAGTTAATTTTTGTCTACATTGCAAAGTAGGGGACAAAGTTCAGTATTTTTACATATGGAAGCCCCCTGGACCATTTATTGAAAACACTGTTTTTTTGCAACTGAATTACCTTTACAACTTTGTAGAAAATCAATCAACAACATTTAGTGGCTCTATCTCTGGACTTTTCTCTGTTCTTTGATTCATGT
Organism: Myotis daubentonii; assembly: GCF_963259705.1. Taxonomy (NCBI): domain Eukaryota; kingdom Metazoa; phylum Chordata; class Mammalia; order Chiroptera; family Vespertilionidae; genus Myotis; species Myotis daubentonii. The sequence goes on from NC_081840.1 coordinate 155,464,975, forward strand.
GTCCATCCTTTTGCTAATACCACACTGACATGTCTACCTCAGCTTCGTAATAAGCCTTGGAAGCAGGTAGTGGGGACCCACCAATTTTGTTCTCCCTTTTTAAAAATGACTTGGGCTATTCTGCTTCTTTGAGTTTGCCATTAAAATTATGGAAATAGTTTGTCAATTCTTATTTTAAAATCCAATGTGATTTTGATTCAAACTATACTTTAAAATCTATGCATTGATTCTTGGAGAATTGACATTATCACATTATTGAGTTGTCCAATTCATGAAAAGAGCACACTATGTTCATTAATGCTCCTTTAATTGGCGCTTCTCTCGTGTTATGTGGGGTCCACATACAGATTATGCACATATTCTGTTAGATTGATCCATAATTATTTCAAGGGTTTTGGTACTCCTGAAAATGGTCTATATATCAATTTTTTTTTTAATAGAAGGGGATAGATCCCATTTTTTAAAAAATATATTTTATTGATTTTTTACAGAGAGGAAGGGAGAGGGATAGAGAGTTAGAAACATCGATGAGAGAGAAACATCGATCAGCTGCCTCCTGCACATCTCCCACTGGGGATGTGCCCGCAACCCAGGTACATGCCCTTGACCGGAATCGAACCTGGGACCTTTCAGTCCACAGGCCGACGCTCTATCCACCGAGCCAAACCGGTTTCGGCCTATATATCAATTTTAATTTTCAATTGTTGTGACGTGCACTTGATTTTAAAATATTGATTTGCTAATCTCACTTATCTGTTTTTAATAGCTTTTTTGTAGATTCCTTTGGGTTTTTCTACTTAGACAACTAAGTTGTCTGTGAATAAAGACAGCATTTTTTATTTTCAAGCTGTATTTATTATGTATTTCTTCTTCCATTATTGCACTACCTACAATGACTAATAAAAGTATTTATTGGGGGCAGTGCTGTCTTGTTCCAATTTTAGGAAGAAAGCATTCAGTCTTTCACCAATAAATATGTTAGCTGTAGTTATTTTGTACATCTATTTCATCAGGTTGAGGAAGACTTCTTTTATTGCATGAATATTGAACTGTGTCAATTTTTTTTTCTGCATCTAGTGAAATGACCATATCCTTTCCCTACAAATGGTTTATTATACTGACTGATTTCTGAGTATTGAGCCAGTCTTCCATTTCCAGAATAAACCCCACATTTTTCCATATTGCTGGATTCACTCGGTGAATATTTTTTAAGGATATTTATGTTTATAATTATGAAGGCTATTGCTCTGTCCTTTTATTTTCTTATGATGACTTTGGTTGTGGTTTTTGGGTAATACTGTCTTCATAAAATGAACTAGGAAGTATCCCCAAAACTTCATTGTAGAAGAAATTCTGTAAAATATTTATTTCTTCCTTAAATATTTGGTAGAATTCACCAGTGAAACTTTCTAAGTCTGGAGTTTTCTTTGGAGAATTTTAACTACAAATTTAATTACTGTAGTTATGTATTTCTTCCTCAGTGAGCTGGTAGCTTGCCATTTTTTCTTTCTCTGTGGGTTTTTCTCAAACCCTATCAGTTGAATTCAGGTGTTTCTCACCATCATGGTAACACAGATCAAGAATTTAACACCTGTGCATTAGGGGCTATAACAGCCACAGGAGGCTGTGATGTCTATCTTGCTACTCAAAGGTGGCAGGAGAAGCTAGCCTGTGAAGGGCTGGAGCAACCAGGGGCATTTTTCTTCTTTGGCACCCCCTCCCATGCATATGGACTCAGGAATTTTGCTTTTGCCTTTAGCACTTTTGGCCACCCCTACACCCAGTACTGCTCTCCCCACAGGACACAGTAGAATGGTGATTTGGGCTTCTGGACCCAACAGCAGTAAAGTTTGAGCTCCTCCTAGAGTGAGCTGCTTATACCTACATGCCTGGACTTTCCTAATTTTTCCAATGGAAGTTCAGGATCCCAGGAACCACCTCAATCCCAGCAAATTGGATGATTGGTCACCTTCATTCCTATCCCACTGAACTGGCCTCCTTCACTGAGCTTTGTTCTAAAGCAGCTGAGGCAGGAACTGAGGGGAAGGGGCCTTAGGGACCTGCAGGGAAGAGTGAGGCTTCTCAACACGAATCAATGCTGCCTGTTCCTCTCAATAAACAAACTCTCCAGAGCCCTCCAGGGGATAGTACTGAACTTTGCCTGCCTGCCTGAGAAAGTGCACCAAAGTTTAAAAAAACAAATGTGCCAACATGTACATTATCATTAATCCTCAGAATTTGAAAAGCTCAATTTGTACTATTTTAAGTCCTTATAGGTCATCATCAACAATGTGCTTACCATTAAAAGATTTCTAGCAAAATAAAGATTGCGAGTGGGTGGCCTGCTCTTGTAACACACACACAACCAGCTCACTCTAGGAGGAGCTCAAACTTTACTGCTGTTGGGTGCAGAGGCCCAAATCACCATTTTACTTTGCCCTGTGGGGACAGCACTGGAGATCCTGTGACTCAGTAGTCATAGACATTTTACTCTTTAGCTAGGGTCGAGGTGAACCAGGAAGGAATGGAAGGTAGGGTTGTGTGCACAGATGAAGAGAGCTGAAAGCAAGCTTAGAATAGATCCAGGGGGCTCCTCTCTCAACTTTTGATGGAGATAATTGGTTGGGATAAAGTAAAAGAATTGTAGAGTTGCTTACCTTGACTGTCAGAGTGACTGGTGCTCCAGAATATTGTTATGAGAAGTTTAGAGGGCCTCCAGAGGTATCCACCAATGTTCAGACTAAATAGTGTTGATTAAGGTAAAGAATTAATAGGGGCTAATGGTAAAGACCTAATCCTCTGAGGAAGAAAACTGCTTAAGAATTGTTACGTGACAACACTACGGAGAAAACAGATAATCCACATGAGGGTAAAAAGCTGTCCTTCCACCTCTCTTTCAGAGACAGGGAAAGGGGAGGGAGAGAGAGGCAAGAGAGGGGAGGGAGAGAGATGGGTGAGAGGGAGGGGGAGAGAGAGAGAGAGAGAGAGAGAGAGAGAGAGAGAGAGAGAGAGAAAGAGAAAGGGGAGGAGGAGGGAGGGGAAACATTGATTGGTTTCCTCCAGCATGCACCTCATCTGGGGACCTAACCCACAACCTAGGTATGTGCCCTGACAGGGAATAGAACCTGCGACATTTCAGTGTACAGGATGATGCTGCAACAAACTGAGCCCCAATAGCCAAGGCGAGTATTCCCTCTCTAAGTGAATCTTTCTCCTCAGCATATAAACATACTCAGAAATCTCATTAACAAACATGTAACAAAAAAGAAAAAAAAAACAATAAAATAACAACAGCAAAATAAATAAACTAAAAAAAAAAATCTTAATTATAACCTTCCTCTATATTAATATCTTTTAATTCACAACCAAAATTCTGTAGGGAATAACATGAAGTCTGAACTTCTGCATCCTAGCTTGTAACTCTCCATTCACCCCTAAATCTACTGCAATTGATCTTGTATTAATAGAATTACACCAAAACAGCTCATACAAAAGTCACTGATGAACTTTCACTTGACCCATTTTATCCTCCTTTTTCAGTTGGGTGTCCAGGTCACTCTATAAAAATTGGAATACCTTTGGCTTCAATTTCAGAAACCTCAAGTAAAAAGGGAGTAATCAATAAGGGAATTTTATTATCTCACATAACCTAGCCACACTCCTTAATAAGATGCCCGATACATGGCATCTGCATGGTTATAAATCACTGGTTCATAAATCAAGGACACTGCTGCTTTTCACTTTTAATTTTACCATGGACGGACATGTTGCACATCAAGGTTGTGTGTGTGTGTGTTACTACAAGAGCAAAACTGTACATGCCAACATCCATTCAGGGGATGTTTCTCCCTATACATCTCTCAGACTGTGGAATCTCAGGGGGAAGGCAAAGGTGGGTGGGTGGGTAGAGATTAACCAAAGAACTTCTATGCACATATGCATAACCCATGGATACAGACAATAGTGTAGTGAAGGTCTGGGGTGGGGGGACAGGGGCGGGCTAGAAGAAGTCAATGGGAAAAATGAGGGACATATGTAATACTTTCAACAATAAATATTTTTTTTAAAGTCTGAAATTTCCCCCCAGAAATCTTTTCATGGCCCCTAATAATATAGATTGCATACTCACCTATACATGGTTCAAAGACAAGGGAGAAAAGATACCCATTTTCTTAAGGGATCCTAAATAGAGAAAGTTCTATTTGTCCATAGGACCCATGCCTACCTATAAATTAACCATTTTCACTGGGAAACAGACCATCATGTGGACCCAGAATAATGAGCATTTACCTGGTTCCTGTAGAAAAGGGATGTGAGAGTTCTGCCAGCCAGGACGGGGTCAGTGTTTTTTGGGTGGATAACCAATGATGCCATCTTTATACTTTTTACTGGATTTTCTGCTTCCAGTAAAGTTGTTTAGGCCTCCCATCTTCTGCTTATCCCTTAAATATTCATATTGGTAGAGTTGTTCAGGGCCCTTCTCCAGTCATTTTCTTCTTCCCAATTTGTCACTCACACCTTTGGGTCTACCAACTATATCGTTTGACATAGAAACCTATTTTTCTGCAAGAGATAACTTACCTGTGTTTGAACTGCTATCTGCTGACCCCGTCCTGGCTGGCAGAACTCTCACATCCCTTTTCTACAGGAACCAGGTAAATGCTGATTATTCTGGGTCCACATGATGGTCTGTTTCCCAGTGAAACTGGTTAATTTATAGGTAGGCATGGGTCCTATGGACAAATAGAACTTTCTCTATTTAGGATCCCTTAAGAAGACAGCAAACCTAATTACCCCTCTGCAAACACACATGCGTGCGCGCGTGGGGGAAGGAACACACACACACACACACACACACACACGCACACACACATGCACACTCTCACATGCAGACATACTCACAGGCATACATACTCACACAAACATGCACACAATGACACAGATACAGACATGGACTCGTTCCAAATCTTTACTTTTCTGTTTTTGTAGCAACTGCTGAATTTATTCAGCATAACCATAGAAGTATTGTCTTCATGCTGTCACACACAGACACAAACACAGACACAGCACAATGTCCATATTTAGCCCAAGTGTTTTCCTTCTGAGGCTCACTTATATGTCTTCATATGCCACAGCCCATCATTTAAATAATGGATATTTTCAATGCCAATCCCTTTGTTCACTTTCTCGATATCTTCCGCTGACATCTTCATAACGCCAACACACAGGGCATGCTGTTTTCCTTCTGCCATGATTGCAACAACAGTATCCGCTGCAGCAGGGTAAAGCTTGGCTCCAGGCGAGGTTAAGCCTGGACACATGATATTTGCGCCACTGAGCACAAATTTGATGGCTCCTTTATCAACTTGCTGTCGTGGCAGGATAAATGGGTATTTGTGTAGTAGCCTTAGAGTTGGATAAAAAGGCCCTTCTCTCTGTCGAAAAAACAGTAACTCTCCGTTTACCGTAAGGATTTCTATATGCTCGTGGCACCGCACTATTTTAACCGGATCTTTCTTAGGCATGATTTGATTAAGCCATGGTTCAATGCCCGGAAACTGTTCTATCAACTGGTTCTTAATACCCTTAATAACTGACGTTTTCAACTGGATGCAGTTGGACACGTTTTCTTTTTCATCAAATTTCTTGAACATGATCCAAGGTGGCGGGGGCGACAGTAGGGAAAGGCCCGAGAGAGCAAAGAACGGAGTTCGCGAGGGTCGGCAGAGGTGCTTACCGGAGGAAGGCCGGCAGAGACGGTCGGGACTGCTGTCGTGAACCGGAAGGGAACGTGCTTTACAGCTCACCGCACACCCTACTTTACGGCTCGCCGTAAAATCTACTTCCTTTCCTCCGAAGGCCGTGGCGCGCTCTACGGCCGCTTGGGTCTGTGGATTCCCCTCCAAAGCGTTTGGTAACCGGGCGGGGCTTGAGAGGGCAGATAAGTGAGAGCGATACTTCTTGTTTCGGGCCCTGTGCTTTGTTTAAATTATTGGGAATCCGAATCATCACCCAGTTACCCCAGCCAGAAACCGGGGGACGCCTCCCGGCTGACACGCCTCTCTTCTGACGTCACCACTAGGGGTCGAGACCTGTCTGCGTTCCGCTTCCGCGTATCTCACAATCTTAGCCCCGCCGTCGCGCTGTCTCACTTTGTTGCACTCAGGTCCGTATAATTGCAGGCAGTTCCTGCCTGTCGCCGCTGAATGCAACCCTGTCCCTTCCGAGCTCTCACCACCTGCACCCAGAGAGGAGGGTTTGTGGCCAGGGAGGATGCAAATGCTGGTGGGTTCCAGTCGTTTCAAGCATATCCAAACTCATTCCATGGCCCAGTACACGGTCTGTCTCGCCGAGGGGTCCTGGTGCTCCTGACAAGAATGTGCAGCTTTGTGTGGGTTCAGCGCTCGGTCCATGCCCGTATTGCCCCGTTGGTGGAGGAAGTTGTTCAGGTGTTCACTCTCCTTCCTGATTTGCCGTCTGCTTGTTTTTATCAGTTACTGATCAGCATATTGAAGTGATGATTATGGTCCTATTTCTCCTTCAAGTTAGCTCTGTCAGCTTTGGATTCATGTCTTTTGAAGCTCCATTTATTAGGTCCGTACCCGCTTAATATGAATTGGTTTTTATCCATATAGATTTTACTTGTCATCCTAAGAAGGGATAGGTCCACGAGAGCAGGAATTGTGTATTTTATCTGTGTCCTTCCACCTAGCACAAGATCTGTTTCATACTGTATACTATGTACACACTGAGTGCCTGATACATGAATGAAAGAATACTTCCTCTTCTCCAGGATCTGACCCCTTCTTTCCCTGACAGTGCTGTGTGAAAAGAATAAAGGCAGATCCTTGCTATCTGGACACTTCTCCCCAGTAAACATGCTTAACCTGGGGAGGGTGCTGCAGCAGGAATTAGAACATGTGCTGGATATATAGTGAAAAGATAACATACATGTCCCCATTCTGGAGAGCTTACAGCACATGAGGGTGTCACGTGTAATCGCCCCATTCTCAAGGCAAACATCTGTACTAGTCTAGGTTCTCTATCTGTATACGTGTGTGTGTGTGTGTATTAATTATAAGAAATTGGCTCCCACAATTATGGAGGCTGAGAAGTCCCAATATTAACACTCAAGATGGAGATTCAAGAGAGCCAGTGGTGTCAGTTTGAGTCCAAAAGCCTGAGAACTAGGGGAGCTAATGGTGTAAATTCTGGGCTGAGTCCAGGTTAGAAAAATACCAATGTCCCCCTTCAAAAGCCATCAGGCAGAAGGAATATCTTCTTACTCAGGAAAGTCAGCTAATTTGTTGTATTCAGGCCTTCAAGTGGTTGGCTGATACCTGCCCACATTAGAGAGGGCAATCTGCTGTACTTTACCAGTTACCATGTTAATCTCATCCAGAAACACCCAAAATAATGTTTGACCAAATATCCGGACCAGCTACGTTGACACATAAAAATAACCATCACAAAGGTACACCATCTTAACTGAAGCAGCATAGAGTGGGGTGTTTATGTGTGCTGACCCTAGAACCCAGGAAAGACTCCTGCTCCATCACGTGGAATCCTGAGAGCTACTGAACTTGTCTGTGTTTGTTTATTCATCATGAGCGTGTGATTAACTAGAATACCCATCTCCTGGGGGTGAGGGTGAGAATTGCTTGAATTAATATTCAGAACAATTGGGTTTTAATTATTTCACATAGCTGTTATTAAATTAACATAAAAACGGTTTCATGAATATTTAAAAAATCTCTTCACACGGGAGAAAGTAAAACTGGCTTTAGATTTGAGCTTTCCTTTTTATGGCTGAGTTTCTGATCTGCCTCCCTGAGACTTCACTCCAGTCAATTTGAACCTGTGAAGAGTCACACATTTCCAGATACATCTCTGATTATTTTACAAGCAGCTAACCTTGCTTCTTATGTATGAGTTTTTTGTGCTTAACTCTTATGGGGTGATTCTTTTTCTTTTGTTCTTAGGGGTTGCCCCATTGTTCTTATGTATGAAGTTAGTACTGTGTAAGCAGCTTAAACAAAATGTCATAGAAATCCAAGGGATGAAAAGTCATTACTGGCTAGAATTCACCAGGATGACCTGTCCGTAGATAACTAATCGTTTCACCCAGGAATAATCTGATTTGGAACTGGCTATTAGAGAAATGCCCAAGGGATTTTTTTTTAATGAAGCTATTTTAGAGAAAGGACTCTAAAAGTGTAGTCAGTGAAAAATCTTTTTGAAGCCAATAATCCTTTTTATCTGAAATCATACTCAGTTCTGTACAATGTAACTTCTCCAGAGTAAACTTTTTCTTGGCCCACAGCATCTGTTTGCTGTCTGTCATAAAGAGGACACTACGCTCTAGTTTCCGTATTTAAATTATTCACTTGAAAAATGAAAAAAACTTGTTTAGATTTCTTAAAACTCACCTTCTCTAAAATGGGGCCTGGTTCTTAAAATTTGGAGAAGAACCTAAGTCTTTGAGACTGGTATACATTAACATGAAAAAATGTGATACATAAATGTTGCTTAAATTACTATGTTAAAACATTGAAGTACAGTACCAAATTATCCTGGTTAAATAGCTCAAAATCAATTCAAACTTAATTAAATAGATATATTTTTAAAAGTAGGAAAGTTATGGCACCAAACTCAGTGTTTCCAGCCAGGGTGTACCACTTCCTAAGTTTTATTAGTCTCCCTTAGTATTACTTTATTTCTTCATGAAATCGGAATAAAACTGTATATACTTCACAATGTGTATGCGGTGGTTATGAGAGGGAAAAAATACAGTATACAAAGGACTTAGTAGTAGGAAGCAGTACATTTAAAAGTGTTTCATTTATTTGTTTATTTGCAGTCACCCTTTGTGCAGTAGTTATAAGGTCTAAGATTATACTGTGTAGAAATTTTACAGGAAATTACAGTAGCTTTGGATAAGTTACTAGTCAAATGGTCAAGAGATGCCAGAATTCAGTTTTACATCTGTAATCTCAAGAGAGTATGTATTTGAGATATAGTGTTTATGTTGCAAAGTTAAAATGAGGAAACTGATGGAGGAAATTTCTCAGGTTCCTCAAATATCCAAAATTTGAAGTGGTACTCACTCACCTGGGTTGTATTAATAGTTTCAAACGCTTCCCCTTAAAATACAGCTTTGTTTGCATTTTGAGAAATGGCCATTAGAGGGCAGGCGAACTAAACTAAAATCCACATGTGTGGTTGCCAAGCTTGAAATACTACACTATATATTAGGATTATTTTCAACTAATAAATAACTACTTTTAATCATACAATTATTTTTTCTCAATTGTATTTCCTAAATAAATAAATTCATCTCTACAGTCACAAAATATTTCCCAACTTAAGTGAAGCACATTCTAAATATAGGTATTAGTTTACAATTTGCCAGTTTTCTCTGTATCCATCTATAAATAATCAATAAAATAATTACTTTTTAAAATGATGTCTATAAAAACACATTAGCCCTACATTTTTAACTTCTCAAAGAAATACAAACTATTTTCACATTGCTTCAATTTATGAACTATTTTTGGAAATTCAAAAAATTATTTGTTTGTTGTAAAAATAGCCTCACAATATTCAAAATGTTTTTATGTCTTCTACCTCATTGCTCAATTCCATAGGTAACTCTGCTAAGCTTCTCATCTACTCCAAAAATCCAAAATTTGAAGCAGGATTCGCATACCTGGGTTGCATTAATAGTTTCAAATGTTTCCCCTAATACAGCTTTGTCTGCATTTTGAGAAATGACCATTAGAGGGCAGGAGAACCAAATTGAAATCTACATGTGGTTCCCAACCTTGAAGTACTACACTATATATTACTAAGCATACTAAGCATATAGATGGATAGTTAGAATGGGGTGTGTGTGTGTGTGTGTGTGTGTGTGTGTGTGTGTGTGTGTGTGTACATGCCCTTGTGTGGGAATAGCCAGAAGAATCGGCCCCACATGGGAAAAATGGGCAGGGGGCCCCAGGATCTTAGGTATCCTCTTCCCATAGGGACACCCACCTCGCTCTGGACCAATTTCTACCTTTCCTGGCCTCAGTTTCATGATTATCTCATGAGGATTGGACAGGGAACCGCGTGAGCCCAGCTCAAAGTGGATCCGGCCCCTGGGTGAGGGTGGCAGGGCACACTCAGGGGCGCATGGCTTCCCTCCACATGTGGACTTGAGCAGAGCAGCCAGCCTCATGTCCATGGCGGGGCACACACAAGGTCTTGGACAGTGTGTGCATGAGATGCCACCTCATGGCATGCACAATGTACCAATGGTTCCCAGCCTGGCCAGTACCACTGGACCTCAGCAGCCACTGCTCTGAGACCCCACAACCTCTGGAACCATTGCATTACCCTACTCCAGCCAGTTGGGCCAGAGACCTGGGGACATGAGCGTTGTGGAACAGCCCCTGTCCCACTGTCCTTGTCCCCAGACACTACATGAGGGGCCAGCTCTGTGCATAGCTAGGACAGGAGTCTTAGAGGAGGCAGTGGACACTCCAGGCAGGGAGAAATTTAGGCTGCCTTCCCCCTCTTTATGCCCCTCCCTGTTTCCTCTGGCAGGAGCCCAGGACATGAGTTCCTGCCTGTCCCTGGCTGGTGTAATGGGGTAGGTGGGACTCCTGGGAGGAGGTGGCCCCACAATGAGAGCAGAGTAAGTATTTAGAGTAATTATTGCTATTAGAGGACCCCATGTGATCGGTGAGTCCACCCCATTTTGGAGATGAGCAGTGGGTACCAGAGCTCAAGGTCCCCCAGCTGTAAGTGACCAAGGCCAGCTGAACTGAGGCTCTGCAAAGTCAGGATATGAGCTTGCTTGTCCCAGGGCTGTAACACTACCCCAGGTCAATGTGACCCCAAAGGCTGTGCTGTTAACAGAAGCCCAAGGGGGTGGCCCCTGAGCCCAGCCTGGAGGTGAATCCATCATAGATGGGGAGCACTGCAGGTGGGGAGTTGTGAGGCAGGCCAGGGCTTGCAGAGTCCCCAGGTGAGAAAGCTCTAGGGGAGGCTGGAATGGGGGCAAGGAGTGCACACTGGGAGGGTGAAAGAACCAAGCCACACAGGGCTCTGAATGTAGGCAAGGAGTCCTTGGGGGGTGCGGGGGAGGTTGTAAGAAACAATCCAGGTAGTCTATCGGCATCCTAGAACTGGAGAGAGCTGAGTGTAGCATGTTATCTACCCCCACCAAAGCATAGATCCCCAAGAGCTCTCCAGGGAAGAGAAGAGACCTGCCTCAGTGTCCTCATGTACAGTGGAGGGCTGTGGTAGTCGTCTGCCTCCCAACTGGTCAACAGCTGACTTGACCTCTCCCAGAGACACTCAGAGCCTTGGGTATCTTCTACTCTCTGGGATCTAAAAGACAAACTACTTTTTTTTTTTAAATATATTTTTATTAATTTTTTACAGAGAGGAAGGGAGAAAGATAGAGAGTCAGAAACATCGATGAGAGAGAAACATCGACCAACCGCCTCCTGCACATCCCCCACCGGGGATGTGCCCGCAACCCAGGTACATGCCCTTGACCGGAATCGAATCCGGGACCCTTCAGTCGGCAGGCCGACGCTCTATCCACTGAGCCAAACCGGTTTCGGCAAGACAAACTACTTTTGCTAAGGAATGCTGGCATGGGCCCCTCCCCACCACCTATCATTGTCCTCTGTGAATTTCCCTTGTGTCTTCTTGGGTGTGGTCATTGCCACCTGTGCCCAAGGGCACCCTGGGACACCCACTTTCCCAGTGGGGCTAGCTGTGCAGTCAGACACAAGGGCCCCAAAGGAGAACGCAGGACCGGTGACAACTCCCACTCCAAGTCCTGTGACCATTACAGATACAGTTCTGCCTCACAGAGGGCACTTGCTGGTGTGCTCAGTGAGCACTCAGCTGGCTCCTCCAGCTCTGAACTGAAGGAGATCACCATGAGCTTTTCCCTAGCGTTCTCTGATGGCCAAGAAAAGAAGGTGAGTGCCTTCCCCTTCTCCCTGTCAGCACTGCCACAGCACCTCCCTTCTGAGCCCCATGTTCCCCAATCTGCACCCATGAAAAAGTCAAGAAGTCCCAGTTTTTAGAATTTCCGGAAGCTGCACCCTGGCATGGGGTCCCCTGCAGAGTCTGGCACTTCTGCTGACCTTACCATCCCCCACTGTTCTGGGAGTCAACCTCTACTTAGTCCTTCCAAATCTACAGCATTGGTTCAACCTCCAGCAGCGTCTCGTCAGCTTCCACTGTGCCCTTGACTGCCACACAACCACATGCATGGTGCCTCCGTGGTCTGCAACCACAGCTCCTTGCAGTTGATGCACATCCAGCAGGTGGGCAGCACTGCTTTATCCCTGTCAGCTCAGAGAATGCAGCAGCACCATGGACAAAAGCACCCTCGTGATACCCAGGGATGGGGTGGTCCCCTCACTTGGACTTCTCTGGGTATAGACCTCTCCTGAGTAGTGACTTTGACAAGTAGCCAGTCTGGCCCTTCCAGGCAGAATATCTAGTTTTGAACCTGACTCTTCCTCTGAAACAGGTGCTGCTCCCATTCCAGCCTGGGACTGCTCTAATTCTGGAACCTGGAGCAGGTTCTAGCTCTAGAAGTGGTGATGCAACTGTTGCTGGATTTGGCACAGGAGGCCAAAGTGGCCTCTAACTCTGGAGCTGGTGTTAGAGCTCTTGCTGGAGTTGGTTCTCCTTCTGGTGGTGGTGCTGGAGCTGACACTGGAGCTGTTTCTAGTTCAAGAGCTGGTGCCAGAGATGGCTGTGAAGCTAGAGCAGGTGGTGGTGCTGGCACAGGCTCTAACTTTGTAACTGACACGAGAGCTAGTCCTGTAACTGGCCCTTCCTCAAGCCTTATGGTGGTTCTAGCTCTGTATCTGGCCCTGGTTCTAACACTGCAATTGGTTTGGGACCTGACTAGGTTGAGATGAGCCTGTGTACAGTGGGGGACTCAGGTGGCCATCTGCCTCCTCCCAGGGATGCCACGATGCCTAGAAATCCCAGAGCTTGTCACTTTTTAAAATAGCCATTCAGGAGGGTATATACTCAGGTCTGAGTGAGGGAACTGAGGGGACGCCGCACCTGCCCAGCTCACCAGAATGCTCTTGTGCATGTTGCTGTTGTCCACATCCAGGCTGACAAAGTGGCTCAGGTGTGGTGGAAGCTGAAGACAGAGAGGGGCTGCTGGGAGTTGACCTATGTTTGGATGACCTGGGGATAACAGGGATGTTGGCTCCCAGAGCTCTGAGGACAGCAAAAGCCACAGATGCCAGACTCAGGAATGCCAGGCCTACTTCTGGGAAGGGAGAGGCTGAGAAGGATAATATATAGCAGGAAAGTGGGGCGAGGTGAGAACTTTATGTCCTGGCCAGTGGGAACCCCAGGAAAGCTTGCTTGTTCTTTTCCCCATAAGATTGGAAGAACTGACTCAGTGAGTGCTGAGCACTTCAGCACATCCCTGTTGCCAAGACAGGAGACATGTTTGAACTGGTCTGAGGACGCGGAATGGAAGCTGTGCTGGCCCTTGTGGCTGGAGAGTAAGATGGTCCATGTGCACCAGTGGCCATGAGGGAAGTGTACGGTACAGAGGGCAGTGTCCTGAGCTGGGCAGGATGCTATGCTCATTGCCAGTGCTCCTTGGAAAGTGTCAGCTAATCTGGTTCCCAAAGAGCAGAAGACACCCAGGGCCGTATGTGAACAAGGGGACGCCAAGCCAGCCCATTGAAGGTTAGGCATTGAGGCTATAGCAGGAGAGTTTCAAGGTGAATCTGGACTCCTGGGGTGACTTGGGCTGGCAGGTTGAGCAGAAGATGCCCACCTGGTCTGGGGCACTGTAGTCTGTATGTGGCCTAGTGCCCTGACTAGCCCGTCCCTGGGGGATGTGGCCCTCCTTATGCTGACCAACACAAGGGACCAATTAGAAGGTGTCCTTCACACTCTGGGGCCTTATTTGCTTCATGAGAGGGAGGCTTCATGGTATCGAACAGGCTGGCGTTGTCAGGGGACTTCAGTTCTGGAGGGGCAGAGGCAGAGGAAAGATTAGCTGTGCTTAGGAGGGGCCAATAGGTCAAGGATAAGGAATTGCATAGAAACAGAAAGACATAAGTGGCGGTGGTGGGAGAGGTGAGGGACCTCCCTGAGGGACACTTCCTGATGCCAGTGTTTCCCACTCTGCACCCACAAAAGAAGCCAAGTTCCCGCAGCTCCTGAGCAGAACTCCTGGGGCCCTCCAGGCCAAACTCAGGTCCGAAGTGCCCGGCAGAGTCCGGCATCTGCATGAATGTGTACAGCATTACTGTTGGGTATGGTAAAAGCATTCTAGAAATAGAGTGTTGATTATTGCACAGGATATTAATGCCACTGAGTTACACAAATTTAAAAGTAATTAAAAGTTAAAATTTCACTGTATCTAAATCTTAAAACATAAAATCTAGTAAACCATATAGTATATGAATTGGAAAAAGGAAATTCTTTTAAAAAGTTATCATCACAAGGAGGAGAAGGGCCACTCTGGTGCTGGCGCGGGCCCTGGCTGGAGCTCAGGAGCCAATATTGACAGAGCGGCCAGGGTGCCTCCAGCATGGGAGCCTGTGTGAAAGCTGATGCTAGGCATGCAGTTGGCTTTGACTGTGGAACTAGCATGGGATCTGGTGCCAGCGCTGGTGCTGGAGCAGGCTCTATCTCAGGCAGTGCTGCTACAGCTGGCTCTAGAAGTGTCTCTAGTTCTGTGGCTGACTATAATTCTGGCACTGGTACTAGAAATGATGAGAGAATGAATTATGGATATTGCTTTAGGTCTGGATCTAGAACCGGAACTGGCTATAACTCTCAATCTGGTCCTAGGTCTAGCTGTATAGCCGGTGCCAGAGCTAGCTCTAACTCCATGGGTGTGCTAGAGGTGGCCATAACTTTGGAGCCTCCATTTACTGGCTGTGGGTTAGATATTGTCCCACCTGGTGTGCTGTGAGCTCTAAGGGCAGGGAGGGTGTCTGGACTTCACATTTATATTCTAGTTGCTTGCACACTACAGGGAGCAGTACACAGGGGCTGAGTGCATCAGTGAATGAACCAATCAACCCAAGACTTGTGTCTCAGGTCTCTCCTCTGGAAAATGAAAGCAACCACCTCATAGGCTTGTTGGGAGGGTTACACTGATTCAGTGCATAGGTAAGTGCCTACTAGGTACTACGGGAGGAAACAGACTGGAGCAGGGCTTAAAGAGGAAATGTGGGTCGCAGTCAAGCCATCCCAGGTCATTTGGGAGCAGCTACCAGGATCAGGATCATATATATGTCCTTGTCTAGCAGCTCAGGACCAACCTGGGTGGGACTGGAGAGTATGTGGGCAGGGCCCTTGGTCTGAGCACCCATGATATTGGTGATCCCATCTGGCCATTCCCTTAACTGCCCTCAGGTTTGTCATATTTAAAATGGGCATTTGGCTCTCGTTGGTTTGGCTTAATGGATAGAATGTCAGCCTGTGGACAGAGGGTCCCAGGTTCAATTCTGATGAAGGGAACATGCCTGGTTGCAAGCTCAATCCCCAGTAGGGGGTGTACAGGAGGCAGCCAATCAATGATGATCTCTTATCATTGATGCTTCTATCTCTCTCCCTCGCCTTTCCTCTCTGAAATCAATAAAAATATTTTTAAATAAATAAATAAATACATAAATACATAAATAAATAAATAAATAAATTTAAAAAATAGTCATTCAAGGAAACCATTCCTAGTGTTTCCTCCATGAAGTTTTTCTTGATCCTATAAGACAAAGAAATCCCTGTGCTCTATCTTCCCACTGATAACCCCAGAAGCTGGGGTTTGAATTTAACAGGGGAACTGGGCAATGTCTTCTGGGAGACTGACTGGGATCCTTCTGGTCATTGTCCACACGTGGCCCAGATCTCTGGGTAACCCCCATTGGCCACAAAGACTCTGGCATTGGTGGCACACTAGTAAAGTCATGTTTCTAGGTGCTAAAAAAGCCAGCTTGACATGGGTGGGGCAGAACAGTGAGGGCCACCCCTGTGAGCAATCAGCACCAGTGAGAGACCTTTGCAAATTAGTAGCTTCCTTTCTTCACTCTTTCTTCCTGATCTTTTCCCCACCTACATTGTATTCCATCTCAGAGATGGCCATCGCCCATATAACCTGAGAGACAATGAAGGAAATTGGGTTGTTTCCAATCTTTTCTTATATGAAGAAGGCTGTGATGGGTGACCATATACATATGTCAAGTGTGGGCATGTTTCCATGGGATAAATTCCCTGAACCTGGGACTGTGGAATTAGAAGTAAATACATTTGTAAGTTTGATCAATGTGATCAAACTGCCTTCATTGGAAGGCAACTGGCATTTTCATCACTGATGATAAAAGTTCCTATTTCGGCACAGTTTCATAGTATATGTTCAATCTTCTAGACTTGGTAATTTTGTCAAATAACTGAGACTGAGCATATTTCATGTGTATAAGAGTTTATTTCTGTGAAGTGTTTGATGATGTATTTTGTCCACTTTTATTGTGTGGCTGCTCTTTTCTCATCAGTTTCTAATATCTATTTATTGAGGACATTAGGTCCCTTGTCTGAGATATGAGTTGCAAATATTTGTTCCCAGCTTATCATTTCTTTCTTTTTAAGGTCTGATGTCTTTTTCCCTGGTATAGTGTTAAAATGTCAATTCTTCCAATTTGATTTATAGATTCAGTACAATCCCTAAAAAGTGCCTCAGCAGATAGCTTTGTAGAAATTGATAAGCTAATTTCAAAATTGATATAGAAATACAAAGGGCCAAGAGTAATCAGAACAGTCTTAAACAGTGTTAGAGGATGCACAATTCCAGCTACTCAGACTTTTCGTTAAGCTACAGTGATCAAGGTAGTAAGGTAGTATGTGAGGATAGACATGGAAAACAACAGTACAGATTCCCACACAAACATTTGTAAATCTCACCAGCATCAGGACAGAAGCCAAACATGAGGGAGTCTATTCTGAGGATGGTTTAACATACCAAAAAACTCTCCATTATCAGAATAAAGGGGAAAACTACATCATCATTTCAACTTTTGCAAAAAAAAAAAAAAGCATGTGACAAGATTCAACAACTTTTCATGATAAAACACTCAATAAGCCCTAGCCAGGGTGGCTCAGTAGATAGAGCGTTGGCCTGCAGACTGAAGGGTCCTTGTTTCAATTCCAGTCAAGGGCAATTACCTCAGTTGCAGGCTCAATCCCGGGTCCTGGTTGGAGAGCATGCAGGAGGCACCAATGGATGTATGTCTGTCTCTCTCACATCGATGTTTGGTCTCTCCCTTTCCTTCCACTCTCTGTAAAAATCAATGGAAAAATATCATCAGGTGAGGATTAACAAAAAAACAAACAAAAATATTCAATAAACTAGGAATAAAAGGGAACTTACTCAACATAATAAAGGCCTTTTATGACAAGCCCACATCTAATAGCATACTCAGTGGTGAAAAATTGAAAGTTTTTCTGTCAGGAACAGGAAAGGATACTCACTCCCCCAATTTCTACTTAGCATAGTATTGACAGTTCTAGCCAGAGAAACTGGGTAATCTATAACAATAAAAGTGTAATATGCTCATTAGACTGAACAGCTGAACGACCGTATGGACGTCATTCTGGACATCCTTCCAGACGAAGCCACAGTGGTGGGGGCTGAGGCAGAGGTGGTTAGGGACGATCAGGCAGGCAGGCAAGTGGTTAGGGGCGATCAGGCAGGCAGGTGAGTGGTTAGGAGCCAGCAGTCCCAGATTGGGAGAGGGATGTCTGACTGCCAGTTTAGGCCCAATAACTGGCAGCCGGACATCCCCTGAGGGGTCCCAGATTCGAAGAGAGTGCAGGCCAGGCTAAGGGACCCCCCCCCCCCGCTCCTGTGCACAAATTTCATGCACTGGGCCTCAGGTAGTATATAAAGGCCATGTATTATGCAGTATATAGCTATATACACTATTTTATAAATATATTATACATTTATATACATATGAATTATACACATTACATATTATATGTCAGTATTGTATATAATATTGTATTTAAAATATACATATTTATTAATAGTATATTTATAACATAGTAATGTATATCATGAATACTATACATATTATATAATCCTATATAATAAAAGGGTAATATGTAAATTGACTGAATGGCAGAATGACCGGTTGCTATGATGCATACAGACCAACAGGGGGCAGATTCTCAACACAGGAGCTGCCCCCTGGTGGTCAGTGCACTCTCACAGGGGGAGCACCGCTCAGCCAGAAGCCGGGCTCACAGCTGGTGAGTGTAGCTGCCATGGCGGTCCCTCTCCTGACTCCGTGGCAGCACTACTGAGCGGTAGCAGCACCGCACCTGGCCCCAATTCAGGCTCCTCCCTGGCCACCTGCCCCTTGGTGCACTGCTACATCCCCCAAGGGGTTCCGGACTGCAAGAGGGTGCAGGCCAGGCTGAGGGTCCCTCCTCCAGTGCATGAATGTCATGCACCAGGCCTCTAGTATATAATATAGTTATTTAAAGAGCATAGCAGGGCTTTGCTCCCAAATCTCAAGGGCTCCTGCCTTGACTCACCAAAGGGGTTGCCAAAGGCTCCACACAGCAGTCCTGACTGCCCCCTGCACACAGGCACCATTGGACCTACAGGAGCTCATGGCCCAAGGACAGAAAAGCCTGCATGGCAGCCTAGAACTATTGCAAAACCTTCTCTTGTTCTGGGCCCAGCTCAAAACTAGCAGCTTTTCAGTTCAATGGGTAAATGGGCTAGAGCTGTGGTCAGCAAACTGTGGCTTGCGAGCCACATGAGGCTCTTTGGCCCCTTCAGTGTGGCTCTTCCACAAAATACCACGTGTGGGCGTGCACGTACAGTGCGATTGAAACTTCGTGGCCCATGTGCAGAAGTTGGTATTTTGTGGAAGAACCGGTATTTTGTGGAAAAGCCACACTGAAGGGGCCAAAGAGCCGCATGTGGCACGCGAGCCATGGTTTGCCAGCCGCAGTTTGCCGACCACTGGGCTAGAGTCACATACCAAAATGAGAAATATGTTGCCTCCAAAATTGAGAGGCCACTAGGGTTGTGCCTTTTCTGGTGGGAGGAGGGGCCAGGTGCAGCATCTTGGAAGGGATATCATGACTTGCCCTAGACCACCAACCCTTAGACATGTTCAAGGTCATCCCTATTGTTCAACCTTGATGTGCTTTCCTGTCTGAGAGGAAGGGGTTTGTGCCTGGAAGAGGGAGCGGGCAGGCAGCCAGGCCATTTCCCCCATCTGTCCCAGATAGCAGACCCACTGTTCTGCTCAGAAGCTAGGTTATGGGGCAAGAAGGACAGGAGCATGGATGGGGCCAAGACCAGGGCAATGGCCCCACAGTGAATAGTCTGTGTGGACTGTAATGGGTAGCCTTATAAATAAGCTTGGAAGAATTATGTAGGCATTTCTTCTGGATGCATTCCGTCGTACCTGTGGAACTTTATGCTCCCTCCCAGAGATGAGTGTCCTTCCACAATTCTCTCCAGGGGATCTGGTGGGGCCTCTGCTTCCTCACATTGTCCCCAAAGTTGGTTATCACCCGACATAAACCCTGCTAGTGATGGTGTTGTAATGTAGCCCGCGAATCACACAAGGACGCCTCAAGAAGTCGAATTAAGGAGTCACATTTATTGCAAACCCAGGACTACGAGGGGCATTTCGCTCTCCCAAATCTCGCAGTGCCCTCCCCAGGCCCACCACCAGATTTATATAGGCAAACATCACAAAGGTATCGATTACATCCCAGGGTTTGGAATGAGGAACCTAGTTTGCAAAAAAGCAGCTTACAGAAGCAGACTTAAGCATGTTAATTATAGTTTTGGGTCTCCGGATCACTGAATCAACCGAAACACATTATCTGGAGCCATCGGGTCTTGGGACCACTGAGTTGACAGGAACACATTATCTAGAGCCATCGAGGCAATTTAGAGTAATTGTGCTGTCCTGGTCTTGGGACCAATGAGTCAGCCAGAACGCATTATCTAGAGCCCTCGGCTCTTGGGACCACTAAGTTGACAGGAACACATTATCTAGAGCCCTCAGGTCTTGGGATAATTGTGCTGTCCTGGTTCCAAGGTACTGAGGAATGTGCTTTCTAAAACCAGTATGACCACAGCCAATGGGATATTCACAGTACAATCAATAGGGTATTCAATCGAATGGGATGATTTATATAATTCAGAAATCAAAATACCTTTTCTGTTGTTAAACAAAGCAAATAAGTACAGAAGCCAAACAGCAGGGCTAAAGTTAAACTATAGTTTCTACCTGACATGATTGCTACCATACTTCAGTGGTCACATGCTAGCAGTGTGTGCCCTCAGCAGGGAGTTGGCCATTGTGGCATTTAGGCCACGTGCCCTGCTTCCCGTTTGCACAGCATGCTTCATTTATGGATCCCTTTAAAACTGTTTTTTCAGAGTTTTTGGTACCATCAGTGTGGTAAACCTTTCTCTGTCCTCGGGTTCTGAGGAATGCTGTTCTAGTTTCCTTTTGTCTTTCCACTGGATATGTTTTCCTTGTTTCAGATGGCCACCAAAGAGCCAGCTGTTTCTTTATGGCTCCTGGCTCCTGGTGACACTTAGAACAGCGGTCCCACTTCCACCCCGCCCCAGATTTTGAACATATCTACTATAAGGGCTTCAGTTTTCCCATATAATCTTTCTTTCATCTGGGATTTCTCTTTTAAATAAAAAAGTGCTATTTTAAATTTTAAGAAAAGCAAAAATGAGTCCTTCTTAAAATATGTGGGCATACATAAAAAGCCACATAGTATGATTCCATTTATATGAATAATCCAGACTAGGTAAAGAAACAGACAAAACAGGTTAGCTATTGCTGGGGGCTAAGGGAAGGCAGTGACCACTGGGTGTGGGCTTTCCTCTTGGGGAGATGAAAACAGTCTGCAATTAGACGGTGGGGCTGGCTGCACAGCATAGGGAAATGCCTAATGCCTCTAAATTGCAGTTTAAAATGATTTAAAGGTTGCATCATACTGAATTTAAATTTTAACAAATGTTGTTGTTTTTAATTTAAATATAAAAAGAAAAATGAAAAAAAAAAAAAAGTGCTACCACCAGAGGGGAGAGGAGGCCAGCTCTGGTCCTGGGTGTAGCTCTGGAGCTGGCGTGGAGGGAGGCCCCAGGTGCAGCTCCTGTTCCACACGTGGGAAGACAAGGCCAGTCTGAGCTTCTCCTGGAGTGGCCTCTAGCTCTGGAATTGCTGTTAGAATCCGTTGTACACTTGGCTCTGGCTCTGGACCTGCTGCTGGAGGTGGCATCAAATCTAATGACAGTAGTGCCTCCAGCTCTATGTGGGCTTGGGCCCCGTAGTTACACAGCTGGATCTGGCTCAGGAGATGCTACAGGAACTGATGCTGGAGCCAGAGCCACTCTGGAGATGGAGCTGGAGCTGCAAGTGGAGGAGAGGTCACCCGAATGCCTCTCCAAAGACAGAACATATCCCAGAATTTCCCAGAAAAGGACGTCTTCCCAGGCTGAATCCTCCTAATAGGTGGTCTGAGGCCAGTCTGCTTCTGTCCCTACACCAACCCCTGGCTGCTCTCCCTGAGTAGCCCCAGCACCAACCCTTCCCCGTATGCTCACAATCATCCACCCTAGGGCTCCGGCTCAGCGGGCTCCGGCTCAGCGGGCTCTGGCCTAGGAAGGTGTCACATTGAACATCCTGTGTCCTCTACCTGCTGTGATGTCCAGTGGCACTGGCTGATGCCCCAACTGGAATGGAAGCAAGGGAGGGTAGGGATTTTAGTCTTCTCCATTCATTGAGCTATGCCAAGTGTCTAGAAAGGGGCCTGCACACTGTAGGCACTTAATAGATATACTGTTAATAGAATGAACCTTTTCAGATATCTGAGTGTACCTGAGGCTCCTCAGCAATCCTCTAAGAGTCTTTGCTCTGGCTACACCCAGGACAGGGGACTGCCCAGATAGAATGTGACACCCAGATAGAAAGGAGTTTACAAATGGCAAGCAGCTTTTCCCAGGCCACAGAATAAGTAAGGCTTGAGGCAGAGAGCTTCATGAGAGAAAATCATAAATAAAACCAAAGCCCTCAGCAGCCCTTTCCACAGGGCCAGGCACCGGGTCAGCACTCTCCATGGCTTATCCCTCTTAGTCCTGACAATAGCCCTCTGAGTTTGGTCCTCATAGCACCGCAGTTTTCACACAAGCAAACTGAGGCTCAGAGCGGTGAAGTGACATTCTCGACACCCATCTGGGAGGTGGTAGAGTAACCCCTGTGCTGTAGTGGGGGAGAAGCACCCACCTTTTCCACAGCAGGTGTGACCTGCTGGGTGCTGGAGAAGTTTCAGTAGATAGACAGGGAGGCGGGACAAGTAGTCTGCTCTGGAGGGCAGACACCGGGTACTTTACCAGCTTCTGCAGTGTGTCTGCCTGCATGGTCCCCACCCTGCAAGTCTCATCCAGTTCAGGGATGACTTATTTTCAGGCTGAAGGACAAAAGAGGGGCGACGGGTCAAACGATATAAACAGTACCAAATGCAAAAATACTTGTGGCCATACTGTGACGTGAAAGCAGTATATAAAGAATTTTCTGATATTCCCACAAATAAAAAGTAATTTTTTTTCTCACAGTAACTGAATAAATCAGTGAGAGGATCTCACAGCCCTCTCCCGCCTCTGAGCAGCTCACATCATCTTGGAGATGGAGGCTAATAATTAAAGGTACCAGGTGGGTCAGAGGCAGGGCCACGCCCAGAATGACTGACTCCTTCCCTGCCCCAGTTACTCCATTGAGCCCAGTGGGCACAGCCCGCCCCCTGGTGGCCAGCCCCAGCACTGCAGCCGCAAACAACAAAACACACTATTGATTGGAGTCATCCAGGCATTGGGGTCGCAGGCCCTGGGCGGAGGGGAGGAGAGGGGGCGGGGGAGATGAGCGAGATCTGGAATACTCTATGCCCCTGAATTCCGTCTATTGTCGTGTCGCGGGGAGCCCAGTTCCATTGCTCAGCCAGGGCAATGACTCCGCCCAGTTCCACCTGAGGACCTGAGGCACCAGCAAGGGTGCTCCTGCCCCTGGTCCCCAGGAGCGGCCCAGTGCCTTGCCCCGGCCTCCAGGCCGCCCCTGTCCCAAGCACCTCAGGGTGTAGAAAGCATTACTGGCCTCAGCGCAAAAGGTCATCGATGGGAACAAAGCACAACACGCTCCTAGAAACCGGTGGGATCCTCGGGGTCCCCGCCCTAAGCACATCCAGTGGTAGAGGAGGAAGCAGGCCTCCCCTCCTTATCCTGGAGGCCCCACCCCAGGGTGAGGGTCGGGACCTACCTGGTCCCAGGCGCCCAGAGCGGTGCACAGAGCGCCCTAGACCGGGTCCTCTCCGGGCTGCCCTGGGGGGGCTCTGCCGACCCTGGGACCCTGGAGACCCCTGCGCATCCGCCCGCCTTCGCGACTGGGACCTGCCAGGACTTCTGTGCGTAGCGCGCGCACCCCGCTTCCCAACGTCCAACTTTCTCCCGAGATGTGGGCGTGTCCACTGGCCAGGACGGCGCGGTCTGCTACCCGGACACCTCGGGGCCACCGGCCAATCGCGGCCCCCGCCGCAGGCGCCGCCCTCCCAGCTGAGATGTCCACTAACCCTCCGCCTCGGCGCCACCTGCCAATCTGGGGTCTGCCTCGGTGGCTCCGCTCCAGAGCAGCACCGCAGCCACAGACGCCGCTCCGAAGGATGGAGAAGATTCCTGTTCTGGGCCTGGGCACCTGGAAGGTGAGGCGGCGCCTTTCCTCACCGCAGTTCGCTCTGCTGGGGAGGGGTCACCCGCAGGGACAACCTGGGGGCCTCCTGCCTGGACGCCCCGGAGAGGAGAAAGCCGCGGGGACACCTGCAGCCCCCAGCCCGCTGGTCCCTGTAACTCCCCGGGAGGCTTCCTGCGTCTGAAAGATGGGATTTGTAGATCGCAGATTATCTGGAAATGGGGGTTGTCTCTGATATTGCATATTGAAGCCAAATCACAGTTATTCAGAAATAATGTTTGGGAAAGCCCAGAAGAAAAGATCGTCAGGCTTGCATACAGACAGAAAGAGTGGCAGTCACCTAACTAGATCAGAGGCCACTGTTACTGGAAAGTTGTGTGAATCAATAAGATAAAGGAATTCTGCCCTTGTCAACTTGGCTTTAAACAGGAACTTTGTAACTTCGGGTCTTCTGTGTAAAACCTGATAGCGGAAGCACTTTGAACTTGGGAACTTTCTCTACTTTGGATTTCTGACCTGTCGGTACTTTGAGACTTGGCACTAACTAACTTTCAATTTTTCTTTTCTTTTTTTTTTTAAATGTAGTCTTTGATTATATATATATATATATATATATATATATATATATATATATATATATATATATTCCTGTAAGAAGTCACCTAGGAAATTAGAGTAGGAATTAGAATGATCAACCCACCACTCATCTAAATATTATTTAAATTATTTCTTCTCTCCACTTAACAATTCTTAGAGGCCAGGATGTGGTTTCACTGGTGGTTCTCAGCTTCTAGCCAAGGCCATGCATGTGGCGCTGTTCAGTAAGCACTCTATGGATTTAACTGTCTTGACATTCTTGTCTTGACTTTAATTCTTGTATGCACTATGTCTTCTGCACACAGCCGGACGTAGGAGTCCACACGTTCTTGTACCCAGGGTAAGGAAAAGCTGTGAAAGCTGTTGGACTTCGGTGGTATAGAATTGGATTAATCCTAATCACCTTTCCCTGATCCATACAAAGTCTTCATTTTACTTATTTTTAATCTTATAAGATTACAAATCTGCCATTGAGACCTGTTGCCCAAGAAGTGCTGCAGAACAACCAACCACGAAAGCTGGGTGGCTCACAAGCACCGAGTTTATGACTGCTGCAGGTAGTCAGCCGGGCAACTCCTTGGCTCTTGTTCATTCTGCAGGCGGCTCCAGGGGAAGTGACAGAGGCAGTGAAAGTGGCGATAGATGTGGGATATCGGCACTTTGACTGCGCCTACCTGTACCACAATGAGAGTGAGATCGGAGCCGGGATCCAGAGCAAGATCCAGGAGGGCGTGGTTCGGCGGGAGGACCTGTTCATCGTCAGTAAGGTAGGACCTGGCCCGCAGGGAGAGCAGGAGCAGGCCGCTCAGGGCTTGGGTGTTGAGACAGCTCACAGCACGGGGGTGATTTTCCAGGCTCCCATAGAGCTGCTGACTTCCTTCATACTTGAACCAGACCTGATAAGGGCTTCTGCAGCTTTGTGCACGTGCTGGGAGTGGGGCAGGTGGAGGGGTCGGGGACAGTGTGACGAGCAGAAGGAACAACTAGAGCAAAGGCAGGAGGCATGGGCAGTGTGGTGGTGGTGGTAGTGGGGGTGCATGGGGACCCTTGAGAAGCTTGGGGTTCCTGGACTGAGCAGTGTTGGCCGCGGGGACAAGGGGCAGTGAGGCTGGAGCCGTGGACGGGCCTGATCACAGAAGACCTGATCGCCATTTAAGGAGTTCTCTTCTCACCAAGGAGCACCGCTGAAGGTTTTACCTTCTGCTGAGCCAGAGTTCTGTGTAGAGGAGATTGTGAAGGTGAAAGCAGAGTCCTTTAAACAGGACGCAGAAGGCATGAGACCTTAACAGCAGTGTCGGTGGGAGGGGTGACAGCCTGCCTTGGGACAGCACTGGACAGATGGCAAGGAAATGGCTGGGAAGGACAGTCAGGAGGTGGGCCCTGTAAGAAATGCTGGCGGCAGACCAAGAGAGTGGAGAATTAGAGAATTCCTTTGCTTTTGACTTTGAAGAAGAATATTAAGGCCATTAGGCCAGGAGCAGAGTGCACATGGCAGCTGTCCTTCCCGAGGCTGGCTCAGGAACCCGGCTCCATCGTGGAAGAGCAGACAGTGGGTTTCACGATCTCCCGAGTGAGTGATTGCCACATCTAAATTTCCGCAATTGTGCCATAACCGGTTTGGCTCAGTGGATAGAGCATCGGCCTGTGGACTGAAGGTTCGATTCCAGTCAAGGGATGTACCTTGGTTGCGGGCACATCCCCAGTAGGGGGTGTGCAGGAGGCAGCTGATCGATGTTTCTAACTCTCTATCCCTCTCCCTTCCTCTCTGTAAAAAATCAATAAAGTAAATTTAAAAAATAAATAAGTTTTCGTAATTGCAAGCTTTGGTGCTGTTCCTATAGTAGATTTGCTTGTCTGTGTTACCTGGATACAATGCTCTAACTCATCAGTGCTGTAAAAGGAGAGGCTCAGGGGACGTTGGCCCAGGAACCCAAATCTCTCCTGATCCTCCAGTTAGGGAGGTGGGCATCTGGGGTTCCTGTGGCTAGCCAGCAGAGGGGTCGGGTGCTCCCAGCTGGGTCATAGCCAGCAGAGGGGACGGGTGCCCCCAGCTGGGTCATAGCCAGCAGAGGGGACGGGTGCCCCCAGCTGGGTCATAGCCAGCAGAGGGGACGGGTGCCCCCAGCTGGGTCATAGCCAGCAGAGGGGACGGGTGCCCCCAGCTGGGTCATAGCCAGCAGAGGGGACGGGTGCCCCCAGCTGGGTCATAGCCAGCAGAGGGGACGGGTGCTCCCAGCTGGGTCATAGCCAGCAGAGGGGACGGGTGCTCCCAGCTGGGTCATAGCCAGCAGAGGGGATGGGTGCTCCCAGCTAGCTCATAGCCAGCAGAGGGGACGGGTGCCCCCAGCTGGGTCATAGCCAGCAGAGGATGTGTGCTCATTATTCCTGAAATTTAGAAGTCTTGGAAATACAATTTAAAAAAAATCACTGATATACTCACCATCTAGAAAGTGCTGTTTTTAATAATATGATGTATTCTAGTTTATTTTTTGTAAACATACTGTACTTGTAATTTGGTTTTATATATTTTTATCCTCTTTCTTTAATTTATTTATTTTGTTTGTTTTGCTCTTATGCCAAAATAGTATGGTGCCAAAATAGTATAATAATGGAAACAATGAGGGGAAAACAAATTACAAACTTTTTTACTTCACAGAGGGTGTTAAGCACTAAGTATAAGGCAGTCTGTGTTAACTTACTTACCTAGTTTAATCTGCAGGATTGAGGTCTTTATAACAGAGAACCTTTAACATAGAGTCTGTTCAAGTGGGAAACTGAATACACAAATTCTTCTGATTTTTCCTCATATCTTTTCTGCCTGTGGGTATTTTTATTTTATTTTATCTTTTTGGTCTCAGTGGATCCAAATAACCAGACAGCTCTCCCATCAAATAATTTCACGGTGTTTCCCCTCCTGCCACTTCCCCTAAGGAGAAATCAGGCAGGAGGAGCTGAGCTTTGCAGACCGCCTCCCTGTGGACGTCCTGGACCATTGGAGAATAATGTCACGGCCGCTGTATTTATGGCCACCGCGTCTTGGATGTTGTTTGTCTTCCAGATCCTGGATTTGTGGGACCCAGGGGAAGATGTGTCAACGCTGGCTCTGTGGCCAATTGTCACGCTTCTCCTCTCCCTTGTAGCTCTGGTGCACCAGCCATAAGAAGTCCTTGGTGAGACCAGCCTGCTCCAACACTCTGAAGGCCTTGAAGTTGGAGTACTTGGACCTCTACCTCATACACTGGCCCATGGGTTTCAAGGTACTGCCCAGGCCTGGTGAGATCCCCCACTGGCAGGCTTCTTTCCTGGTCATGTCCAGGTGGGTGGTGGGCCGGCAGCCAGGGCACATAGATCCCAGGGCTGCGCCAGCCACACACACACATTCAGTTCTCTCTGGGCCTCAACGCAGGAGAGGCTTGGCCTCGAGGACCTCTAACCAACTATGGTTTTGCTTCTAAGCCAGTCATTTCTTCTCCAAGCCAACAGAGCAGCCCACTTTTTCCATAGGTCTTTAGGTAAAAGCAGGTGTCGGGACAGAGGACATACTGCTACTCAAAGCTGCTGCTCACGTCATCTCCCTGTCCCAGGGAGTTCCTTGGCCCCGTCTCTTCGCGCAGGTTATGATCTCTTTGGGGAGTGAAGGCTGCTTTGCCCTATGGGAGACGCCTGCTTATCCACCTGCAGCAGGTCCGGAGGGTTCTGGAGGGAGATTATTTCTCCATTTGGTGTTATTCATTCCACTTGATAGTGTCTCACACCCCCCCCCCCCACCTTACACCCTGCTCAGCTGCTTTCCCAACCTGTTTAGTCCTGGCCAGGATGTCCCTGTGCGACTGCCCCAGGCCTAGATGACATCCTGCCTGGCTAAGGGCCCAGGCGCACAGGTGGCACAGCGAGCCCTGAAAGAGGACACTCTCCCTACACTGGAGTGGGTGGTGGCTGCACTGGAATCTCCCATGTGTGCACCTGGTTTGAGGAGCTTATGGTGTGTGTCGAGCTGACGGGTTTCTTGTTAGATTAAAGGATAAAAACTACTTTGTTCCTAGTACAGCTTTACTTTCAGGCGTTGTATTTAATTTCAATGAAGGATGTAGCAACTGCACATTAGTCATGCCGCTAGTGGAGAACAGAAGGTGGCCAGAAAGTGAAATGAGAGAGGGTGATTCAGAAATGATTTCTGTCTGTAAAATCTGTCTGTGCACCCAGAGGATAATGGGTAAGTGATGACAGTAGCTGTGTCACACTTATTGTCAGCTGTTCATGTTCTTTTAGCATCGAACCAGGCACTTTTTTAGGCACCTTACACGTATTGTTCATTTAATCCTCACAATTACGTGAGGCAAGTACTGATAACACCCCCATTGCACAGAGGGTACAACTGAGGCACAGAAAGATTCAGTGTCATTATCGGGGCCCAGGAGCGGATGCTCAGTCAGACATGCATTACTCTGCCTGGCCCTCACCTTCTAGCAGATCCCTGAATGGCTCCTGGTGGTCAGCAGCCCTCAGGGACAAGGCCACGTAGCACTTGTACACAGGTCTGGACATATGTCAACATGGGAGGTTGCTTTGACATGAGACACCTTAGTTGCTTCATCATGAAAATCCCTAAAAAATGTGGACCAAGCTGCAGTTTTAGACGTTCCCACTATTGCTCAAGAGAATTATTGAAGCCCCTTGCATTCTGGCTTCGATATCTCTCACCATGATGTGAATTCTAAGCAAAGCAGAGAAGAGCCTCACAGTGGACTTGGGAGAAAGTTGACTGAGCTCTTAAGAAGTCAAGACACCTTTCCCTCTTTTTTACCTGAAATTGCTAAGCAATGTTCTCATAACGGGCAAGGATCCTGGGTCCCCCTTTCCTGACCTGTGAGAGGTGGGCATGAACTTCCAGGCTGTTGGGAACTTTGCTGGCCACCGAGTCCACCCAACCCTCGGTCTTGTGAAGGTGGAGGCAGGGCATGGAGAAGGGAAGTCACATGGCGAGGGCTGTGCTCGGACCCAGACCTTCTGGCCTAGCATCCTTTCCCCATGTCTTGATTCTCCCTCCATCCAGTCTCCTGCTTAGAGGGTGACCACCAGTAAGCCCCCACTAAGCTCCTGCCTTCTTGTTCTGACAGCCTGGGGGGGAAGAGCTGCCCCTGGACCGCAGTGGCATGGCGATTCCCAGTGACACTGATTACCTGGACACGTGGGAGGTAAGCTGAGCTGGCCAGCAGCATCTTCCTCCTACTGATGGGCCTCGAGTGGGAAGCCGTGGATCCTGAGCTCCTTGCGTTCAGAGATACCAGGTTGTCTCCTCAAAAGGCAGGTGTGCAGCACGAAGGGACGCCTGTCTGCGGGACTCAGAGCCAGTTTCCTCTTGTTCATCTCTCTGAAACGTGCATTTTAAGGATAACTAACCCAGACCTCCCTTTACTCTTAAGTGTGTATTAAAAAAATCACATGGTCACTACAGAAGAGTATAAAAAGGAAATCAAAAGTCCATTTTCCGTGGCCACTCCTAGTACTTCATAGTTCCCTTAGCTCTTTGGTAAGCATTTCAGAACGAAAGCTTTGACAGATGGTGACATTGGGGTGCGCCTTGGAGATGCATGGAGGAAGGGAGCACGTTTCTAACCCACTGCCAGCGTCCGCACAGGAAGTGATGAGGCCTGAAGTAGAATGTTGAGCATGGGAGTCAGGGGAAGTGGCAGGAGGGAGGTGTGGCAGGGAATTGATAGTGTGGCTGGAGGAGAGGAGGTTCCTGCTCACTCTGGCTTCTAGCCCAGCCCACCAGGTGCCTGTAATCTTACAAATCAACACGAGGCTGAGTGTGAGGCATGGGAAGAAAGCACATTCACATGGGAACTTGCTGAGTTTAGGGAGACGAGACTCTGGACCCACTGGTGTGAGATGGGCAGGTGCAGGGGTGGGAGTGCCAGGGGTCATCCAGGCAGAGGGGGTAGGGGAGCACAGTCAGGCAGGAGCTCCCAGGTCAGGCCAACCTCTAAATGGGCGAATTGACCTCACTTAACAGAGATTAACTGAGGTGTCTGATCTGTTGGGAACAGTGCCCAGGGGGCTGCAACCCTTCGGTCGGTCACAGACACTGCCTCTCCTGAAAGGCATGGCTGCAACTCTGGGCTGTTTGTAGCATGAGTGAGGTCAGGGTGACCGTGCAGGGCACACTGACTTTGGCCACTGGCCCCATGGCCACTAGGACTCATGCTGACTACTTAGCCTGGCACCAGGCCACGCTCTTCCTGAAGCTGAGAGCTGGCCAGTGAACAGCAGAGTAGGGTTCCTGCCCTCAAGTCCCTTACAAGGTAAAAAGTGGTGAGTTAGAATGATGGTACATCATCATACTGAGGAAAATGGCAATTTAGGTAGAAACTGGCTGAGCAGATACAGTCCGCTGTGGACATCCTTGCCGATATCATATCAACAGACATTCAGAGTCACAGAAATAATAGGTCCATGTGCTGAGTGTTAGCTAAACGTTCTGTGTTCCTTATTTGATGTAATCCTTAACCCTGTGACACGGTAAGGTTGTACCCACTTGGCAGGTGAGAAAATTGAAGCTTAGTGAGGTCATATAATGTGCCCAAGATCCCACAGCTATTAAATGATGAAACTGGGGGGAAACCTCAAGTACAGAAATGCTCATAGCACATGAAGTCAAATATTTTAAGATATTTTAAGATATTGGGCGGAGCCAGTTTTAGGATCCTGTGCGAAGGATGGAGGGTGACAAACTACTAGTTGAGTAGACAGAGCCCACGCACCCAGAAGAATTCTTGTTCTCTCTAGGCCATGGAGGACCTGGTGGCTGCAGGGCTGGTGAAAGCCATTGGGGTGTCCAACTTCAACCACGAGCAGCTGGGGAGGCTTCTGAATAAGCCCACCTTGAGGTTCAAGCCACTGACTAACCAGGTGAGTGTGGACGGCCGAGCGGCTTGGAGGGATGGGGTCAGCTGTTCAGCTGTTGCCCCCACAGGGTTACACTGGAAACAAAGTGGGTGGAGCGCGAAGTAGGCATTTTCTCCTGTGGCTGTCAAAAGCCATGACTATGGTGCCAGCCGTTTTGCCTGAGTGGATAGAGCAGTGATTCCAGTCAAGGGCGTATACCTTGGTTGCTGATTCCTGGCCCTGGTCCAGGTGTGTGCAGGAGGCAACCAATCAATGTGTCTTTCTCACATTGATGTTTCTCTCTGTCTCTCCCTCTCCCTCGCACTCTCTCTAAAAGTGAATGGAAAAATATCCTCGGATGAGGATTAACAAAGCAAGTCATGACTATGGAGCGGTTAGGCAAATGGCAGGTGTACAGGCAAGACCATTTTTAAAAGGCTCGTCAGGGGAGGTGGTGTGCTTGGAAGGCAGGGTTTTCACTTCAGCCGTGGGGTGAATCACCTGGTGGCTCACAAGTGGCAAAGGGACCAGCAGGTCCTAATCCCTCGTTAATGATGGTCAGAGGTGATGCCGGCTTCCTGGGGCCTCACCAGGGACCCTTCCTCTGCAAGATCACAGCCTCCGTGAGACTTTAATGCTGAAAAATGACTTGTGAGGAAAGGGTTACAGTGCTTTCTAGACTAGCTGCCTTCATGTGTAAAAAGGGGCACTTATTTTACTTAAACTTTTATTAACGTGTTGTGTACGTGCAAAAAAGCGCACACATAAGAATGGAGCTTGATAAGTTCTCATAACTGGACCAGCCCCAGAGCAGGGGTGGGGAACTTCTGGTCCACGGGCCATATACCAGTAAGACCTATGAAATCATTGGGTCTGGCCCTGCCAAGGCATTAGGGGTGAGTTAATTAAATGCTTGACCAAATAGAGCAGGCTGATTTTTAAGTTGATCATTTTGTTATAATTATTTAAGTGGCCCTTGGTAGAACAAAGGTTCCCCACCCCTGACCCAGAGGCAGAAACGGCTAAGAGCCCCTGCCCTGCTGCTTCTAGTCCCTGCTGCTCGCCAAGGGCAGCCACTGTCCCGATTTCTGACAGCACAGATTAGCCTTTGGACTTTATACAGAAAATGTGACGCGTTATGTGCTCTTCTGCATCTGGTTTTCCTTACTCAGCATTGCATGTGTCAGGTCCTCCTGCATCCAGCTGTGATTCGCCCATCCTTGTTTCCCCGTGGTATTCCATCCTGTGACTATCCCGTCAGTTGGTGATGGACATATGGGTAGCTTCCAGTGTAGGGATATTAATAATAGAACATCATGTCCTATTCTTTTTATAAATAAACTTTTCAATGGAGGTATAACACCAGTACAGAAGAGTGCATGGATCTTAAAGGACACAGCTCAGTGAATTTCCGCAAGTGAACAGACTCAAGTCCTCAGTACCCAGGGCAAGAGCGGGAAGTCCTCAGCCTTCTGAAAGTTCTGGTCACGTCCCACGAGGAGCGGCCGGTGTCCCGACCTGCAGCTTCGCTGAACTCCTCTGCGTTAAAACCTCACAGACTGTTTCTGTCTGTGCACAAGCACTCAGTTCTGTGTCAACTTTTGTTGAGTGGCACTTTAAATCATGGGGAGGGGTGTGGCCTGGTCTGTGGGGTGAGGAGGGGCAGCAGGATCTGTTTCCTAAATATCCTGGAAAACCCTTCAGGAATGCGCCCTCAGAGGAGTTCTCAGAGAGCCAGTGGCTTATCTTTGGGGTCCCTGAGAGCTCTGCCTGTGGGTCCTGACAGCTCAGCTGGGAACCAGCGAGGGCACTGTCCCCGGTTCTGAATTCACTCTGCCAGTGAATCTGATCAGCTTCTGCCAGTCTAGGACTGACTTTGAGTTCACACAGAACCTGGAATCATACATGAGAATTTAGAGAGTGGGGCGGAGACAGGAATCTGCTCCTGATTTTCTTACGCCGTCCCTTGAAATCAGCTGTAGCCTGTGTTTGTCACACGTAACTCCCCAGCTTCCTTCCTTTACTCAACACTTGCTGAGCTTTGTTCTGTGCCTAGCTTATTCCAGAGCTGGGGGCATGTTTTGAACAAAACAAAATCAGACCCAGATCCCTGCCTTCCTGGAGCTTTTGCCTAGTGGCAACAGTAGACAGTTGCAAAGAATGACAACATGTAAGATGTCAGCTAATGATCCGTGCTACAGTGTAAGGTCAAGGCGAGGAGGAGGTGGGAGGGCTGCACTTTTACCTCAGGCGGTCAGGGAGGGCCTTGCAGGGATTCTCGAGCGTTCAGATGGTAAAGGTGTTCTCGGGCTTGCTTACAGCGGGCAGCCTCTCGGAGACCCCTCAGCTCAGCCTGGCACTTCACAGGCACGGCCATGCGAGCCCGGAGGTGGGCCATGCAGCTCATCAGTGATGGAGCCAGGGCATTGATGTGGGCCCTCTTTTACAGTGCCCTGTTAGTCTGAATGGTCTCTGATCAGCTGTGATTCTCTTTGTAGATTGAGTGCCACCCATATCTCAATCAGAAGAAACTGATCAGCTTCTGCCAGTCCAGAGACGTGTCCGTGACTGCCTACCAGCCCCTCGGGGGTTCCAGGTAGGGAATTTGTGGCCAGAAATGGATGCATGCCTCAGTTTCACTCACAGAGTTAGGTGTAAGGAAGGTGTAGGCAGGCTGTGGAGACCACAGTCCCCCAGCAGGTGGGACTGCCAGCACCCTGGTCTCCGTGGGCTGGGCTGAGGGAGGAGCTGGTGCACATAGGACAGTCATCTTCAGTGGCTGCCTCCAGAAGGGCAGTGACCTTTAAGGGCCATAACCAGAAGGAAGCAACCTCTTTGTTGAGCTCTTTCCTGGTACCTCCCATGCCCTGCCAGACCTCTCTCTAGGGACGGGTCACAGACATCCTGATCTCTATAGAATCATCTTCCCAGAACCCGAACTGTGTGCTGTGCCCCCTACATCAGCGGATGAGCCACCACCCACTGGCCACATGGGCCAGAAATTTATTCCCTTTTTGATCTCTCCTCCTACCCCCAATCCAACTTGACAGCACTGGTTATTTTGCCAGGAAACTTGGATTCTCTCTCTTGCTCTCTGTTCTCACTTAATGCCTTCATTAAGTACGAATTCTATCCGGTAGTTACAGCAGCCTCTTAACACCTCCCAGGTTTGCCTGGTTCTCAGCCACTATCCACACAACGGCTGAAGGGAGCCACCTCATTGTGACCGTGTCATTCTCCCGCTTACAAATCCTTCAATTCCTGGTCTGGCCCTGCCTGTGTCTACCTATTCCTGCAACATGCTCTGCGCCAACCGTTTGAAACTATTTGGGGCTCCTGCTTCCTAGTTTCTGTGCCTTTGCAAATACAGTGCTCTTTACCTAGAAATCTTATCTTTTTTTTTCTTAATCTGGCTACTCCAGTTTCTAATATAAGGCTCAGTTCAGCATCACCTTCTTCAGGAAGCCCTCCCGATTTCCCCTTATTTGTGTTGCATCCACAGCCCTTATCACACTATCCTGTCATTGTTTTCTTCTCATTCTCTTCTACTTGAGTTGTGGGACTGCATCTAAGTCACGACTCTCTTACCAGCCCCTAGCTCAGTGCCAGGGACGTATTAGTGGTCCGGGAAAGGCTGAGAGTTTTGGATTGTTATTGCCTGTGTGTTTCCCATGTGAAGTGGGGCAGATGTGCGTGACGTTGGTAGAGTGAGGGAGTTCCTAGCATCTGGGTTGTATTCACAGCTGAGCTTGGGGTGGAGGAAGCCAGTGAGAGAGTGGGTGGTGGGAGCCACGTGAGAGAAGGGAGATGGCCGATGTCCCAGACCCACAGCCAAGTGGGGTGGGCTCTGTTTGGTCCCTTCATAGACATTGAGGATGATTTTTATCTCAGTAACTGCTTGAAACACACTAACTGCTTAAAAATGTTCGCTAAGAACAATAGCTCACCCAAGTGCTCAGGGCCTGGCGGCTTGACATCATGGAAGGGCAGACCCGGAGCCAGTCTTCAGTCTCTGCATAAAGGCTCCACAGTCCACTGTCTCAGCTTTCTCTCGGGATTTGAGGTGAACTTTGCTGAGATTGCTATCAATTATCTATTCATGCTGATGGTGCTGCAGACACCACCCTAGGTCCTACAGAAGAGGTCAGAAGTCCCAGGGGCACCGCACAGCGGAGAGCCTGTGCTTTAGACACTCCGATGCTGCCACCTGGGTCTCCAGACAAAGCACCAAATAGATGTGAAGGCCAAGTGTCCAGCTGTGTCCCCCCAAATGTCAGCCATGGTTATCGCTAGATGGTGGATCTGGTGACCAGCTGTTCTGCACCATTTAGATTTCCCACACTGAGCAAGTATCATGATCAGACAAAAGTAGATCTAGAGTTTCCATTTTGGAGAAAGTCTTGTTTTTTCAAAGAAGGAGGTGCACACATTTGGTCTCACAGCCCCTGCGATGTTCTCCCTAGTGGGGGTGTGGACCTGATGGACAACCCCGTGATCCAATCCATCGCACAGAAGCACCAGAAGTCCGCAGCTCAGGTAGGTGGGTACCCGCGGGGCTGAGAGGGCCCCTCTCTGCTCACTGCAGGAGCCATGCGTGGGCATGGGCAGATGCCTCGCTCTGGCCCAGCGGGTGACTAATAGAACTGTCCGGTGTTCACCAGCCTCTTGAGGGCACTGTGGTCCCATTCATTCAGGCCCCACCATCAGTTGTCTGCATGCCGTGGCCCCAGGCTTCCTCCCGCAGCCCACCAGTTGAGTGGACCCCGAAGGAGTTCATGACTCTTTTCCTTGCTCTAATGTCCAGCGGTTCATGGGACTGGACACGATAGTGAACTCTGTTAAGGCGTTAGCAGGTCCTCTGAGCTCCTGGGGCCAGCGGCCATCCCTCCAGACATTCTATGGGACAGTGCAGAAATGCCATTTTCTCCTAAGGACTGCGGACTGGAGCGCTGGGCACTACAGTGCCTACTGCCCGGGTCACTGGGCTCCCCTGCACGATGAAACGTGACCCGTAGGGGAAGCAGCTGGCTTCTGACTCCACCTGGTCCCTTGGTCTCATAATATCCGTTTTCCCCAACAGATTTTGATCCGGTTTCAGATCCAGAGGAATGTGATCGTCATCCCCAAATCCGTTAACCCGAAGCGGATTCTTGAGAATATCCAGGGAGGTGTTCTCCTTCTCTGACATCAGTGGGTTTGGGGTCATGCATGAGCTACACACTGCAGCAAGCAGCCGGCCTGTGAGGCTCTGACACAGCAGGGGGGTGGGGAAGCACAGGCCACACCCAGGGGACACGGAGCTGCGCCCGGCAGGCACCCACCTGGGAGATGCAGACAGGATTAAATGGGGAAGGACCGGAGATAAGGGGCCAGGCTCCCACCCAGCGGCTCCTCTGCACCCAGCACCTGCTCTGCGCCCAGCACCACCCACTAGTGCTGTCCCAGGGCTGCCCACCATGATGAAAGGGACCCTTCCAGACTGTTCGCTTCTCCCCTTAACCCAAACTGCCCAGGGTCAGCCCCCGCTCCAGGCAGAACTGCTAACAGGGAGCCCGTGGTTTCTGCTAGGCACCCTGTGGAGGGTCTCCGGTGGGTAGGGGCTGGTCGGGGCCTGTCCCCCCTGAGTGAAGATGGACTCACGCCCTGCACCTTCTTTCCTGGTCCTCAGTGGTGGCTCAGGGCTGGCTCTTCCATGTGGTCGTAGGAGCAGGTCACAGTCCTCAGGCCTGTTAGGGGCCAAGTAAGGGGGCAGCTTAGAATACATTTTAGGAGGAACAGAAAGTGAGTACTCAGAAGTGCAATGTGTTATGGCCATTGTTAGAGTTAATGTTCTTGAGGCCCAGACCCTCCCTCTCTGCTGGGGTGTGTGGAACAAACGTCTGTGTTTTGGATTTGTGGTGTTTTGTGTTTCCTGTTTTTGTGAGCGCTGGGAAAGATCCTTCGCTGCACCCTTCACTGTCAGGTATGCTCCTCACTCCTGTGGGATGAGCGCAGCCCAGATCTCATCTCTCCAAGGGTCCCCGCTGTAGTCCACGCTGGGCAAATGGCCCAAGTCCCAGTGCATCCTGGGAACTGAGGCTGAGGGCCAGGGGACGGGCCAGGTGCCACATGCAGTGTTTCTTTTACATCCTAGTGTCCCCCGCACGCCCAGCACGGTGCTTAGCAGGTGACACGTGCTTGGCTAGGTGTTCACTGAACTGACTTTCCCATGAACGTTTTATTTTGGTTCCAGGTGTTTGATTTTGAGTTACCAGAAGAGGATATGAATGCCCTTTTCAGCCTGGACAGGAACTTCCGACTGACCAAATTCCCCACGTAAGAACAGCTCCTTCCCTACTCTGGAAATAGAGGAAGCAATATTCAGCATGAGCCATTGGTTCCTGGATGAATATTTATCATATGTTTTAGGTTCATGAAATCATCTCAGAATTCTTTCCTATTTAGGAATGGGCTGGTGAGGGAACCCAGGGATGAATTTTAGACACTAGGGAGCATAGAAATGTGTAATTGTGTCATTTAAAAATGTTTCCCTTAAAAATAGTAATCCCTCTTTGTTTCTGTCTTTGACTTGTTCCCCGGTTTCCAGAGCTAAAAATCACAAGGACTATCCTTTCCACATAGAGTACTGAGCCGGCTCCCGCTCCCTCCCCCCGCACCGCCCAACCAATCCAGGGCTGAGGGGCTCCCGCCCAGCAGCACAGCACAGGGCTCTGCCTCAGAGGCACAGACAGCCTGGCCAGGGATGGGAGGGACGGAGGCTAAGCTCCCCAAGAAATCATCAGACTCAGTGAGATCGAAGGAGGAAGCGTCTGAGAGTGTGCTTGCCCCACGGAGCACAGTGTGGTGGTACTGGGAGACCAGCATGAAGAGCCTCTACAGCTGCGACTCAGCTTCAGCAATGAGCCCCTCCTCTCTGCCGCCCACCAGACCCCCAAATGATTTTACAGCGAAACCCTTACCTTCACACCTGGAAAGGAAGACTGGGTGAAAGTGGTGAGCTGTCTTAGTTCAACAAAGGCATCATTTTTTTTTCTTACAATCTAAATTTTAATTTTAAAATGCTAATGTTTAAGAAAGTTTTCGAGGAATCAGATTGAATCAGATATAAACCTGTGCCAACAAATCAGAGATGGATGTGGTCATTTCTCCTCATGCTCTCGGTGTTCAGTCCCAGACAGTGGAGTGGATCTGGGACAGGAGTCCTGCCCCCTTAGGAAAGGACAGGGTGGGTATCCATGCAGGGCAGTGTGTGACTCCTGCCCCCTGCACGTTCCTTCCAGCATGGGCCAGGAGCTCCCCGCCCCCTGGGACCCGCTGCCAGGGCTCCTGGATGCATCTCCACCACACATCCTGCCCAGCTCCAAGCCCCGCTCCCACACACATCTCCAAGGATGGGACTTACTTGACCCACTGGGCATTTCCGCCTGCCCCAAGGACTGTGCCCTGTCCACAGGAGTTGGTGACTCCTGGCTGTTGCCCAGGCACCCTCACCTCAGGCTACCATCTACACCCAGTGCTGGGGCTTCCTCACCCAGTGGTGAAGCTGTCTGTTTAGAGGCTAGCCAGTCACAGACTTGTTGTGTTTTCTGCCTGTTTCTCACGTGTTCCTCCGGTGTTCCTCATTTGTGAGGCCACCCTTCCTGCTGTCTTGGGTGCTCTCAGGACTCAGTGCACCACCCACCCCTCCTTGATGTTCAAGCCTCAGTGCCTTGTCAGGGAGCTGGCATGTGGCCCTGAACCCCCAGCCTCTGGCAGGAGCAGTAGATGAGCTTGTCCGTATCTGCTCCTGAGGCCGCTGAGCCGGAGAGGGTCCAGGGCCGGAGTCCCAGGGATCTCCCTCCCACATGGCCTGGGTGTGATGCACCTCGTGGGGTGGAGACACACTTCCTACCACAGGCAGAGGGTGGTCTAGAGTGCCAGGAACAGGGAGGGGCAGCGCGCGCCCCAGACTCTAATGTGCAAAGTTGCAGTCTCCGGGCTCTTCCCCAGCTCACTATTGCCCTGACCTGTGGCTTAAGCAGCAGACACTGGCCTTGGTCTATCTGGGGAACAAATGTGAGGCCCAACCAAGCCACGGGTGTCCTCGAGCCCTGAAGGTGTGGCCCGCACGTCCTGCCTGTGCTTTCACTCTGCTTGTCTGTTTGGGGCCTTGGGTTCTCCGGCTGGGCTCATGGGAGAAGAGAGCCCACCCATCCAGGAAGGGGCCCACCCAGACCCCTGTCCTTTCACAGGGTGGGGGCATGGGCACAGCCTGGGGGTCTCTGTTTGGTTTCCAGCTGATGCATGGCACCCAGAAGACATAAAAACATCAGTGAAGAAAAAAAAGCTTTCTCTACTGGAGTGTCAAGGATAAAGTCTGTGGTTTTCCCTTTTTCAGTCCTGTGTGTGTGACTGCAGAGGAGAGGATGGCTCTGATATGAGTCTGGGTCTTTGTTCCTGAGAGACAGAAGCCCGTGTCTCAACCCATCCTCGGGCACAGCAGGTTCTCATTATCTGTGTTATAAGCAGTTAGACAGCCATGAGCAGAGAAAGGACGATGGGCCAGGCACAAAAACTCACCAGGGCAGAAAGCCCCGGATGCCTGGCAAGGGGCAATGCTAGGAAAACAAGGGCCTGGCCCCCAGAGTAACCTTTCCTCCCCTAGCATATTGCTGGTCATGCGGTTTGGAAGCCCTGAGCTTTCCCTCCCTAAAGATAGCATCTAGGCTTCAGTTGCATTTCAGGTCCCAGCCCAGAAAAGCAACAAAACCAGACAAGTGACACTGTGGCCCTGGCTGACTTAGGACCAGTTGCATTGACTAATGATCCCCTGCCTTGGTGCCTACCAATCAGTGGAGACCATGACCCTGAAAGAGCACACCTGGAAAGCTGATTCATATTCTATTGAGACCGTGCCCTGAAACCCCCCATAAGATTTCCACCTACAAGAGAAAGAAATATGCTCAACACAGAGGACCCAGGAGGAGCCCTTCCCAGGGGAGCAGGCAGATACCATTCCCTTCCCCCTTCTTCCCTCTAAGGGACCCCAAGAGACTTGCCACCAGGGGAACAATGGGCAGGGGCATCTCCTGGGCTAACCTCCCGAACCTGTCTCCCAGACCCCCTTTTCTCTGACTTCCCGGTGAGCCAAAGCAGCCAAGCCTAGGCTCTCCTGTTGGCCCTTCTTTGTTTCACTGTCCTAAGTATACTTTTGCTGCAGCCAATAAATTTTTATATACTTTGCTACACATTGTCTCTTTATTGAAATCTTTCCTTCCAGAAGACCAGTACCGAGGTCTTGTCGTCTCACCAGTAGCACCCACAGTGCTTGTGTTCTACAGTCACCGAAACCCAGGCTTGCAGGCACTGAACTACTGCTTTGAGCCTCTGGTCACAACATTTTCATCATCCAATCATACTTCGCCTGTTCCATGTGTGTGTCTGTCTAAAGACACCTTATTTTGCATTTACAGTGTTGGGTCATTAGCACTGAACTCAGCCAACAGCACTGTGATTCACGCCTGGACAGAGCTTATCTAACATTAATTTTTCCCATAAAACACTGCACAGCCTCCTTGCTCTTAGGAACTATAGGCAGCACTTCAGCACGACTTTGGGGGCATTTTTAAGCTGCTATGAAATATTTTATTATGTTAGATTAAAAAGGCTCATTTTCATAAATTGATTGCCAGATGTTCCTTGTTTATGTTACGAAAAGTTCTGCACAGTTGCCTAATAGAGTGTTTTATTAATGCTGACGGTATTTTTCTGTTTAATTAAATCATTCCACTTGTTTGAGAATGCAAAGAAATCAGAAAAGCTCAATGAAAGAAAATAAAAGTGGCCTAATATACCAATATTCAAGAATAATCATTTCTGTAGTGAATCCTTTTAATCTTTGTTCATGTCTATGACATACAGAGATAGATCAGTTTTATAAAATATGTAATAAACGTGCATAAAGACATCTCACAACACCAGTCACAACAAACATATAATTTGTAATTTTCTTTTTAATAAGACAAACACATACTGGACATACAGTTCATGCAACTGTTCACTTGATAGTTTGATAAGCAACATTAATAAACATCATGGAGCCTTTAATTTTGTATAAACTACATAATTTTAACTCATCATAGTATCGTCTAAATGACCTCCACATGTTACACTGTCTCATTGCCATAAATAATTGACACCTTTCAAAGACTCTGCAGGCTGGAGAGAAAATTTACATCTTTATACTTTAAGCTTGGATGCTGATGACATACACAAGTGTGTCTGGGTACCATGTTGTAATAAGAGTTACCATTTTTATAATCACTTTATCTTTTATAGAAACAGTTTTACAAACTTTTAAATAGCTTTTCTACTAGGAAAACTTAAAATAGCAAAATCACCAACAAGAATCATACAAATGAGGAGCACCTGGCACTAAACAGATCCTGTAAGGGACACAGTGAGAGCTGAAGAGACACAACAGTGCCTCCTTGCAGCCCAGTGGGAATCAGCTTAGGGGGCCCCAATTCTTGTTGCACTATGCATGTCTGAAAATGATCAGGGAAGCCCCGAGAATGTTGATTTCAGTATTACAAATAAATTTTGACCTGTAATCAAACACTCAAATATGGAATCCTGAATAATGCATGCATCGCCTGTCTTTGCATTTACCATTTATTTCCCAGCCAGCATCAGAGTTGTTGGGTACATTTGCCACCAGGTGGCGTCAGAGACCAACTAACTTTCAAGCTCAAGCAGGTGCTTTTGCAAAGCCTGTTAGATTTTTTTTGTTTTTGTTTTTATTTTTAAACACTTTGTGAGTCATTGTAAGGAAAGAAACAACAGATAGAAAAAATAAGGGAATTACTGTATTTTTCCGTGTATAAGATACCCCATGTATAAGATGCCCCTCACTTTTCCAACCCAAAATTAATAAGTCGATATTTTAAACTTAGAACATGTTTTGTTTAGTAATGACTGAAGGTAAATGTTTACATACCAGGACTATGATATTATGCAGCATGTCACTTCATTCAGCCTCTGCTGCATCACTGCTCTCTTCATCACTATTAGTTCCAGACATACCAGTTTCTCCAATTTCCATTGTATCACTGCTGTCTTCAGAGTCACCACCTATTAATATATATGTGAGATCATCCTCATAAACTGGTGGCATTTTCTGAGCTAACTTTGTTCATGTTCTCATGGCCAACCCTTCTCTCCTCATGAAATTGAAGCACCATTTTGCCTTTCCTGTAAGATCAACAATGTTCATTTCGCTTGCAAACATTCTTGCCTGGCATTGAATCAGCTTGGTTGACACGAATAAGCCACTCCGGTGCTGCTCCATAACCCAAGTCTTAAGCCTCTGCTCCAAGTTTGCCCATTTTACTGGTTTTCCTCTTAAGGCCTTCTTTTTTAGCATCTTAAGGAGTTGTTCTTCCTGTTTCCTCCACTGTCTGAACATACACTCAGTGGAAGGAGGTCCATATTGTCTCTCTGCAGCTCTATTTCCATGTTCTTTTGCATAGCTGATTACATTCAGTTTGAATTTTGCAGAGTAAGACAATTGCTTACAGGTATTTATTTTTATTTTTTGATAGCTTTATGGGCTCAGATGCTCCATTCTCTGTTGCATCGGTGCACTCTCCACCTCCACCTCCAGTTATGGTATCAGCTGACGTCAGTAACAATAAGGCTCGTGATTGGAGGAAGCCTGTTTGACAAAGTATGGGCAGCTACATACCTGCATGGCTCCCTCCTTGGTTTAGTTATGTGTATAAGATGCCCCTCAATTTTCAGTCTGATGATTTTAGAAAAAATAATGGCGTCTTATACACAAAAAATACAGTATAAAGGTTAGGAAGTTTCACAGAGTTTATGCAGTCACATTCTCCAATAGTTTTCTACACATGGTACTTGAAAAGCTCTGTGCAGCTTGGCTCACAAGCCCTCCTCCCCTGGGACCCTGCTCTTCTCTGGGTAACATGACTTCTGTGGGAGTTCTTTCCCACCCAAGGGCCTGCAGACACAGGCTATGCGAGAAAATATAGACACTTCAAGGAGCCTATTTGTGTCAGCTGTCTGGTTTGTGTTCCTGATGACTGGGAATGGGGTGGGGGTGGCTCATCTCAATCGATACCTGTCCCATTGGGCATTTTCTCCTTTCATTGGAATGGAAAACCCAAAGAGATGTGGAAAATGAGAGGCACACACAGCAGGGAAGAAAACAGCCTCAGCAAAGGGGAGATGTGGCCAGTTGTGGACAGGCCTTATAGACAATCCTATCTAATAAAGACAGAATATGCAAATTGACATGACAAAGATGGCGGCAGCTGGGCCAGGATGCTTGCGTCATCACTATGGTGAAGACACAGGCGTTCCACCCTGCCCCGGCTGCTCTGGGCCTCTGGGCAGCATGCAAAGGCAGAAGGCGGTTCCTGGCCAGAGCAAAGGTGGAAAGGCGCCTCCAGCTGGAGCGAAGGCGGTGCCGGCAACCAGGGAAGGAAGGCCTATTCTTGCATGAATCTTCATGCATCGGGCCTCTAGTGGGCAAATAAAGTGAAACAGGAGATTGTGGAGAAAT
The DNA here is from genome assembly GCF_963259705.1 of Myotis daubentonii. Taxonomy (NCBI): domain Eukaryota; kingdom Metazoa; phylum Chordata; class Mammalia; order Chiroptera; family Vespertilionidae; genus Myotis; species Myotis daubentonii. The sequence goes on from NC_081840.1 coordinate 155,508,808, forward strand.
CAGGGAAAAGACAGAAAGTAGGTAGTGAGGGCCTTTACCTCAACCATGTTATGAGACCCGGGTCTACTTAATGAGGGCCTAGGCCACCTACCCAGCAGACATTTAAGAGCTGGGTCTGGAGCTCACTTGCACCTTAATCTACCCCTTCTTCTCTGAAGTGAAATGAGATCATAATGGAAGCACCAGGTAGTAGTGCACATTCATTACTCCTGCCCTGTGCTTTGTTATACTGATTCCTCCAAGATGTAATACACAATACAATGTTATCATTTTTCCTTTATTTTTATTTTTAATACGTTTTTATTGTTGATAGTATTACAGATTTCTCCCATCCCCTTTCACCCCCTTCCTCTCAGGCCCTACCCACCCTCCCAGGTTTTCACTACCCTATTGCCAGTGTCCATGACCTGTACATATCTACACTAATAAAAGAGAAACATGCAAATTGGTGTCACTCTGCTACACCCACCAGCCAATCAGAACGACTATGCAAATTAACCCAACAAAGATGGCAGTTAATTTGCATACGCAGGCGCGAAGCGAAGACTGAAGACTGAAAACTGAAGACTGAAGACTAAAGACTGAAGAGGCTTGGCTTCTCTGCTGCAGCCTGAGCGGAGAATTCAAGCCGTGCTGCGGCCACAGCAGAGAAGCCAAGCCTCACTGTGGCCGGAGGGGTGAAGCCTAGCCTTGAGGCTTGGCTTCTCCGCTGTGACCGGACCAAAGGCCTGGGTCCCAGGAGCTGGAGGAAAACCGGTGTCAGCAGCCAGGGGAAATAAGGCCTATTGCACGAATAAGTATATAAGTTCTTTGGTTTATCTCTTCTCATCCTATTTTTCCTTTAAATAGTCAGTATTCTTGTAAAGAATTTCAGCCATGAGGAAAATATCTTGCACATCTTCAAATGTGTGTACCATTCCGCTGGTGTCCCTGCCTCATTGTGTCTGGTTTCCCTCAGCACCATTTCTCTTCAGGCTGTAAAACTTGCTTTGAAGTTTCTTTGTTGAAATTTTTTTTCTTTTTTCATTTGTCCCAACTTTATTTGTAATTGCTTGATGAAACAGTTGTATGGTGGCTGCTTTGAAACCTTTGTCAGATTATTCTAATATCTAAGTCATCTTGGTGCATGAATTTGTTGTTTATCTTTCATTCAATTTGGTATCTCCCTTGTTCTTGGTATTGTGAGTAATTTTTAATTGAAATATGGACCTTTCATGGATTTGTGTTAAGTTTAAGATCTCCTTAAAATGTCTCATAAAGTTGTATGGTGTGGCAAACTTATAGAACAAAAGAGAAAATAAATCAAGAACTACAGATAGGTAAAAAAGTGGACTTTGAACACTTAAAAGTATAGTAAATGGTTAGTTTTCTGTGTGGGTTTTTTTTTGTTTGTTTGTTTTTGTTTTTGTTTTTGTTTTTTTGAGAGTTCATATCCACTATGGTTACTTCCTGGGATGTCAGCATTTCAACCTCAGTGACACAGGGAAACACAAAACAAAACAAACAAACAAAATAGCCAAAGCAGTGGTAGGTTAGGTTGTTCAAACTGTATCATTATTTATTCCAGGGTGGAAAAGAACAAGTTTAGAGACTTTTATTTCCTGGTCCAGGGACTCAAGCCATACTGTGACTGGTCAGGCTGAGGGGCATAAAATAAACCAGACATCTTCTCATCCTTGATGTTCTCCAATCATCAACCAAAATCTGGAGCACCCTCTGACACTGTTGTCAATATTCATCATTAAATGGATAATCTGGGTGATCAGCAAAACTAAAAGGTAAAAGGAGAGCCTTAGTCAAGTCACTGTTTCTGGGCTGAATAGAGAGGTTTCTTTTAAACTGGCTTAAGTATGAAAATTAATAATTAATAATTAATAATTTTCTTTATTGGAAAGTGCAAACCCAACTAGTGTTATAATAACCATGTACTAATGTAATACATATATTATAAAATACAAATATACTTACTTGCTCTTGAGCACCTACACAAAAATAAATTATTATATTCTATTTTTGCAGGTATATTATTCTACAAATTAAGGAGATAAAACTCTTTGTGTTGCAATTTTAATCTCCCAAAAGGGAAGAAATGAATTATGCCTTCCTTTAAAACAATGTTAATCTGGTTACATATATGAAGTTAACAAACATTTCAAGTTCAATTTCTTCCAAGCACTCAGAAAAGTATATACTTGACCTGAAGATGAATACAATGATTATAAAATAAGTCACTTCAATAGAGAGCTTCCAGTTAGCAAGCTCTACATACATAAAATTTTTGAGATAGAAAATGCTAAATCATCCCTAGCTGGTATGGCTCAGATGGCTGGGTGTTTTCCTGTGTACCAAAGGCTGCTGGTTCAATTCTGAGCCAAGGATTTGAACCATGAAAGAGAGCATGCAGGAGGCAGCCGATCAATGTTTTTTTCCTCTCTCCCTCTCCCTTCCTCTCTCTCTAAAAATCAATTAAAAATAAAGAAAGAAAATGCTAAATCACTGAATAATTATTGATTATTGTTAAGGTGTACTACCTGATCCTCTATTCTCTCTTCCTCTTACCCTTCTACCTATTCATTCAACCAATATTTATTGATTATTCAGGGAAAGAGTAGCTTATTTAAAAACCTGCCCTAGGATTTGCACAGCCAGCATGGCTCAGTGGTTGAGCTTCGACCTATGAACCAGAAGGTCACAGTTCAGCCATATGCCTAGGTTGTGCCCATTGTGGGACTTGCAGGAGGCAGCTGATCAATGATTCTCCTTCATCATTGATGTTTCCATCTCTCTCTCCCTTCCTCTCTGAAAATAATAAAAATATTTTAAAAATACAATAAAAACATGCCCAAGGATCTAGCATTCTGTGCTCAACAAAAAACAACCAAAAATAGGTTAGTGAACTATATGGCATGTTAATTAGGGATAGGTGCCAAGAGAAAAATAAATCAGGATAGAGGGAAAGAAAGTGCTGGACAGGGGTGCATTTTTAGATAAAGTGACAGAAAAGGTATTACAGAGGTGACATCTGAGTTAGGACTTCATGAGGGGGAGAACTGGACATCCAGCCCCCTGGAGGAGGAACATTCTAGCAGAGAAAAGGGCCAGTGCAAAGGCCCGGAGACAGACTTGGCATATGTGACAAGCAGCCAACGTGTCACTGGAGCTGTGTTGGAGTCAGAGGGGAGAGCAGTAGGTCCTGGAGCCAGAGATGTAGGGAGGGAGCCCCCTGTTGGCTCTTGTAGGTTGTGTAAGGAATTTGGCCTTTGTTCTGAGTGACATGGCAGGCCACCAGGTACCACAAGGGGGAGTGCCTGACCAGGTCTACTGTGTAAACCCTTGGCTCTGGGGATGAAGTAGAGAAGCCAGGGAGAAGCCAGTAGTGACTTGATATTAACATGAACGAGGGGGGGGGAGGTGGAAAGGGGGGAAGGGGTAGCCCTGCAAATACCATCACTGGTGATAAATTTAAGATGCTTCTTAAACATCCAAGTGGAGTTGAGTAAATGGATCTGTAACTCTTGTTCCAGGGCCTAGGTCTGGGCTAGAAGTAATTTGGGGGGAGTCTCTATTTAGATGGCATTGAAAGAATGGGACTAGATGAAATCACCAGGGATGTGGTGATTTCTATCTATAGATAGAGAAGAGTGTAATAGATAGATAGAAAAGAGAAGAGGTCTGGGATTGAGCTTTAGGTCACTCCAAAGTTAAGAGGTCAAGTTGAGGAAGAGAAACCTGCGAAGGACTTGAGACCATGAGATGAGACGGTGAGAGAGGGAAGGGCAAAGCTCAGCAGCCAAAGAAAGCAAGTGTTTCTTGGAGGACAGAGTGGCCCACTCTGGTTTCAGCAAAAAACGAGGTTGTGGTTAACTTGATAATAGTGTTGGCAAAGTGGAGAACAAATGCCTGATTTGTGTGGATTCGAAAGAGATGGAGAAGAGAGACCCTGGAGGCACAAGTATAGCCTGTTCCTAGAAGTTTTTCTATAAAAGGAGAAGTGGGTGGAGCTGGGGTACCTGGGAAGTGAGGTAGGCTCCACTGAGGATTTTTTTTTTTTTAAGAGCACACATTTGAATGCCTTAAGGAATAATCTTGTGAGGAGGGAAAAACTGATGATGTGAATAGGGATGGGACTTAACCAGGTTTTGTTTAGATCAGTGAGTAAGATGGGGAGAGAAGGCAAGAGTTGAGGCACTATGCAAAGGATGTTAATAAATTGACCCTAGAATTTAAGTAGCATTAAGACAGAGGGAACACAAGGGTAACCGTGAAAAGGTGGTCTGAAGGCTTCAAGAAAAAGGATTTCCAACAAGTTTCCCAAAGGAGGAGGGGAGAGAAGACCTTGCCCTTTGTGGATGGGAATAAGTGGAGTTCCTTCCCTGTCATGCTCCCCAGTGTCTGCAATGGAACAAGCTACTTACTAAGTGTCTTTAAAATAGCGAAGGTTCCTGTTGAGGCCATCTAGAGTTTTCATATCCTCTGGTGTCAACTGGAAATCAAAAACCTAGTAGAAATGTGAGAAGAACTATTAAAGTTCCCTGAGGCAATTGCTCCCCACCTTCCATCTCCCCAGACACAGACACAAATGAAGTAGGCATTTATGTAGGTTTTATGAGATAATTGTCATTAACTTGGGGGTCATTCTCTGGCAAAAGTCATGAGAATTTTCTACTCTGATAGTTGAGATTGGCAATTCAGACCACCCTCAAAGACTTCTATGGGGTGGCTGTGCTGACGTAGCAAAGGAATTTGAGCCCAAACCTCATCTCACTTAACTCCTTCATTTTATAGCTGAAGAAATTAAGGGATGATTTGCCCTGGGGCTATGCATTTGGATTAGAAATCAGGATTGAGACTAAACCTGACCCTGTTTAGTGTTCTTTCCAACCCTCATGCACCCCCTCATCCTGTAGCAGGTGGAGGACAGAATGATTAAATACAACTCTTCCATGCACAGAGTACAAGGAGACAAATTTGACCCAGTACACGTTGATAGCCTCACCAATAACCATACTAGGGAAATGCTATACTGTCAGTCCCTGCTGCCCTCAACCCTACCCTGTACCTGGAAGTTCTCTCGGATTCTCTTCTCAGTGAAGCTTTTGGCCAGGACCACCAAGCCCCGCTGCAGCTGGTAACGCAGGGCCACCTGAGCTGCGGTTCGCTGGTGCTTTTCAGCAATGACATTGAGCACTGGATCCTCCAGGATAACTGGGTAGTTCTTGGTAACCCTGGGAAGGAGGCAGAGTGCTCTGAGTCTGAGGCTGCATATCCATTTCACAGGGGCGGGGGTGGGCTTCTCATTTGGGCTGGGGGAGTCTAGTCCTCTAGAATCTTCCTCATTACCCTCTGGCTACCTCAAGGTCCAGTTTTGCTTCTTTTGGTAAATCCAAAGAAGAACAAGAGAAAGTAAGACAAAGGGAAACCAGGTATATTTTTAAAAACATTTCTGAGAAATTTAGTAAAAGTTTGAATAAGTCAAAAAGACAAAATGGTTACCCAAACTAAAACCCAATAACCACCATCATAAAAAATAACTACCTATTGTATAAGAATTTGCTATTTCAAAAACATACTTTCAATTAATTCTCTCAGTTCTGTCATCCAGCACTAAAAGGTGCATAATTTATATTGCTTTTGAAGAAATAAACTAAAACTCTCAGAAGAGGTCGCTTATATCGCATGACTCAACTATTAAGTGCCCGAATTACGGCTTGGGCTGTTTTTTTTTTCCACTCTTCATAGCCAACCCTGGAATTTATGAACATCTTACTCATAATGTTATTATTTAATAACTAGAGGTCCGATGCACAAAATTTGTGCACTCTGGAGGGGGGTGGTCCCTCAGCCAGATTGTGAGAGGGTGCAGGCCAGGCCAAGGGACCCCACTGGTGCACAATCTGGGCCAGGGAGGAACACAGGAGGTTGGCCAGCTGGGGAGGGAGAGCAAGAGGGCTCCAGGGCGTGTCTGACCCTCTCGCCCAGTCCCGATTGGCTGGACCCCAGCAGCAAGCTAACCTACCGTTGGGGGGTGTCTGCCCCCTGGTGGTCAGTGTATGTCATAGTGAGCAGTTGAGTGGCCTTAGCATATCATTAGCATATTACACTTTGATTGGTTGAATGGCCAATTGGACAACCGGACACTTAGCATATTAGGCTTTTATTATATAAAACTAGTGGCCCAGTGCATAAAATTTGTGCATGGAGGGGGAGATTCCTTCAGCCCAGCCTGCACCCTTTCCAATCGGGTACCCCTTGGGGGATGTCCAAATGCCGGTTTAGGCTCAATCCCTGTGGGACATCCCTCTAGCAATCTGGGACCTCTGACTCCTAAACGCTCACCTGCCTGCCTGCCTGATTGCCCCTAACTGCCTCTGCCTGCCTGCCTGATCACCCCTAACTGCCTTCCCCTGCCAGCCTGATCTCGCCCCCAACTGCCCTACCCTGCTGGCCTGATAGCCCATAACTGCCTCTGCCTCGGCCCCCACCACCATGGCTTTGTCTGGAAGGAAGTCAGACATCCAGAAGATGGCCGGTCGACCCAGTCTAATTAGCATATTTTGCTTTTATTAGTATAGATAGGTTATATAGGATAGGATTGCTTAAATGGGGTGGAAAAGCCTTCTTCAGCAGGAGGAGATGCTCTTGGCAGTCAAAACTACATAACCCCTATATCTGGACTGATAGCCAGCCATATGCACTATACTGCCAAACTGGTCATTAAAAAATTGAACTGCTTTCTTACACCTTACACCAAGTAGCTGTTGCCCTTAAACCCACCCCCCCTCACTCCCCACCTTAGGTTCTGCTTTTGCAGTTCACCCAGATTAGGTTCTGATTGCTTGGTTTCTATGCCAGTCAGCATCTCTGGGCCCATCTCTGGGTCCAATCAAAGAGGCAGGGCTGATCAGCAGCTCCCCCTCCCCCCGTGGAGGCTGGGAGAGAAACAGAGGCTCGGCTGCTGGCAAAGCCCAGAGAGAAAGAGAGAGGCAAAGGCTGATCAACAGCTGCCACAGAGACTGCGGATCAGAGCCTGTCTCTCTCTCTCTGTAGGCCTCTCTCTGGGTCTGATCCACAGTCCCCTCAGCAGTCAGTGCTGGGTCACTGTGCTGGCACTGGCTTCAGTCTGTGCTGGGTTGCCCTGGCTGGTGGTGACTTCCGGTGTTCGGTTGAGCCTTCGGTCGTTGTGGACATTACGGACCCTGACTCTTTATATATATAGATGTTGCATATGGTCTTCACAATGTAGGCTAGGGAAAGGGTTGACAAAGATGAGTTACTAGTTTCCCCCAGACATTTGAGAGAGGACTCCAAGAGGAATGGCATCTATGATGAGAATAACTTTTTAGAGAATAACTTTTTTACCACTCCTTTTCGGGGTCAGAGCCCAGGACACCATATGCAGTGAGGACAATGTCCTTGGACTTGCAGAAGTCCAGCAGTTTGCTCTGGTTGAAGTACAGGTGACATTCTACCTGTAGAACACCAAACAGAAGCATTGGATTATAGAACCACCAACACCAAGTTTACAAGGAACATACAGTGCTGTATTGCATGGTGTCAAAAATACTTAGGAATACCAGCTACATGGACAAACACAGGCTTGTCACACAGCTGTGCCACTGGAGCTTCCCAAGTCTCAACTCTGACTACCTACCCAGAGATAGCATCACAATATTGATCTCAGTGCTTGGGATAGGGGAGATCTAAATCTAATAGATAGAGCACCTGAATTAATCTGAAAAGTAATCATGCTATTTTAAATCTTAGAACACATATACTTATGTGAATAGGGGGTTAAGTTTTTCTTAAAGTTTCCTTTTCAAGGCCTGTGCAAAGCGATTGGGGAGCTGATTCAGCTGTGAATCCAGCAAGCAGAACTGATAAGCATGGTCAGGCCGACACACCAGGAGTCAAACCATCATCTCATCAACATCACCTCATCACCTGATGACTAATTATAATAACTGACGTCTGTGACCCCCAGGCCTGCACGTAGCTGCATTCCTCACCCCAGACCCTTCCCCTTTATAATCCTGTCCCCTGCACCTTGCTGGAAGGCAGGATTTGATGCTTGTAAGTGCCCTGTCTTCTTGGTTGGCTAGCCTTCTCAATAAACACCTTATATGATTCAATCCTGTCTTCATTATTGGACCCAGCAACAGGCAGCCCGAGCCCAACCAGGGGTTTCCCAGTAACACTTGTGGAAGTCGAGTTCAGATGCTGAGATGAACAGATCTCCCCGACTCTCAGGCTGGAGGCCATGGTGGTGTTCTTGGGTCTTCTTCATGTAAATGCCCTCCAACCAATCAGCCTCAAGTTGGCCAAACACTATCCCCCTTTAGAGCTCAGGAAATATCCAGCTTCTCTCTTAATTTTTCACCAACCACTCAGTCAGAACCAACTTTTTTTCCTTTCTGGTAATTGGTGATTTCAAAGTGGAAGTAAACCTCCCAAGGGGCACAAAATACAACTTTTTAGAACCCTCATTTGCATTTTTATCTAAAAATAAGAAAAAAATAAGCCTTACTGACATTTAATATATCGATTGCCTGCCATCCTCTCAGTTTGCATGGAAGATGTTTAAAAGGAGATGAGATAATCCAGGGAGTGTAGGCCATTTCAACACGCCTGGCTTCTTTCACTATTCTCCAAGACTAGTAGGTGTATGTGTTGCTCATTAAAGTGAGTTTATTTTAACAGGTAGCCTTCTTAATTAAAAAAATGTATGGTGGTAAAATTTACATAACAAATTTACCACTTAAACCATTATTAGGTGTACAGTTCAATAGTATTAAGTACATTCACATTGTTTGTGAGTGATTTCGTACTATCAAGGGGCTCGATGGTTCTCATGCACAAAACTCAAGAGCTGTCAGACTTAAAGATGAATCACCCACTTTCTTGTATACATAAATAAGTGTTCCAACTTTGTTGACCTTTTATGAGATAAGAAAACTCAGTAGTGTGTTGGCTCTAAATTTTTAGGACCAATCCGCATAACACCTAGTAGATTATACTCCAACCTGACCCTTACATGTTTTGTTTTGTTTTGTTTTGTTTTTAGTAAAGTGACATGGCCTTGGCAACTGTCTTCAACAACTTGAAACACATTCTGTTCTCTTGAAGCAGCTGATGTCCAAAGTTACAATACACTAGAGCAGTGGTCCTCAACCTTGGCTGCACATTAGAATCACCTGGGAATCTTTTAAAAATCCTGATTTCTGGGCCTCATCCTCCGGAAATTCTGTTTCCTTGGTAGGGGGTGAGGCCACAACATTAATAACAAAGAAACAGACTTTCCGGAGGATGAGGCCCAGAAATCAGGATTTCAAAAAGATTCCCAGGTGATTCTAACGTGCAGCCAAGGTTGAGGACCACTGCACTAGAGGGAGTGCCCTTGGAAACTCGTGGACATGAGAAAAAAGTAAGCTGAAGAAGGAGAAGTCAGTAGTGCATTGATGGGGCTCACCTGGTTGCATACAGGCTTGTATTTGAGTCCTGGTTTGTTCAGGATCATCTCCAGCTGCTTGCAGTTAAAGTTGGACACGCCAATGGACTTGACCAATCCTGCCTCCTTACACTTCTCCAGGGCCTGGGGAGGAAGGGATTGTTAGAGGTCATGTGTGTAACTGGATAGAGAAGCCTAATGGGAGCACAGTGGGAGTAGGGGGTGGGGGAGGGAGAGAATATGAGCCAGAGCAGGAGAGAAAGTCTTGAAAGGTTCAATTGTCAATCAAAAAAATATCATTGGCCAAAGGAGGAGAATAAAAAGTAATAGAAAAAAATGGGTAAGAACATAAGAGCAAGAAAAGAATGCAAGTGGGCAAGACAGAGCTAAAGGAGCCAGATGATCTTTAGCTGAACACCAGGTAAAGTTTGATTCAATGATGGCAAAACCAGCCCCAGGAGAGCAGGAAGTGGAGCAGCTGAGCACGGGGAAAAAGAGGGTGGCCCCCTCTTTTCTCTCTGACCCCATTTCCCATTATTGCCCTTCAAACTCCCTCTGTTCTAGTCACACATGTCCTCTTGCTGTTTCTGGAACATGGTAGGTTCTCTCCCATCTTAAAAATTCTGCCTTGGTCTTCTTTTGGCCTGTATCAATCACTCTTTGTTCAGATATCCATATAATCAATTTTCTCACTTCCTGCAAGTCTTTGCTCAAAGTTCATCTTCTCAAAGCCCTACCCTACCCATTCTGTGTTTAATTGCCTATCTGTGTCCCAACCCCTGCACTCTCAGTTCCCATGGGGACAGAGACCTTGGTGGTATTCACTGATGTTGCCTGAGCATTTAGAAGCACTAAGTACTAAGTATGTCATAGGCACTCAGTAAGTATTAATTGAATTATTAAGTGGATGAATTGAGAAAATTGAGGCAGAAGGTTTTCAGGAACTTGCTTGAGTCTACTCAGGTGGCAAACCTGGACTAGATCTACCTTTCCTGAATTCTCATCTGTCCTCTCTCACCACAGAGGCAGCTATACTCACCTCCCAGGTGGTACAGAGATCCACGGCATCAAATATGAGTTTCCCATCTGTGTCCTTTGGTAAAATCTCCTCCCCAGGCTGGAATACAGGCAAGAAGGAGAAGGTGTATAAAGCCATGTCTGACTTTACCCAAGCTGTTGAGACTAATGGAATAATCTATCCTTATTTTTGAAAGGAATTTTAAGGTTAGGATAAAGGGAAAGGAAGTACACCTAGAATTGTTTTTAGCCGTTAAAGGTTTAATAAATATTGTTTGTGTCAAGGACAGTTTGAGACCCCCAGGACATCATTCTAGAGCAGGGGTGGGCAACTCCTGGCATGCGTGCCACACATGGCACGCCAATAACTTTTGCTGGCACGCGAAACCCTCTCTTATAATCTTCCATTTACAATTTTTTTCCTAATATCGACTTTTTTATTTTTCAGATAAATTCAGTGTAGGTGCATCTTAGATAAATAAATAATTTTACATAACATGTATACATTAAAAAATAAATGTATTTTCATCATCATATACTGTGTTTTTGTCGCTCGAATGAATTTTATTATTTCTTCAAGGTTCTTCACATATGTACACCTTAAGAGATATCAAGTAGGCGTAACATGTTCTCAAATAATTAGGGCTGGCACGCAGAAGAATTTTGAATCAGAGATTTTGCTGGTTTTGGCACGCACTCACAAAAAGGTTGCCCACCCCTGCTTTAGAGAGAGCTTGGCATGGAGCATGGCTCAGCAAGCTCCTTGCTCCTGTGCTCTCCCACCTCACTTTCCACTCGGAGGTGGTCAGATGAGAGAGCGACCTGTCAGCCTCTCAAGGGCTGAGTCTCATCCTCTTTGGATTTCCTGGACTTCAACTGACCTCCAGATCAGGACATTCCCAGACACAGGTGGGCATTGGGTTCAGATTCAGGAGCATGGGGGTTGTCTCTCTGGAGCTGAAATAATGAACTGAGATGGAGATAGTTACAGCCAAAAAAATAGGGAATCTTAAAGTATTATGTATGTTTCTTCTCATTTTACAAACTGTTTCCTCTCTTGCATTCAGCTACAATGTTTATATTGATAACCAAAGTAAAATAACTTTTGCTCACCTTCAAAGCTACTGGGAAATGAATAAGAAAAAGATCCACATAGCTCAGCTGAAGTTTCTTCAGTGACACTTCCAGGCCAGTTTGGACCAATTCTGGACGGAAAAAGGTGCCCCACAGCTGCAATGGTTGAAAGAGGAGGGTTGTGGGATTATTTTTTTAAGAGTCTTTCATCTCTAGCCTATTTTGCTCAGTGGATAGAACACCAGCCAACGGACTGAAGGGTCCCTGGGTTTGACTCCATTCAAGTGTATGTACTTGGTTGCAGGTTTCATCCTGGCCCTGGTCTCAATCCTGGCCCTGGTTGGGGTGCATGTGGGAAGCAACAAATGATGTTTCTCTCTCTGTGTCTCTTCCCTTCCCTTCTACTCTCTCTAAAAATCAATAGAAAAATATCTTCAGGTGAGTATTAACAACAACCAAAAAAAAAAAATCTTTAGAAATTAACAACAACAAAAAAGAGTCTTTAGGAGAAACTGGCTGGAGTGGCTCAGTTCGTTGAGCCTTGTCCTGTACACCAAAAGTTTCCTGGTTCAATTCCTGGTCGCAGCACATGTACAGAAGGCAACTGATCATTGTTTTTCTCTCTCGCTCCTTTCCTCTCTCTAAGCATGTCCTCTGGTAAGGATATACATATAGTTATAGTTATAGTTATAGTTATAGTTATAGTTATAGTTATAGTTATAGTTATAGTTATAGTTTAGTTATAGTTATAGTTATATGTATATTGTTATATATCCTATCTAATAAAAGAGTAATATGCAAATTGACCATCACTCCAACACACAAGATGGCCACCCCCATGTGGACACAAGATGGCCAGCAGGGAAGGGGAGTTGGGGGGACCAGGCCTGCAGGGGATGGAGTTGGGGGGGTCCAACCCTGCAGGGGAGGGCAGTTAGGGGTGACCAGGCCTGCAGAGGAGGACAGTTAGGAGCAATTGGGCCAGCAGGGGAGCAGTTAGTAATTGATCAGGCTGGCCAGGGAGTGGTTAGGGGGTGATCAGGCTGGAAAGCAGAAGCAGTTAGGGGCAATCAGGCAGGCAGGCAGGCAGGCGAGCGGTTGGGAGGCAACAGTCCTGGATTGTGAGAGGGATGTCCAACTGCCCATGCAGGCCCAATCCCACAGGGCAGTCGGACATCCCCTGAGGGGTCCCAGATTGGAGAGGGTGCAGACTGGGCTGAGGGACTACCTCCCCCCCAATGCACGAATTTCGTGCACCCGGCCTCTAGTTGTGTATATTTGTATATGGTATATATACACAACTAGAGGCCCGGTGCATGAATTCGTGCATGGGTGGAGCCCCTTGACCTGGCCAGCAATCAGGGCCAATCCAGGCTGGCTAGGGGGAGGGACCATGGGTGGTTGGCTGGCTGGCTGCGGGAGGTTGGCTGTGGGAACACACTGACCACCAGGGGGCAGCTCCTGTGTTGAGCGTCTGCCCCCTGGTGGTCAGTGCACATCATAGCTACCAGCTGGTCGTCCAGTCGTAATGGTCACTTAGGCTTTTATATATGTAGATTCTAAGCAACTATCTGATCTTCTGATGAGTAGCTATGATGTGCACTGACCACCAGGGGCAGATGCTCAATGCAGGAGCTGCCAAGCTGTGGTGACTTAACAGTGTGGTTCTCGGGTGCTGCACCCCAGAACCAGAGAAGAGGGAGCCCGATTCCAAGGTGCATCATCCAAGAACTGCCCTCTCACAATCTGGGACTTCTGGGGGATGTCAGAGAGCTGGTTTTGGCCTGATCCCCGTAGGCCAGGATGAGGGGCCCCACCTGCCAGAGGGACCCTGCTCACTCCACAGATGCCCTTTGAGCTGCAGCGCCGCCCCAGGTGTGGCTGGCCACTGGGGAGGGACCGTGGGAGGTTGGCTCCAGGGCGTGTCCAGTCCCGCCCCTCCAGCCATCTTCTAATTAATTTTTTTTCAATGTGCATGAATCTGTGCACTAGGGCACTAGTATATATATATACATATACACATATATATATGTATATATATGTATAAGTATATATGTGTACATATGTGTGTGTGTATATATATACATATATATATAATGTTTTTCTAAAAGCTTTATATGTACTTATATAACACCTATAAAAATTCTGTGACATAAATAATATTTTTATTTTACAACTTGGGAAGCTGAGGCATGGAGTTTAAGTAAGTTTAAGTTCAAGGTCACACATTGAGTAAGATTCAAATATAGGAAGTCTGAAGAGAACTCACATTCCCACCCAGCATGTTCCTAATCAGTCTTCCATATTCTGAGAGTGAGTCAAAATGAAACCAATGAGAGGATTGCCAAGAAATTATTCAGCTAAGAATGAACTTCCCTAAGATTCATATGCAACACTACAGAGCACCTTTGAAGTGCAGAATATGTCATCTCTCTTCACAGTGCCATTGGCAATTTTCTTCCGGATGGCCCTCCCAATTTCTTCTTCATTTTGGTACATGTAAGCTGAATCAATATGACGATAGCCTACATCAATTGCTCTCTCAAGGGATTCTTCCACCTTACTCTTAGCAACCTAGAAGAGCATAAAAAATAAAGACTCACTTATTGAAAAACACATGACCAATTCCATGAGCAGAGCTAGTTGACAGAACCTCTTGCTTTTCTAAGGTCTAGAAGCTAGAGGTGACAAAGCTAAGTGTTGACTTATAACGTGATAAATGTTTAACAACTGACTAAAGAAAAGTCTTGATTTCTAGTATTTGATAATTTCTATGGTGCAAATACTCCCCCCATGGCTAATTTCAAGCTACCAATATGGGGGAAAGATGCTCACAAGCGAATCTTGTGAGCCATGATCTGGCCCTAGCACACTGCTGTGTTTAACCCCCTGCTTCTGCATTTATACTCTCTATGTGATCTATAGATTTACACAATCTTTATATTTACATTCCTAAATTAATTCACTTTATAAGAAGTTATTAAGTTGGTTCCATCCCAGAAATCCAATGCTAAAAATTATCTATCAGTGTAATGAAGATCTAACTTTAGGTGGACTACATTAGTGATTTATCTATGTAAACTTGAAGAAACACGTCAAACAACATCTGAGGTAGGAAAAAAATGTAAAAGAAAATAAACTCCTTTTTCACTCAAAAATACCTCATAATTATTTTTTGGTGATCATTTTTGATTCACAGCTTTGTTATTTTTCATAGCTGCATACTTTTCTCCTGGCCCACCAGGCTGAACCTTTTAAATTATCTGTAATTATTCCCTCTCCATTACCCGCTTCTACCTCACTTTGTAATGAAAAGGTCTGGGGTACAGTTTAAAATTTTCAACTCCTGATGAGTTAATTATTTCCATGGAGATTAACTAGCTATGCTTAGATTGAAGAGCCAAATCAAAGGAAAAGCAACACATGCCAGTGTCTTGCTGCAGTCCTCAACATTCACACCACATGGCTCTCACACTCGAGAAACTATCCTACAACTTTCCCAAAACCACCATAAACCTCACCAGGAAACACTGAAGCTGAGTTCTTGTAAGGTTGTAGTACTTGAACCAGAAACATGCAAGGTGTTTGATAGACCTGGAAAGTATTACGCTAAGTGAAATAAGCCAGTCAGAGAAAGATAAGTACCATATGATTTCACTTATATGTAGAATCTAATGAATAAAATAAACTAAGAAATGGGGACAGACTCATGGATACAGAGTAGAGACTGACAGCTGTCAGAGGGGAGGGGTTGGGGGCTGAGTGGGAAGAATAAAGGGATTAAGCAAAGAAAAAAAAAAGACTCATGGACACAGACAATTTGGTGATTTCCAGAGGGAAGGGGGGTAGATATGGGTAAGGAGGGGATAAATTGTGATGGACTGAGACTTGACTTGGAGTGGTGAACACACAATACAATATACAGATGATGTAGTGTAGAATTGTATATCTGAAACCTGTATAATTTTATTAACCAACTAGAGGTCTGGTGCACGAATTTGTGCATGGGTGGGGTCCAGCTGGCCCGCCCCAATTGGGGCCAATCAGGCCAGGCAAGCCAGGGGCAGGGGAAGCAGGAGGTTGGCCAGCTGGCCCCGCCCTTGATCAAGGGAGGCCGGGGAGAGGGGCCACCTCCTGATTGGGCCGGTTGGCTGGCCACAGTCTGCATAATAGCGACTGGTTGTTCCAGTCACTCCTGCATTCTGGTCACTTGGCTTTTATATATATAGATGTCACACCAATAAATTCAATTTTAAAATAAATAAAAATAGTCTTCTGAAAAGAGAGAGAATTTCCAAGTGCCACTTGGTGGTCCCCTTGACACAGTACTAACAAACTGGCCTTAAGAGACTATTTCCACCCAGACCACCAAAACTCTAACATGAATTTTGTCTCTCTTCCTCCAGGTCTTTTTGTCACTGAGATTTCTTTCAGTATTCTGTGTAGTGAAGGACGGGGCAACTTGGATATTAGAAATTATAGAGAAACTTCATCACAAGCAAGCTTACTGTGAAGTCTCTGACCTATGGTAACATGATAACTAGGCTCCATTTATTCCAATATCCTGTGAAATGGCTACAACTGGACAGTAGGTGAGAATAACAGAAACAGACTTACCCACCCCTGAACTACGGAAAGGTGACACCCTTCATCTCCCTTGATAGTGCCACTCTGAGATCTTTGGACAAACAGCAGCAGAATCGCTTCGTAGCTCATTAGAAATATGAACTTTGAGCCTTCTCAAGGGTCTATTCAATCAGAAACTTTGTGGGTAGAGCATCTAAATCTGCATTCCTAACAAGATCCTTAAATATTTTATGCTTATTAAAATTTGAAAAGCACTGACTTACTGCACAAAATAACCTAACCTGGAGAGAAAGCGTCCTACCAATGAAGAATTCCCCAAATTCAAGCAGTGACTAGTTCTGATCAGGAGCCTATCTGCTGCCCCTCCATCGCCAAGGCCACTATGATTACCTTAGCAGGAGCTGAGGTGCCAAATCCCAGAACAGGCATGGAGTGCCCATCATTCAGCTTCACAGAAAAGTGTCTCATTGCACGCATCTCCTTTCACTCTCTTGGTTAAACAAACAGATTTTCTTTATTAAAAGTCATTTGGAGAGAGAAAAAAAGTACAATTGCTATTTTTAACAGCTTTAATGAAATAAAAGTCACATATCATAAAATCACCCCTTTTTAATTACACAATTCGGCAACTTTTAATAATTAATAATTAATAATTAATAACTTTTAGTGTATTCATAGAATTGCTACCACTATACAACTTTGGAGCAATTTTATCATCCCCAAAGATACCTCACACTCATTAGAAACAATTCCCATTTCTCTCTCCCTCCAACCCCTGGCAACTACTTCCTGTCTTTATAGATTTGTCTATTTTGGAAATTATATGTAAATGTATTCATACACTTTGTAGCATTTTGTGGTTACCTTTTTTCACTTAGCATGTTAAGGCCTAGCCATGTTATACTTCACTTAAGAGTACTTCATTCCTTTTTACAGCTAACCTAGAGGCTCGGTGCATGAATTCGGCCCTCCCCAGTGGGGGTCAATCAAACCAGCCAGTGGCGGGGAGGGGACACAAGAGGTTGGCTGGCCAGCCCCACCCCAATCAGGGTGGGTGGGGCCAATCAGGGGCGGGGCCAGCCAGGGGAAGGGGCTGAGGGAGGTTTGCCAACCGGCCCCACCCTTGATTGGGATGGGTGGGGGCCTATCAGGGGCGGGGCTGGCCAGGTGGAGGAGCCCTGATCTGGGGTTGGCCAGCCAGCCCTGGTCCTGATCAGAGTTGTGGGGGCTGATTGTGGAGGGAGCCAGGCAGGGGGAGGGGCCACAGGCAGTTGAGGGGTCCAATCGGGGCCCTGATTGGGCTGTTTGGCCTCCCCAGTGCACATCATAGCGACTGGTGGTTCTGGTCGTTCCAGTTGTGCCGTCATTCTGGCCGCTTCGCTTTATATACATAGATATCATCCCTTTGTATGGATATACCACATTTTGTTTATTCATTCATCAGTTGATGAACATTTGGCTTTTTCTACTTTTTGCCTGTTATGAATAATACTTCTATACACATTCATGTACAAGTTTTTCTGTGGACATACACTTCCAGTTCTTCCAGTACATGAAGCTTTCCATCTATTTGTGTCTTCAATTTCTTTCATCGTTTTGTAGTTTTTAGTATACAGGATTTTCACTTCCTTAGTTAAACTTATTCCTAAACAATTTATTCTTTTTGGTGCTATTATAAATGTGATTGTTTTCCCAATTTCTTTTTCAGACAGTTTGCTGTTAGTGTATAAAAACACAAATGATTGTTGATTTAGATTACTTTTATTTCTTTTTCTTGCTTTAAGACTTCCATTACTATATTGAATAGAATTGGCAAGAGTGGGCGTCCTTGTCTTGTTCCAGATACAGATACTATCTTTATCTTCTCTCAGTTCTCCTACATTTGCTTTGTATATTTAGGTATTTTGGTGTTGGGTCATTATCTATATATATGTAAAGAGGTAATATGCAAATTTTTCCAGGACACCGTAATGGACACCAGCTCTAAGCCTTAACAGTCATGACCAGCGTGGCTCGGAGCACGCCCCGACCCCAGGGGACACACACAGGGGTGGGGGCCTGCTTTGAGTGGCCGCAGCATGGCTCTGGGAACAGACCCCCAGCAGACATACCCACAGGGGGCCCTCTGTGCATGAGCTGCAGAGGAAACACCTTTTCTGACCGCTCATTGGCTAAGCTCCCTCTACGCCACTCGCAGTGTTCTTGGTAATTTGGGTAATAAGAATCCAAGAAGGTGATCTAGGGTTTTTCACCTTACTCCTGGAGGAAAAAACAAAGGTCAGGGACTAAGAAATGTCATATCCTGCCCTAGCTAGTTTGGCTCAGTGGATAGAGCCTCAGCCTGCCGACCACAGGGTCAGAGTTCGATTCTGATCAAGGGCATGTACCTAGGTTTCAGGCTCCTCGCTGGCTGGGGCCCAGGTCAGGGCTCATGCAGGAGGCAACCAATTGAAGTGTCCTTCTCACATTGATGTTTCTCTCTGTCTTTCCCTCTCTCTTCCACGTTCTTTAAAAATCAATGGAAAAATATCCTCAGGTGAGGATTAAAAAGAAAGAAAGAAAGAAAGAAATGTCATATCTTATGAAAGAGACATCTTGAAAATGCCTAAAAAAAAATTGTAATTTTTCCATGGTGAAGAGACTGGAGTCCATGTTGATGAAAACACCTTGGTGGCTGCAGTGGCCAGCAGTGGCAGCAGCAGCTGGGTGATGGGGGTGGCACCCTCCCCTGATCAACCTGGTCACCTACTGCAGAGGGAGGCCAGACTGCAGGTTAGGCCCGCTCCCCTGAGGGCTCCCGGATTGTGAGAGGGGGCAGGCTGGGCTGAGGGACTCCCCACCCCCAGTGCATGAATTACATGCACCAGGCCTCTAGTCTAGTCCTATATAATAAAAGAGAAACATGCAAATTAATCGTCCTTCCACTATGCTCAAGTCATGTCCACATGCCACGCCCACCAGCCAATCAGGAGTGAGTATGCAAATTTACCCAACTAAGCTGGCACCAGCCATGGAGCTGGAGAGAGCAGGAGGCTTGGGTTGCCCCTGGCAATGGAGGAAGCCAAGCTTCCCGCCTGCCCTGGCTGACCCTGGGCTCCGCTCAAGGCTACGAAGTTTCAATTATAGAAGATAAATAAATCCCAGAAAAAAAGTAAAGAAAAAAAGGAGAGGCTGGGAGCTTGGGTCACTGGGGAGCGTGGACAGCCTGGAAACGACCCTCAGCCTCTCACCAAGGCTGGTCACACCCCCATGGGGTGAGGGTCCCTGCTGGGGGGCTTGGACAGCCTGCAAATAGACATCAGGCCCTCACCCAGGCTGGCCAGGCACCCCAGTAGGGATCTTCACCCTGAAGGGGGTGTGGCCAGCCTGAAAACAGCCCTCAGCCCTTCACCCATGCTGGCCACACCCCCATGAGGTGAGGGTCCCCGCTGGGGGTTTGGCCAGCCTGTAAAAAGCCATTAGCCCCTCACCCAGGCTGGCCAGGCACCTCAGTGGGGACTCCCATTCTGAAGAGGGTGTGGCCAGATTGAAAACGGCCCTCAGCCCCTCACCCAGGCTGGCCAGGCACCCCAGCAGGACCCCCACCCTGATCCGGGACACCCTTCAGGGCAAACCAACTGGCCCTCACCCATGCACCAGGCCTTATCCTATATAATAAAAGGGTAATATGCAAATTGACCCTAACAGCAGAACGACTGGGAATGACTGGTCACTATGACACACATTGACCACCAGAGGGCAGATGCTCAATGCAGGAGCTTCCCCCTGGTGGTTAGTGTGCTCCCACAGGGAGAGCTCTGCTCTGCCACAAGCTAGGCTGATGGCTGCCAGCACAGTGGTGGTGGCAGGAGCCTCTCCCACCTCCTCAGCAGTGCTAAGGATGTCTGACTGCAGCTTAGGCCTGCTCCCCACTGGCAAGTGGACATCCCCCGAGGGGTCCCAGACTGCAAGAGGGCACAGGCCGGGCTGAGGGAGCCTCCCAAGTGCACAAATTTTTGTGCACCAGGCCTCTAGTGTATCTATACTAATAAAAGAGAAAAATGGTAATTGGCGTACGACGATACCCTTTTCATTGGCTAATCAGGGCTATATGCAAATTAACTGCCAACTAAGATTGGCAGGTAACTGCCAACTAAGATTGGCAGTTAACTGCCAACTAAGATTGGCAGTTAACTGCCAACTAAGATTGGCAGTTAACTGCCAACAAGATGGCGGTTAATTTGCATATGTAGGCACAATGCAGGGAGGCAAAAGGGAAAACAGGAAGAAGCCCCCTGCCACTGACAGTGATCGGAAACCCAGGGGGGAGCTAAGAGCTGGGGGGCAGGGCAAAGGCGGCCCTGGGGCCGCCTTTGCCCTGCCCCCCAGCCATGATCGGAGAATCAGGTGCCTTTTCCGCCCTGGCCAGTGATAGCAGGAAGTAGGGGTGGAGCCAGCGATGGAAGCTGGGCACGGTCGAAGCTGGCAGTCCCAGGAGCTAGGGGTCCCTTGCCTGGGCCTAAAGCGAAGCCCACGATCGCCGGGCCGCTGCAGCTGTGGGTCCCCGCTGCCCGGGCCAGATGCCTCAGCCAGAGGCGTTAGGCCTGGGCAGGGGCGGAGCCTGCAACCGCGGGGAGCTGGGGGTCCCCTGCCCAGGCCTGACACCTCTGCAGGAGGCCTCAGGCCTGGTCAAGGGGCCGATCTGGTGATTGGTGATCGGAGGGTGATGAGGGTCAACTCCTCTGGCCGAGGCATCAGGCCTGGGTGGGGGGCTGAGCCTGGGATTGGGGGGATATGATGGTCCCCTTGCCCAGGCCTGAAGCCTGGGTCAGAGGCGTCAGGCTTGGGCGGGGGGTGGAGCAAGCGATCAGAGGGAGATGGGGGTCCCCTGCCCAGGCATGATTCCTGGGCCAGAGGCCTCAGGCCTGGGCGGGGGCCAGAGCCAGTGATCGGGGGGAGATGGGGGTCCCCTGTCCAAGCCTGACACCTCTGGCGGAGGCGTCAGGCCTGGGCAAGGGGCCGATCAGGCGATCAGAGTGTGATGGGGGTCTACGCCTCTGGCCGAGGCATCAGGCCTGGGCAAGGGACCGATCCTGCAATTGGAGGGTGATGGGGGTCAATGCCTGAGGGCTCCCAGTATGTGAGAGGGGGCAGGCTGGGCTGAGGGACACTCCCCCCACCCCCGCCACCCAGTGCACGAATTTCGTGCACCGGGCCCCTAGTATATATATAATTGTTATGCCTTCCTAATGGATTGGTCCTTTTATTGTTTTATAATGCTCCTCTCTGTCTCTTGGGATAGTTTTTTATTTAAAGTCTATTTTGACTGATATGTATAACCACTCTTGTTCTCTTTTGGTTACTATTTGCACACTTTTTCTCTCCCTTAACTTTCAGCCTATGTGTGCTCTGTGTTCTAACACGATTCTGGAATCTAACATGATTCTTTTATAGACAGCATATAGTTAAGTCTTGGTATTGTTTGTTGTTTGTTTGTTTGTTTTAATTCAATTAGTCACTTTGTCTTTTGATTGGAGAGTTTAACCATTTACATTTAAAGTAATTACTGATAGGGAAGATTCTACTATATCACTTTGATAGTTGTCTTCCGTTAATCTTGTTCTTTCATCTTTCATTCCTTTTTTAAAAAATATATTTCAATTACAGATTACATTTATTGTTATTTTGTATTAGTTTCAGGCATCTGTCTTTTCCTCTCTTGATGTCTTCCTCATGTTTTGTTGATTTTTTTTTTAGTGGATATCCTTTGAATTCTTTTTCTTTTGTATAACTTCTATAGGTATTGTGTGTGTGCGTGTGTGTGATAACCTTGGAGCTTACATACAATATTGTTATTTCAACTATGCTAAATCCATCAGAATTTCAAGACTGGTGAGGAAGATGCTAGTTCTCTGGTCAGCCACAGAGAAGATGGAACAGGATGCATAGATCAATTCTGTTCTTCCCCAGGGGGAGCTGAGAGCTTTGGCTTTGTATCATCTTTCTCTGTGCGCAGCAGAGGGAAGAATCTATGGTATCTTCTAGCCCATGCCACCATCTCTGTCTACCCTGGGTGTCTAGACTGTGGCAGATTCATCAGAGCTCATGGTGAGGAACTGCTAGTTCTTTGGGAAGTCCTGGAGAATTTCATGAGCTGGAGATAGAATGATGAGCATAGGGCAAGTTAAAATGCCACAAAACTCACTCTTCTTAATAATGTTCAGTGATTTTTCTTGAATGAGTACTCCTTGGATTTTTACTTTGGTTAATTTATAGTTTTTGTTTTGTTTTTAATCCTCACCCGAAGATATTTTTTCCATTGATTTTTAGAGAGAGTGTAAGGGAGAGGCAGAGAGAAACACTGATGTGAGAGATACACATGGATTGATTGCTTCCTGCATGCCCCCACCAGGGCGGGGAGCTTGTAACCGAGGTATGTGCCCTTGACCAGAATCGAACCCGGGACCCTTCAGTGTCCAAGCTGACGCACTATCCACTGAGTCAAACCAGCTAGAAGGAGTTTTAAAAATAGGTTTTGACTATTTTATCCATTGCACTCATTGCTCCTGTGGGGATCACATTTTGGAGGTCTTCATTCTGCCATTCCAGAAGTGATTTTCTATTGCTATTTTATGCTTAGTTTCATATTTTATTATAAAACATTTTAAAACATATGCAAAATGGAGAATAACATAGTGAATCTCCATCCATGTACCCATCACCCTGCTTCAACATTTATCAGCATTTTACCAATATTATTCCATCTCCTTCCCACTTTTGTTTTGCTGGTGCACTTTAAAGCAAACTCCAGAGTAAAAAGTTCATGCCCAAGAAAAAAGTGTGGGCCTGCTCCAGAGAGAGGCCACACTGGGTTCTTTGTCTGGAGGCTTCTATCTCTCTTTTATAGGTAGGAATCCTAGGAGAGGGTCTGGGGTTGGGGGTTGTTTTAACAGAATATTCAT
Organism: Myotis daubentonii; assembly: GCF_963259705.1. Taxonomy (NCBI): domain Eukaryota; kingdom Metazoa; phylum Chordata; class Mammalia; order Chiroptera; family Vespertilionidae; genus Myotis; species Myotis daubentonii. The sequence continues at coordinate 155,531,872 of NC_081840.1, forward strand.
TAGTTTTCTTCAATATATTGATTCACCAAAATTAGTTTTTCAGAGGGGTCAGGCTCATTCTCTGATCAGTTTCATCTCTAAAGATAAATGTCGTTGAAGAGGGACGTTGACGTGGGTCTGCCCTGGCAAAGTTTGGAATGTGTAAATCATTTGCTCCTGAGTGTCCTTGGTGAGGGAAGATAAGACCTTGTGATTTGTTAGCTGGCTGTATTGCTCAAATTGTTTGGCCTTGTTTAATTATTTTGTTTCAGTTACCCCATTCCACTTGCCCTGGAATTTTCCCAGCTTCTTACTGTCCTTCCTCAATTCCACATTCTGGATTTGTCTTATTGGTTCATTTGTGGTTTTCCTGAAGTTCTCTCTCCATCCCTTGAATTTCCTATAAATTAATATTGGCTTTAAATGCTTGATTAGATTGTTTTAATCTAGTTTTCACAAATACTCTTTAAATGGGTGTTTCACTTCCTGTTGCATCACATTGTGAGGCAAATTATGCCTGGATTTCAATTGCCCTTTTAATTTATTAATTTAAACTTAGAAATGTAGGTGGGCCCAGGGTTAGAACTTCATTAAATAGCTTACGGAGAAAATAATTAAAATTTAATCATTCTAAGACCATGTTAGAATAATATAAATGCATTGGGGTTGTCAAATTCCTTTCCACCATGCATTATCCCTAATAATTAGAGGAGATTTCATTAAAAGGGGCTGATAAATGTTGTTAGATTAATTTCTGGATTCTAACTAGCTCTGTTTTAATCTTTCAAATCCCTTCCTTCTCATGCCTGATTTGGTGCATTAAGATATACCCCCACTCCCCGAAAAAGGACTCTAAATTACTATTAAATTTATTCAACCTCACTTGCATATATGAAATATGCATTAAATGTATGTTAACTACACTTATTGTGAGGATTGTTTAACAATATGTACAAATATTTAATCACTATGCTGTATACCTGAACTAATGTTTTATGTCAATTATACCTCAATAAAGATCATGTTTCTGTGCAAAAAATGAAGTATTAATTTCATCAATCTGTTCAGACATTCTTAAATGAGATATTCCAAGACTGTTACAGATTCAATGAGACAGGAATTTTCTTGTTCTGTTGATCAGAGTGTAAACACTGAGGCACAGCCTTTGGAGAAATTGATTTGGTAATGCCAGAAAAGAGTTCAAAATATAGCATACCTTTGATACAAAAACAATCTAATTTCTACAATTCTATCCTAATTAAACTATCTAACTTTTTAAAATAGATGTTTATTGTAGTATTACTAGTAATAGAGAAAGCTGGAGAGTAGTTTAATGACCAAGGACTTAAAAATCACTACGATTCAGTACAGCAATTATAATGCATGGATAATATATTATAGCATAATGATAGAATAATGTACAAAGAGTAAAACTAATGCATACAAATGATGTTTATGCAGATTTTATAATTAAATGGAAAATTATTAAATTGTTAATTACATAAAAGTATGGAGTACAGAGATGTGAATGAAGCAGATTTAACTATGTAAACAATGAATACAAGGAGTGTGAAACTCCAAAATGTTGACAGTTTCTATAATACTTGCTTCATTGTGATTTTGTTCTCTTATCCATAAGCCAATTTTTAAGATTTCTAAGTGAAAATATATTACTTTTGAAAAAACATATTACAATTTATTTTAAAATTACCTGAACTTGCAGGCTTTATTGCACAATTTGCCGCAATGAACTTCTCAGCATGTGCCCAGCCTCTCTGTGTTTAGATTCCTAAAATGCCATCTTCTCAGCTTGTTTGCCACTGAACTCTGTTCAGGCCTTTTCTGGCCTCTCGCTGGGCATCTGATCTTGGCCCCCCTGCCTAGGTCTGCTTCCTTCTCTGTCTTGCTGATTTAGAAATGCTTCTGAGAACTTTGAGCTGGCACAAAGTCACCTAGGCGAGTGGCACCAATAACACCAGGGCTTGTGCAATTTGAAATGACTTTTGGTATTTTGCACTCATCAATACAAGCTGCTAGCTTGATTCCTTCCCTCTGCAATTCCCCCTCAATACTTATACTCAACATTCTTCAAACCTGAGTTCCTATATGCTGGCTGATGCCTCCATTTTCTTTTAATTTCCTTTAAACAACTTCCTTAAAATAAAGTCACTATTGACATAGTAGAAAATACTAGTAGTTGACAATATGTCAGACTGTAAGAGACAAAATATATTAAATTGAAAAAAATTATGTGAAGTCATACCTTTAAAATAATGTTTCTAGCTCCGTCTCTCCTAAAGGAGGCAAATGGTATCTAGGGGCACATTTACCCATCAGCAATTTTTATAGGCAATACCGGTGACCAGAAGTTGGTCCCTAATCCTATTTCATTCTAAAAGAAATCCCACTGCGGCAGAGCAGGCTCTGAAAGGGTGGCTGGGAGCAGTGCCTGGTGCAACTCCCCGAGGCTGCAGAACGAAGCACCAGACCTTTAGGAATCCCTGCCCAGTGCTAGGGAGGGGGAGATGAAGAGATGGAAGCAGTCTGGACAATATGTAGATGATGAGGGACCACTGAAAGCTCGCCAGAGGACAACAAAATGGTATTTCAGAAAAATCAGTTAAGTACACTGCAGCTGGAGTTAGAAAGGATAGCACATCAAGACATGATTTGACAGTTTAACAACCATTTTGGAAGCACCCAGTTTCATTTTCTTTGCTCACCATAGTACCCAACAGGCAGGCCTTAGTAAATAAATGTTAAATATGAGATGAAAAAGAAAAAAGAAATCTATCTTCTTAGGGAGCAACTATTTTTATCTCGCATCAGGAAATTCAAGACAGAACTAAATATTGTTGCCAGAAACCAAGGCCGATCCCAGTGGCTGCCAGAACAACTCTGAAAAAACAAAGGCATCTACTGAGGGAATCCTGCCAGACAAGCCCTGACAACTGGAAAATGCAAGTCATGCTGCCTTGTTAATTGGAAAAAGTTGAGTCTGTGAAAAGCCATGAGTTCACAATTATACTGAAAAAAAAAATTTAAGATGAGTTTAGGAAAAGACAGTTAAAATGTGTATGCTTTATTTAAAAAAGGATGAACAAAAATAAAATACATTTAATTTCTCACTGATTTTAATAGGGAAGGTAAATGTATATGAGTAATTTTTCTTCTATATTAATATCAGGTATAAAATAGAGCTATGTACTTCTCTGTTTATTTAAGCAGGAAACAGGATAAGCCCAGCACTTAGAAAGTGTATGTACAGGAACGGCTGTGACTTCCATTGGCAGGAAGAGGGCCAAAAAAGAGCAATTTAGTGAAACCTTGGAAATGTTGACACAACTAGAAAACACAAACAATTCTAGGAAAAAAAACAACACTTGCATATACTAGAACTTGTTGTCATTGACTGGATACAAGACAAATTCACAAAAATTGTGACAAAGTTCTTCAAAATGGAAACAGGTAAAATATCACCTTTTTTTTCTAATGATAAAAAATTCAAAATACTTAGGAATCAATTTCACAAAAATTATACAGCTTCTATAGGGAAAAGAAACTATAGAATATCATTGAAGGCATAAAATAATATCTGAATAAGTGAAAATGTATGTCAATTTTTGGATAGTACGTTAGAATTTAAATTCTTATAAAATAATATACACTTCCAAGCAATTCTACTTACAATTCCAAGAGAATTTTTTAAATTAGATACAAATTGCATATAAAAATATCAATGAGGAGAGAAAATTTGTGAAGGAGACTTTCTTTACTGGACCTCAGAACTTATTACAAAGCCAATGTAATCTAAACAATAGCAATGGCATAATGTTACACAGAAATACAGTGGAACAGAATAGAAAATTCAGGATTAGTTTTTATTTATATGAGAATTTAAGATATGATTAAAAGGGCATTTAATTCAGAGAAAAATTAATTATTTTATACATGTTGTTGGAACAAAATAGCTATCCACCACAAAGAAAATAGAATTGGATTTCCCCTCTCACATCTTATATGTAAATAAATTCCAGATATGTAAGTAATATAAAGTGTGAAGAGGGAAGAGAAAAATACAAGAAACAACAATGCACAATCTTGTGTGAGAGAAAACCTTGATATAAATAGACCAGAAAATTAAATGCTATGAAAGAATAAATAAACATATTTGAGTGCTTAAACTTTTGCGTGGTTAGAGTTAGTAGACAAATGACAAATTTAGAAAATATTTATAAACCAGATGAAAGGAGCTGTTATTATAACCTAAAAATGCTCTTAAAAATTGACCAAAAAATAGACTAATAAGTTGTAAAAATTAGACTATGATTATGAGGAAACATACACAGAAGAACAATTCCAATGCCACAAGCATAGTACAAAGCATTTAGATTCACTAATAGTAAGAGAAAGCAAATTAGAGTAACAAAGAGATTTCCATTTATAGCCACCTGACTGGCAAAAATTTAAGTCATATTATCTCTTGGGGGCAGGAGTGTGGGTAAGAAAGTAATCTCATATATTGCAGCTAGCTGTGAGAAACTGAATTTGAAAAGGAATCTGGTAACAACTATTGAAACTAAAAGTTCATATCCCCTTTAACTCATGGGTCCTGATTCCACAGAATAAAAGTTTCTGTGTAATGGTATGTATATAAGGCTACTATTTTATATAAAAACTAGAGGCCTGGTGCACAAAAATTTGTGCACTTGGGGGGTGGGGGTGGGGGGAGGGAGGGAGGTCCCTCAGCCCGGCCTGTGCCCTCTCGCAGTCTGGGACCCCTCAGGAGATTACGCCCTGCTGGCTTAGGCCTGCTCCCAGGTGGCAGAGGGCAGGCCCAATCCCTAGGTGCAGCCCCTGGTCCGGCTCAGAGCAGGGCCGATTGGGGAGTTGGAGTGCCGCCCCCTGTCATACACAGAGCAGGGTGATCGGGAGGTTGTGATTCCACCCTCAGTCACACTCAGGGTAGGGCCGATTGGGGGGTTGGGGCACCATCCCCTGTCACACTCAAGGCAGGGTCGATGGGGAGGTTGCGGCGCCACCCCCTGTCACTCACAGAGCAGGGCCAATCCGGGGGTTGGGGCATTTCCCCCTGTCACTCACAGAGCAGGGCCATCAGGGGGGTTGTGGCTCTGTACCCTGTCACGCACAGAGCAGGGCCAATCAGGGGGTTGGGGCGCAGCCCCCTGTCACGCACAGAGTAGGGCCCATCAGGGGGTTGGGGCGCAGCCCCCTGTCACGCACAGAGCAGGGCCCATCAGGGGGTTGGGGCGCCGCCCTCTATCACCCACAGAGCAGGGCTGATCAGGGGGTTGGGGCGCCGCCACTGTCACACTCAGGGCAGGGCCGATGGGGAGGTTATGGCTCTACCCCGTTACACACAGAGCAGGGCCCGTGGGGTGGGGGGTGGGGTTTGGGCGCTGCCCCCTGTCACGCTGATCCTGGTGCTGGGAGGCATATTACCCTTTTACTATATAGGATAGAGGCGTGGTGCATGGGTGGGTGCCAGCTGGTTTGCCCTGAAGGGTGTCCTGGATCAGGGTGGGGGTCCCCACTGGGGTGCCTGGCCAGCCTGGGTGAGGGGATGATGGCTGTTTGCAGCTGGTCACACACTCTTCAGGGTGGGGGTCCCCACTGGGGTGCCTGGCCAGTCTGGGTGAGGGGCTGAGGGCTGTTTTCAGGCTGGCAGGTGACGGAAGCTCCCAATTGCTCCTTTTTTTCTTCTTTTTTTAAAATTCTGGGCCAGCTTTAGCTCTGAGGCTCCAGCTCTTAGGCCTCCGCTGCTGAAAGTAGGTAATCGAAACAATGTATAACACCAGCTCTAACTCCAGCTCTGAGATCCCAGCTCGCTGCGTCTATATTCGTTACAATGTTTCTTAAACTGCAGGCTCAGAGGCCGGCAAGGCAGGCGGGGAACGTTGGAATCCTCCGTCACTGAAGCAAGCAAGCCTCCTGTTAGTTTCAAGCTGCCTGGCTGCCGGCTGCCATCTTGGCTGACAGTTAATTTGCATATCTCCCTTATTAGCCAATGGGAAGGGTAGCGGTCGTACGCCAATTACCATGTTTCTCTTTTATTAGATTAGATTCTTAGTGCCAACTCTGATAACCAAGTGAACAATCAAAAATCACTGAATGATTATGGTGCATCCACTCCATGTAGTATTTGCTACAGTAGTGCACTTGGAGGAATTTCCATGTGCTGAACATAGGAAAGTGTGCAGTCATTCCCCCTTATTCAAGGGGGATCCGTTCGAAGTCCTGCAGTGAATATCTGAAATTGCAGATAGTACCAAACTTTATATATACTATGTTTTTTCCTATACATACCTATCTATGATAGTTTAATTCATAAATTAGGCACAAAGATTAATAACAATAACTAATAATAAAATAGAACAATTATAGCAATATACTGTAATAAAGTTATGTGAATGTGGTCTCTCTCTCCCCTCTCAACATATCATACTGGCCCTAGCTGGTTTGGCTTAGTGGATAGAGCATCAGCCTGCAGACTGAAGGGTCCTGAGTTGGAGTCCAGTCAAGGATACATTGCAGGCTCGATCCCCAGTAGGGGACATGCAGGAGGCAGATAATAAATGATCCTCTTTCATCATTGATGTTTCTGTCTCTCTTTCCTTCTCCCTTCCTCCCTGAAATCAATAAAAAATATATTTTTAAAAAGTCATACTGTACTGTATTTGCCCTTCTTGTGATAATGTGAGATGATACAGTGCTTACAGGATGAGATGAAGTGAGGTAGATACACTGGGATGATTCACATCCTGGGCAGGATATAGCAGGAAGGCGTAAGAGTTCCTCAGGCTACTCAGAATGGTGTGCAATTTAAAACTTATGACTTGTTTATTTCTGGAATGTTTTATTTAATATATTTGGACCACAGTTGATTGCCAGTAGCTGAAACTGCAGAAAGCAAAACCATGGATAAGGGGAGGCTACTGTATCAGGATCCAGTTTTAAACCACAACTAATACTTCCACATAATATACATATAAGCATATAAAAAGCCCACATTAAGCTGTTCATATTATTAACAGTTGGTTGCTTTTTTGTTTTGAGGAGTTGCTGAAAAGAGTGAAGAAGAGAGGTTATATGTGAATCCATGCAAAAAGGGAAATTTCAACCAGAAAGCATGTATTCATTTAAAATTACATATTTATGTTTCTTTACATATAAAGAGGTTAAATTAAGTAATATCAACTTACAGAGACAGCAAATGATACAGCACGCCGTATGATTCTTTGAAAGACCAGGAGGAGTGCATTATAATTTATAGCTGAGTTACTGGGAATGTTCCAATAGTGAAAAAGGGAGAAACCAGACATCAAGGATGATTTCCTGTATGTAAAGTGGATACCTAGGACATGTCCAATTGTGAACATGAAAAGCACAAGTAAAAGCAGAGATGACAGTTGCCCAATAGATACTGGGATTATTTTTGTGTGTGTGTGCTAACCTGCCTCTCAATATTTGCTTTGAGAAACTTGCAAAACAAGTAGGTGTTGATTACCAGGGTACTGTTTTGTACACCTCTGTCTTATGATACAATTAAAATTATAGACCACAATATGTACTATAATCAAAGAAGAAATGGTCAAGAACAATTTCAAACATTAGAAAAAGGAAACAAAATCACCTCTGCTGTTCCTCAAGACAAACACTAACAGTTTTAAAGATGGGAAAATTCAGCAGTGTAACTGTCTTTCAGAAAGAGCTCTGAGCCTGATTTGGAAATTTAGAATTTATCCAGGCAACATAACATTTCCAGTTGGAAAATGTTGACTGTCTAATACAGATACAATAAGGCTGTCATTTATAAAATCAAAACTATGGATATCATGATGTGAATCAGGTGCCTGAATGGTGAGAAAAATGTTATTTCCACAGTTAATGATTCATCCCTGACCTCCTGAAGACCCTTCATCCCTTCCTTCTTCTTCTCTTTCTTCCCTCCATATTTATGGCAATGGGTTGTAGCCACTTGGATTGGGGGTGTTTGGATTCCCCACACTTTGAAATACTATGGGAGACTAAGTAGAAGTATCAGTGAATCAGCCTGTGTTAGATTTGCTCTCCCATCATTTACTTTATAAAAGAGATGGCTAAAGCACTGGTAATTCCCAGACTTTTCCCAACGCTATGTCCTGTTTACATGTACAACACTCTCATGAATGTGCCCAGAATTTAGTGTTGGGCTGCAGCACAGGCACCACATGCCTGCAGGGGCCAGGGTTCCCATATTCTAGCTTCACTGCTCTCCTGTTCCCCAAACCTGACGGCCATGGACCAGTGTCAGCACGCCTGTTGAAGAGCACTGTGCTCATGAGCATTCGCAGTGCAGGGGCCCGACCTGAGTCCAGGTGGCTTGCTGAAATGTGCTGGGCTTTGGATTGTCTCTTTGGAGCTGGATCTCATAGAAGAGTCCATCATCTTATGAGCCTGAGAACTGCAGTGTGTGATCAGGCACTCACCGTGCAATTTCCTTACAGCACTTTGAGGACACATGGCCTCACCTGCCCCCTCCTGCCCATTAGTCAGCCCTCTCACCATTCACTGCCCTCTTCTGCCTCAAAAGAGGCATTTAGGTTCCTAGATCATTTAAGCTATGGTTGCCAGTGTTTTAAGCAATTGCCTTGAGTGAGTAAGGCACAAATCAAGGAAAAGAGAGAGCTGTGAAGTTGAAAGGTCATTTGTAGTCACAGTTCACTGGGCCAACACAACATGCCTTACATGGCCACTCAGAAGAAACACCTGGGCCAGTCACATGAGGTAGAGAGAAGAACTACAGGCAAGTGACTTTAGTGTGGCTTCCATGAGAAAGATTGGGAAAGGCAGGGTAAGCAGGCTTAGGACTGGCTAGCTCTGTTTGACAGTGCCACCCTTTCCTCCCAAGGTTCACTATTGAAGCTATCTGGTCTATGGGGGTTTTTGCATGACCAATCTGGGTTAATAGAGTTGGTGGGGATTCAAACTTTCCCCAGTTGTACTCATCAGGCTGAACAAGAAAACTGTGTGTCAAGAGACCTCAGGATTTCCAGTCCTGTAGCAGACAGAGAGCAGGGGAGCAGGGAAGGCAGAAGGCAGAAAGTAGGAAGGCAGAAATGACAGACTGGGAGGAAAGGGAGGGAGGGAGGGAGAAAGAGAGGAAGGGAGGAAGGGAAAAGGTCTCCCGTGAGTTATGCATACATATGCTTATGTGCAACAAGTGTGTAATTGCTTTTATTCTCTCCTTCCTCAGTCCCTAGTAGAGAATTTCCAGTGTAGAGAAAAACAAATATTTGCTCAGCAAAGGGTATATTGACATGGTTAAAAACATAAAATATGTTGGCAACAGTATTTGTCCCTAGGAAGTGACCTATTTTATATAATGAAGTGTCTATGGTGAGACTGGGGTTATTGTGGGCCTTTGTGTGAATGGGTGGGGAGTGAGGGTGCTGAGGGGCTGTGCAGGCCAAAGGTAGGTATTGCATTGCTTTGGGAAATAGAGCAGATAGTAGAATCTGTATGATAGGAGGGATGGGAAAGGAAGTAAGGTGTAAAGAGAAGATATGAAACACTGTTGTCCTGAGAGGAACTTGGGAGGAAAAGAACAGAGATATTTAAATAGATATTTGTGTTTTAATTATGGTGTTTGAGGGCATTCATAACCCAGGAAATTTTGAGTAAAATTTAGTACATTCCCTGTTGTGTCATGGAGTGAATTCTGTTTGAAGACCAATATATGTTTCAAATGTGTCCTCAAGATGAGGGAAGGAGAAAGCTGAGGCTCTTTGGGGGAATCATTGCCTTTTCTGTATCATTTTTTTAAATTTTAATACCACCCAATACTATGATCAAATCCTTATAATCCACTGGAGCTCATGCTCAGAGAATGAGTCAGCAATTTTCACAGACTCTGAAATACCTAGCTAGGTGCAAAGTACAGGGGAGTTGTAAAGAGAAAATTATTAACTTTGGTAGCTGCTTTGGTTAGGATACAACCAGACCAAGAAAAGCTATCTCAAACTGGTTTAAGCTCCACAACAGGAAGGCTAGCTAACTCTGGATATCATCCATGGGAGGCCAAGACCTTCTCTGATATTACCTTGGCCCTCCCTTCTTCTGTGTATCAGCAATATCCTTGGGCTCTGTGAAGACAGAATAATTTCAGACATCACATCACAACAAGATATTTCCAGTTGAATGGGAACCTGTTTTTAAAAATAGAGAGCAGGCAGACAACTTGGGGGGGGACGTAATTAGGGGAGTGGAGGGATTGAGCAAAATAGGGGGAAAAAAGTAGAAAGTACTCATGGACATGGACAAAAGTGTAGTGATTGTGGGGTTGGAAGGGTTGGGTGGAGATGGAAGAGGTCATGGAGGATATAAATGGCAATGGAAAATTTTAAATTAAGTTTAAAAAATTTACCCTATAGTTTTCTTAGTATAAATCTTATACCTCTTTGATTAAGTTTATTCTCAGGTATCTTATTTTTTATTGCAATGATAAATTGAACTGTTTTTTAGTTTCTCTTTCTGAGAGTTGAATATTGGTGCATAAAAATACCATCTATTTCCGGATGTCAACTTTGTATCCTGCTATTTTGCCTAATTTACTTATTAAATCTAGCAGTTTTTTGGTGGAATCTTTAGGGTTTTCTATGTACAATATCATTTCATCTGAGAATAATGAGAGTTTTACTTCCTCCTTTCCAATTTGGAAGACTTTTATGTCTTCTTCTTATCTGATCACTGTGGCTAGGACTTTGAGTACTGTTGAGTAAGAGTGGTGAAAGCAGATGTCCTTGTCCTCTTCCTATTCTTAAGGAAAATGTTTCTAGTTTTTGCCCATTGAGTATGATGTTCGCTGTAAGTTTGTCATATTTGGCCTTTATTATGTTGAAGTATGATCTCTCTATTTCTAGTTTGCTGAGAGTTTTCATCATAAATGAGTGCTGGACTTTGTTAAATGTATTTTTGCATCTATTGATATGATCATGTGATTTTTATGTTTCATTTTGTTTACATGATGTATCATGTTTATTGATTTGTGAATATTAAACCAACCTAGTATCCCCAGCATAAATCCCACTTGGTTATGGTGATAACCTGTTTAATGTATTGCTGGATCTGATTTGTTAATATTTTGTTGAGGATTATAGCATCTATGTTCATCAGGGATATTGATCTGTAATTCTCTTTCTTTGTAGTGTTTTTCTCTAGTTGTGGAATTAAGATAATGCTAGCCTTGTAAAAACAGCTTGGAAGTCTTCACTCCTCTTGAATTTTTTGGAATAGTTTGAGGAGGATAGGTATTAATTATTACTTTGACTACTTCATGCCATTCACTCTGGCCTGAAGTGTTTCTTTGAGAAATCAGCTGACAGTCTAAGGCAGGGGTGGGCAAACTTTTTGACTCAAGGGCCACAATGGGTTCTTAAACTGGACTGGAGGGCCGGAACAAAAGCATGGATGGAGTGTTTGTGTGAACTAATATAAATTCAAAGTAAACATCATTACATAAAAGGGTACGGTCTTTTTTTTCAATAGTTTTATTCATTTCAAACAGGCCGGATCCGGCCCACAGGCCTTAGTTTGCCCACGGCTGGTCTAAGGGGTACTCCTTTGTAGGTAACTTTCTGTCTCTCTCTTACTGTGTTTAAGATTCTTTGTTCTTAATGCTTGTCATTTTAATTATGATGTGTCTTGCAGTAGTGGTTCTCTGGGTTCATCTTGACTGGAACTCTGTGCTTCCTGAACTTCTGTGACTTTTTCCTTCACAAAGGAAAGTTTTCTATCATTATTTCTTTACATGGGGTCTCTAGTATTTGTTCATGTTCTTCTTCTTGGTACTCCTATGATGTGGATTTTCTTATGTTTCATATCATCCCAATTTTCCCTTAAACTATACTCTTGCTTTCAATTCATTTTTTATTTTTGCTGCTCTAATTGGATGCTTTTTTTTTTAACTTGCTTCCAAATCGCTGATTAGATCCTCTGCCTTATTTAATCTACTGTTGATTTCTTCCAGTATATTCTTGATGTCAGATATGGTATTCTTCATTTGTAACTGGTTCTTTTTCATTGTTTTTATTTCCTTTTTCATGCTCTTGTAGTTCCCACTAATATCCTAGTAGTTCTCACTAAGTTCCTTGTGCATCCTTATAACCATCACTTTTAATCTTGCATATCTGATAAATTGCTTGCCTCCTTTTTGTTTAGCTCTTCTTATGTAGTTTCCTCCTTTTTTCATTTGGAGTTTTTTTCGTTGCCTCCTCATTTTTTCTGTCTCTTGGTATTTGTTTCTATGTATTAGTATTCTGTGATACTAATAGTATTAGTATTGGCTTTATGTATTAGTGTTCTGTGATACCCAGAGGTGCATTCCCTTTGTTCTCATGATCTGGATGCCCTAGGAATGTCCCTTGTGTGGGTTTTTGGAGGGAGCTGTCTCTGTTCCAATTGTGTCTTGATTCTTAGTCCCGTTTGTGGGTGAGATCTCCTCTCAAGCTGGCTGACACTGAGGCTCAACCCCAACCACGCTGTGTGAGCTGTTGTGCAACTGCTGACAAAACAAAACAAGCCAAGAAACAAAACAAAAAGATACAAAGGCCCCTACAAAACAACAAAAACAACCACAAAATAAAACAGAATTAGGAAAGAGAACAGGAATAATAAAAGAAAATAAAAAAAATAGGAGGAGAAACAAAAGTGGGTGATAAAAAGGAATATTAAATAAAAGAAGGGAGATAAAAAATAAAAATAAATAATAGAAAAAGGAAAACAGTATAAAAGAAAAAGAAGAAAAATTATGAAAAGTTAAAATGAGGTGCAAGAAAGACAAAAAATAAGAAAATGAAACAAGAGTAAGAAGGAGAAGAAAGAAAAAATAGTGAAAGAAAAGGAAACAAAAATAAAAGATATGAAAGAAAAAAGAAACAAAAATAATAACAAAGCAACAAAGAAGAAAAAATTAAAAAAAAAACAATTCAGAAGAAAAAGAAGGAGGAGGAGGAGGAGGAGGAGGAGGAGGAGGAGGAGGAGGAGGAGGAGGAGGAGGAGGAGGAGGAGAAGGAGGAGGAGAAGGAGAAGGAGAAGGAGAAGAAGAAGAAGAAGGAGAAGGAGAAGGAGAAGGAGAAGGAGAAGGAGAAGGAGAAGGAGAAGGAGAAGGAGAAGGAGAAGGAGAAGGAGAAGAAGAAGAAGAAGAAGAAGAAGAAGAAGAAGAAGAAGAAGAAGAAGAAGAAGAAGAAGAAGAAGAAAAGTGAAGTAGTATTCATCTCAGTAGAATTTAGTGCCTCCTTGGAGCTCCCTTTGGATTTTGCTCTTATGTTGACTGAGGCTTCCAGTTTTGTCTGCCGCTTCTGGGCTTCCTGGGAAGTGCTGCTAGCCACTGTCAGAAGCTGTCCGTGTTTGGCTATCAGTAACCTGTTCAAAGCTTCAAACCATCCACAGTTTGTGTCTGTCTCTACAGGGCTTGGCTATGAGTGGGAGGGCCAAGTTGAGCTCTAGATCCCTGTTGTTATCAGCATGGTGTCTAGGGAAGGCCCAGCAAATGGCCCAAGGCTGCTAGAGCTCTGCCTCTGCACACCTCCCTGTGCTGGCCAACTATAATCTTAGTCACTGAAAAGGCTTTTTCTCAAAGGGCTTTAGGCTGAATTGGCTGTATGAGATCTCTTGGTCTTCCATGAAGGGGAGGGGTAGTTCAAATTTCAGGGAAGATGGTCAGTGGGTTTCCCCATCAAAGAGTCACTCCTCTGAGACTATTTAAGAATATTTCCCTTCCCTTGGCTGAGTGGATCCCCTCGTATGCAGTCCAGTGGTATCTGCTGGAAGCCGGGAGTTTCTATTAGCTCTCCTGTAGGGGGAAGTACCAATTAGGTTCTGGGACAGAGGGGAGTATGGACCTACCCCAAAGCCAGTCACTGACTCCCTCTGATACTGTTCAAATCTGAAGGCTTGGACTCTGCTACCATCTCCTCAGCAGGGGTTGAGATGCAGAGTGGAGCGAGCTGTATCCTCCAGGGCAGGATATTTGCCTTTTCCTAAGCTTTGGTTGCTGGAAGGGGCCTGAACCTCACTGGAAAAATGGTCACTGCAGTATGAGGTGGACAACAGATTGCAGGACTCCCAGCTGCCACTGTTCCACTCTCCCCACAATGCTTCCCATCCCAGCCTCTCCTCAGGCAAATCCAGTCTGCACCCCCCTCCCTCCACTGAAGCCTACTCAAATGAGTGGCTGTAAACATAAATCTTGTGTTCTGGGGGGGGAAATGCCTTTATCTCCAACCAGCTCTGCCTCTCCCTGGCAGTCAGAAACCCTACCACCTTTCATGGATGAATGTAATGTGAGCCGTTGTTCTCAGCTCTAGCGCTCTGGGCTGGGGATCCCAGCCTTGAGTCCAGGCTTTGGTCCTCTCAGAGAACCTCCCCACACATACCCCTGGTCCTGTCCACCCCCACCCATCAACTCCACCTCCACTCAGACTCAAGCTATCCCTCCTCACTCTTGGCTTGCCCCAAGGTGGGAACTGGGCCAGCCCCTCTCACAATCCTGCCCTTCCTACTACTCTCCAGGTGATTTCTGCCCTACCTTAGTAAAAGTCTCCTTTTCAACTAGTCCTCAGTTGGTAATTCCTGGTGAATGTTCCTCAGCTTAGTTGTTGTTTTTTTTTCCCAGTCTGGCCCTGGGAGGAGGTGCAAGAAAGGCCCACCTACTCCACGGCCATCTTGAAACCCCCTCAATGCTTCACACTTGTGGCGAGAAGAGGGACAGGAGGAAGCCCAGCATTGACATGCAGTGCAGCCAGTAGGTCCTCATGTTCACGGAGCTCAATGCTCCCTCACATACTCAGGCTCTCAGCTCTCCCACTCTTGCTGTCTCCTGACAAACACACCACTCATTTCCCCTCCATTTCCCTATAGGCTCTCAGGGCTCCAGCAACCCAAACAGATCAGACTCCTGCCACACCACAGCTGGACCCAGAATAGTCTCCCTCTCCTCCACAAGAGTTCGAGCCTCAGGCTGGGAGGGCGCTTAAAACCTGTGCCTGGGGTAAACACAGCGAGCCCCCTTCTCCCTCAAGCGCTCCCACTCTCCTCCTTCCTACCCTCATCTCCCTCACTGCCCTGCAGCTCCAACTACATGCCTCAAGACATTTCTTATTTGAGTTTAATTCTTGTCTAGGTTACTTATTGATAAAACAATGGCACATAAAGGATGTTCAGTGAAGATGTGCTGAATGAATAAATGAATGAATGGCAAAATATGTGAGAACTAATCGCAATGCCAAAACGTAGGCAGATGATTATTAAATTAAATAAATTAATAAGATGCACTGCTTTATAACAGCAAAATATAGCACTGGAATTTTTAAATAATATTTGGTTACTTGGAGAAAATACTTATGCTAAGTAGAAAAATTATACAGCCTGTAGGTTGAGGATTATTTCAATGTTGTAAATGAGCACATACATTTTGTATAGGGAAATCATGAATGAAAATCCCCCCAAGTTCCAGAATTTGTAAATACGCTAAGTACAGATTATCTTTGTTTTCTTTTCTTTCCCTTTTATTGTCCCAATTTTCTGTCATTTGTATATATTATTTTAATTCTCAGGAAAAACAAACACCTTCATTTGGAAGTCTTTATTATTTCACAAAATAAAAAGATTTTTAAAAATAAAACAAGGAAGCAGCGTGAAACTACAGAACTGCTTTTAATCACCTCCCCCAAATGCAGAAATCCTCTCCACACGTGATGGGTAGTTGATGGTCAATATTCTTCAGAAAATGGATAATAGGGGTGACCTACAGCACTGAAAGAGAAAGAGGGATATTTATTTACTAACTCAGTCCCATGCTGTCTAAGAGAGGGTTTCTCTGTGGATGCAGTCAGGATGGGCTAAAAACTCTCTATTTCCAACCATGCCCTTCCTTCTGCCTCAACACACAGACATGCAGCTCCTGGTCCATGTGCTCAATTCCCACATTCACAAGTGGTAGAAAAGCCAAGTGACAGGTAGTTTTCTTTAGATTGGAGTTTGCCATAGGATGTGACAGCCAGGGCTGAAATGTGTTGTGTCAGCCCATGTGTCACTTTTGTCCCTAGATCATGAGAACATTCATAGTGAGAATTCTGCTGCTCTTTTTAACCAATTTACTCAACAATTCAGGGTCCTCCTGTAACTCTTTTGAGGAGCTAATACGTATAACTGCCAAATGAAATTATTGCTTTCATACAATTTATAAAAGTACTTGTCCAGGTTCTTATTTTCTTTTAAAAAATTGTCCTTTCTGATTTGATTGCATTAAAGAGTGCATTCTGAGAAATTGTGTGCTCCAGGACCTACCTGTGTGTTGACAAAGGTCTCTAGACAGTGGTTCTCAACCTTCTGGCCCTTTAAATACAGTTCCTCATGTTGTGACCCAACCATAAAATTATTTTCGTTGCTACTTCATAACTGTAATGTTGCTACTGTTATGAATCGTAATGTAAATATCTGATATGCAGGATGGTCTTAGGTGACCCCTGTGAAAGGGTCGTTCGACCGCCAAAGGGGTCGCGACCCACAGGTTGAGAATCGCTGGTCTAGGAAGACAGGTGCATACAATCACAGGCCTGATAAAGATCACAGACTTTGACTTTAAAGCCCTGGGAACAGAGAAGTTACTTCCCACATTTTTTCGTGTATAATGCCTTTTCTCAAATTCGCAACATAGCTTTACAAACAAGGAGTTTTGAGATTTTTTTTTTGAAACCCAGTCTTTATGCTATAACTAAAATTCTATTCCCTTATTGCTAAACTCCCTTACAAACTCCTCTCATTTGATGAGTCTTCCTTCACTTCAATCCTGAGACCCTCCTGCAGTTACTGAACAAGGGGCCTGTGATGTTGTGAATAAGTCAAAGTCAAGGAGTCAGGGGCTGCCAGGGTCTAGTCTTCTGATGGCCAAATGTGACCCTGAGCAAGTCTGAAGTCTAGAAACCAGAGAAATCCAGAGGATCTTATGTTGGTGTATGCCGCTGGGGACACATCAGTCACTAGGAGCAATTAATTTTTTGATCCATTTATACGTTTTGGTGAGATGATATGACTGATGAAATGGGGCTTGTGATAAGGATAAAAGGCCAACAGAGAGAGAAATTTGGAAGAAACGGACAATTCCTTGGAAAAGGAATACCCAGTTAAAGAGAAATGCCACTGACCCCTCCGGGAAGCGGTGGAAGTGGGTCCAAGGATGACTTTCTGACACCCACACACACACTTGCCTTCCTGGGCCCGTCCTCCATTAAAAAAATTAATGTTACATTTGTAGTTGTGTTAGGACAAAAATGAATAGAGTCCCGGCTGGATTCATTATTACATGGTCATTAATATAACCATGTTTCCTCCTGATTTTAAAAAGCATTAAAGATGAAACACTTTCATAGGCTCCTATAAACAATAAACAATAACGTAACCTGAGCCACTTTAAAATGGCGCCAGAGCTGCCATGCCAGAGGAACTAATTCCCCAGCATGTGTTATGCCTCACATTTTATGGAATGTTAAAAAGGGCAAAATACCCTTTTGACTGGGCATAGGCAACACTGTCTCAGGGAACTGTTTGTGAGGATTACAAGAAAACAGTTATCATGAGTAATGGACTGATGACTACTAGACTGAAAATTAAAAACATTCTTTAGAATTAACATCACTGCTTTCTTTCTGGAGATGTAATTATTGTTCCCCTTCCCTTTCTTATAAATAACCAATGCCCCTGTCTCCTAATATGAACATTTTGGGGGCTTCTATCTAAATTAATGTTTTCCCATTAGCTATTCTTATTGATCTCAACAAGTACTTGTTCCCTCTTACTTTGAATGGCCTTTTATTTTTAGACTAGAGGCCTGGTGCATGAAAATTCGTGCATTCAGGGGGTCCCTCAGCCCAGACTGGATCCTCTCGCAGACTGGGACCCTTTGGGGGATGTCTACCTACCAGATTAGGCCCGCTCCCCAGGGGATAGGGCCTATGCTGGCAGTCAGACATCCCTCTGGCAGCCCGGTAGCCCTCAGGGGATGTCTGACTGCCGGCTTAGGCCCACTCCCCTAAGCTGCAGTTGGACAGCCTTAGTGCTGCTGAGGAGGCGGGAGAGGCTCCCACCATCACCACTGCCCTTGCAGCCGTCAGCCTGGCTTCTGGCTGAATGGCACTCCCCCTGTGAGAGCACACTGACCACCACGGGGCAGCTCCTGCGTTGAGCATCTGCTCCCTAGTGGTCAGTGCACATCATAGTGACTGGTCATTCACTGGTTCTGCAGTTAGGGTCAATTTGCATATCACCCTTTTATTATACAGGATTATTATATAGGATTAGTACCCCTAAAGTATAGTGGGAATTCGGCACTGAGCCTTCTATGTCAAATGGCTAAGTCAGATCTTAGTGGGAGTATGTATACCAGGCACAGGAATTAGGGCATAAAAGTCATGTATTCACCATGATGCAAACTTGGGCCATTTTACCTATGGTCTGTTCTGGGCCCTGCTCACACTTCTCTTGGGTCAGAGACTGAACCTGGAGTAAACCTGTGGTCTGAGGTCACCAGGAAGCTCCAGATTTACTTCTGGAATCAGGCCCATCTTTCCTATTTAAGGAAGCTGAGTCCCTCTGCTAACCTACACATTACAGGAAAGAACCCAGGAAAAACAATCTACAAGTCACTTACAATGGCAATTTAAAATATCTGAAATTTCTGTTCAGGCCATCAATTGCTTTCACGTCTTCTGGAGTCAATTCAAACTCCAAAACCTGGAAGGAAGGAAAGAATCACATTAAACTCTCCCCAAGGTAGGGAGCTTCCACCTGGGAACATGAGGGCTTCCTGGTGGACAGAGGCAAGGAGAGCACTAGGGGAAGCATCCACTGCCATCTTCCGGGTGTACTGGCCTGAGAACTCTCCTCCTGGTTCACCATGGCTCCTGTCCCACTCCCTCTCCTCCTCTGCTTCACTCCACTAAATGAAGTTTTTTATATATCACCGGTCCCAAATCTCTCAGAGTGAATTGTTTGCAACAGAAATAACAACCTTTTTCCTCCTAAACAAATAGATAATTGCATAATCGGAACAAAATACATGCTGACTGGATCAAACTTTAGTTCTTGCCTCCACCCTGCCATACAAACACCCTAAATTTTGACACAGCCTCAAACTTAAGCATGCTTTGGAAGAGCAAACTCCTGTAAAGGCCTCTCCAAGAAGCTATTGATATCAAGAAAAGCACTTGCTGATCAATTATTCAACCACACACCTGCTCATTCTCTCTCTAGTCAGGTTACTTCCCTATAATAAAAAAATCTTTCTGATTTATCTTTGAGATCTTATAGTCCCAACATTCAGAAAAGCCTCCTCTCAAATAAATTATCTCTTACATAAGTCTAATTTGTTTTTGTTTGATGATATAATTGACACTCCCCTAATAGAGTGTCAATTAATAGCAAAGCAGACAGATCTTTGATAATAAATATTAAAGTGGGAAGCTCATTATTTCATCCAGGGAATAATTTTATAGAAAACCCAGTGACTCTATCTAGATCTATCTATTTTATCTATTTATTATCTATCTATCCATCTTTTATTCATCTTAAAAATGTACTCCAGAAGTGACTTGGTTGTCAATATATATATATTAGCATGGTGAGTTGAACTGAAAAATAAAATGGGATTTTTCTGAGTGGGTTTAAGAATGAAATTTAGATTTGCCTATTAAATATTTGCATAAACTGAATAAACTAAATCTACAGCTTCAATGCTTGGAGCAAATAAATAATATGCTCTAAATGTCATATTTTGAAAATATTAAACTCATGATGAAATTGTTAGCTGTCTTCTTAAAGCGCAATAGAATTTACATAGTTTCTCATGAAGTTTACAACTAAATAAGTTGAAGATCACTGATTGATCTAAGGGACTAGAAGATATATGAAGGAGAGTTTAGTTTAGAGGGGGAAATATTCATAAAGATAAATTTTTAAAAATATATTCATTTGTTAATTTGGTCAGTCTTTAACAGTGATGGTGAACCTTTTGAGCTCTGCGTGTCAGCATTTTGAAAAACCCTAACTTAACTCTGGTGCTGTGTCACATATAGAAATTTTTTGATATTTGCAACTACAGTAAAACAAAGATTTATATTTTTGATATTTATTTTATATATTTCAATGCCATTTAACAAAGAAAAATCAACCAAAAAAATGAGTTCGCATGTCACCTCTGACACGCGTGCCATAGGTTCGCCATCACTGGTCTATAAACTTGTATGTAGCTTCCTACCTGCCATGCGCTTTTCTGGGGAAAAGATGCTAAAAGATGACCCAGAGAGAGTCACTGTATTTAGGGTCTCCCAGTCTGGAAGGCACACTGACATATAAACATGCAATTTTTGTGTAATAAGGAAAAAAATCACTAACAGAGCCATGCCAAGTGCTATGGTGACCCACAACTGTGCTGGGCTTATCCCAATGGTTTAACAAAGTAGCTAATCCTATTTAGGTTTGATATTGAAATACAAATAGGAGTTTATTTGGTAGAGAAGATGAAAGAGAGGAATCAGGGTTTTAAAAGTCTTTACTGCATAGAAGGACTCCTAAAACCGATAAAAAAAACAGCAATGAAATAAACTCAGGGTTGCACAACTAGGAGCAGCAAAGCCAGGCCTGGAGGCCATAAAACCTAGGACTCTGAGGCCATTGCTCTCTCTCCCACCCTTCCAAGCTGCCCTCATAGCACAGGGAGAGATGCATGGGAAGGAATGAACATGGGTACATGCTGAAAGGCAAGAGAGATGGCCCCCAGGCTAGCACCCATTCCCCACTTTGGAGAGACAGTGACCAGTCTGTACCTGGAAGTTCTCTTTGATTCTCTTCTCATTGAAGCTCTTGGCCAGGACCACTACTCCTCGCTGCACTTGGTAACGCAGGGCCACCTGCCCTGGACTTCTATTGTGTTTCTTGGCAATGGCCTTCAAAATCGGCTCCTCCAAGAGAGCAGGGCTATCCTTTTCCACCCTGAAAACAAAACCAGAGCATATAGATGTGAAGGGTATAGTACCAGAAATATAAAGTGTGCTGTCCCTTTTCCTCCAAATTCCCAAAATAATCAAGAGAAATGTGTGTAGAACAGTACATCCATTTGTCAATATTGCATCACCAATATTTATGCATGAGAAGCTGTGTAAATTATATTATAAAATAACTTTTAAAAAATATTTGGAGTATGCATGAAACAAGACTGAAAGAATGGTGATGACTGTGGAAGTTCAGTGACAGTACATGGGACCTCACTACACTATTGTGTTGGCTTTTTTTTTTTAATTTTTTTAAATTTTTTTAAAAAATATATTTTATTGATGTTTTTACAGAGAGGAAGGGAGAGGGATAGAGAGTTAGAAACATCGATGAGAGAGAAACATTGATCAGCTGTCTCTTGCACACCCCCAACTGGGGATGTGCCCACAACCAAGGTACACGCCCTTGACCAGAATCGAACCTGGGACCTTTCAGTCCACAGGCTGACGCTCTATTCACTGAGCCAAACCGGTTAGGGTTGTGTTGGCTTTTTTATGTTTGAAGTCTTCCATAATAAAATGTTAAAGCTTAATTTAATTATATATATATACACACACATACACACTTAGAGGCCCAGTGCACGGATTCGTGCACTGGTGGAGTCCCTCACACTGTTGCATGATCAGGGGCCTGGAAGAGACTATGGGAGGGCTCCAGGACATGTCCAGCCTATCTCACCCAATCTCAATTGGCTGGACCCCAGCAGCAAACTAACCTACCAGTCGGAGTGTCTGCCCCCTGGTGGTCAGTGTTCGTCATAGCTAATGGTCAGTTGAACCAGCCACTTAAGCTTTTATAAATATAGACTAGAGGCCCGGTGCACAAAAATTTGTGCACTTAGGGGGGGGAAAGGGGGGTCCCTCAGCCCGGCCTGTGCCCTCTCGCAGTTTGGGACCCCTCGGGAGATAACGCCCTGCTGGCTTAGGCCTGCTCCCGGGTGGCAGAGGGCAGACCCAATCCCTAGGTGCAGCCCCTGGTCGGGCTCAGAGCAGGGCCGATTGGGGAGTTGGGGTGCCGCTCCCTGTCATGCACAGAGCAGGGCGGATTGGGAGGTTGCGATGCCACCCTCAGCCACGCTAAGGGTAGGGCTAATTGGGGGGTTGGGGCACAGCCTCCTGTCACACTCAAGGCAGGGTTGATGGGGAGGTTGCGGCACCACCCCCTGTCACGCACAGAGCAGGGCCAATCAGGGGGTTGGGGCGCTGCCCCCTGTCATGTACAGAGCAGGGCCA
This sequence comes from Myotis daubentonii, assembly GCF_963259705.1. Taxonomy (NCBI): domain Eukaryota; kingdom Metazoa; phylum Chordata; class Mammalia; order Chiroptera; family Vespertilionidae; genus Myotis; species Myotis daubentonii. The sequence goes on from NC_081840.1 coordinate 155,554,188, forward strand.
ATCAGGGGGTTGAGGAGCTCCCCACTGTCACTCACAGAGCAGGGCCAATAGAGGAGTTGGGGCACCGCCCCCTGTCACACACAGAGCAGGGCCAATCAGGGGGTTGGGGCACCGCCACTCTCACACTCAGGGCAGGGCCGATGGGGAGCTTATGGCTCTACCCCGTCACACACAGAGCAGGCCCTGTGGGGTGGGGGGTTGGGGCGCCTTCCCCTGTCACGAACAGAGCAGGGCCGATAGGGAGGTTGTGGCCCCACCCCCTGTCACACACACAGCTGCAGGGCGATCAGGGGGTTTGGGCGCTGCCCCCTGTCACACTGATCCCGGTGCCGGGAGGCATATTACCCTGTTACTATATAGAATAGAGGCCTGGTGCATGGATGGGGGCTGGCTGGTTTGCCCTGAAGGGTGTCCTGGATCAGGGTGGGGGTCCCCACTGGGGTGCCTGGCCAGCCTGGATGAGGGGATGATGGCTGTTTGCAGCTGGTCACACACCCTTCAGGGTGGGGGTCCTCACTGGAGTGCCTGGCCAGTCTGGGTGAGGGGTGAGGGCTGTTTTCAGGCTGGCAGGTGACTGAAGCTCCCAACTGCTCCTTTTTTTCTTTTTCTTTTTTATTCTGGGCCAGCTTTAGCTCTGGCACCAGCTCTGAGGCCTCCGCTGTTGAAAGCAGATCCCAGCCGGCTGAAAGCTGGTTTCTGGGGTTTTGTTTAGTTTCTATATTTGTTACAATGTTTCAAACTGCAAGCTCAGAGGCCGGCAAGGCAGGCGGGGAACGTTGCAGTCCTCTGTCACTGAAGCAAGCAAGCCTCATGTTCAGTTTAAGCTGCCTGGCTGCCGGCCGCCATCTTAGCTGGCAGTTAATTTGCATATCTCCCTGATTAGCCAATGGGAAGGGTAGCGGTCGTAAACTAATTACCATGTTTCTCTTTTATTAGATAGGATGTGTGTGTGTGTGTGTGTGTATAATTATTGCTGATAATATTACAGATGTTTCTCATCTCCTTCCCCCCCCCACCCCTTTACCAGCCTCCTCCCAGCCCTTACCTAGGCCCCAAAGGAAGCTTAATTTTAAAAAGTGCTTCATCACTAATAGAGTTGCTGACAGAGGTTAACTCTGATATTCTTATTACCAGTTTGGGTCTCTTTGGGATCCCAGGGCACTGTAGGCAACAAGAACAATGTCCTTGGACTTGCAGAATTCCAAGAGTTTGCTCTGGTTGAGATACGGGTGACATTCCACCTGTGAATTGCCAAGACCAGAAGGCATCAGAATACATGAGCCAATATCATGTAAATTTGAAAAGCCTTTGAATGAATATCTAATATATGTACCATATTTTCCAGACTGGTCATTTTCTCATGCATCTTCTTAAATACCTTCAAATGCTAATAGTTTTCAGATGTGATAAAATAATTTTCTTATTTTTTATTAGTGCTTGAAATGATTAAAGAATGTTATACCTGGTCTGTGACCTCCACATGTAATTTCCTATAGAAAGAAACTAAGATTCCTTAGAAAAATGGCCGATTCCAATACTGGGCAGAAAAGCTACAAACTGAGCCGAACATGCTGAGCCAGTTCCCGCATGTCAGCAGGGCTGAATCATCTGGAGATGGCTGAGGGCATTTCCCCAAACCTGAAAAAGATGCATAAATGGTTGCTTGCTTGCTGCCAGACAGCTGAGGGCATTTCAATCTACATGTTATTACCTCCTACTGGCCAAACACCTGAACAGCCTTGGGCAGTTCCTCCAATCTGACAATGCTTACCCTTTGATATGTGTATCTACCTTGCTGTAGGACAATTTGTGTTAATAAAAAGCAAGGAGTCCAAAGAGACAGGAGAACTTGGTTCCTTTAGCCAAGCTCCTTTGGCCCCCCAAAATGCCTTCCAAAATTATGTTTCATCTCTGGACTCTTGATTAATTTACACACAGCGCCTTCTCCAGATTCCTGAACCCTCTAGATCAGCGGTTCTCAACCTGTGGGTCGCGACCCCTTTGGCAGTCGAACGACCCTTTCACAGGTGTCGCCTAAGACCATCCTGCATATCAGATATTTACATTACAATTCATAACAGTAGCAACATTACAGTTATGAAGTAGCAACGAAAATAATGTTATGGTTGGGTCACAACATGAGGAACTGTATTTAAAGGGCCAGAAGGTTGAGAATCACTGCTCTAGATGCTGGATTAAGACCACCAGCATTAATTTATTTTTGCTAACATTTGCTTATCCCAACGTGCTCTTTGGTAATTTTTAAACAAAGCATTAGAGAATCTTTTTGCAGGAGAGCTGACAGCTCTGCCCTCTCCAGTCACCTTTGAAATCAGAAGCAGAGGATCCGGCAGCTTTTTAGAAATTACAGATTTTTGATCCTCAAAACAAATTAGGTATTTTATGATTTGAACAAGAAACCACATTTTTAAATATGATAATGGCACATATAGCTCTTCTGCAAAATGATTCTCTAATGCTTTGTTTAAAAATTACCTAAGAACGCATTGGGATAAGCAAATGTTAGCAAAAATAAGTTAATGCTGGTGGTCTTAATCCAGCATCTAGAAGGGTTCAGGAATCTGGAGAAGGTGCTGTGTATAAATTAATCAAGAGTCCAGAGATGAAACATAATTTTGGAAGGCATTTTGGGGGGCCAAAGGAGCTTGGCTAAAGGAGCCAAGTTCTCCTGTCTCTCTGGACTCCTTGCTTTTTATTAACACAAATTGTCCTACAGCAAGGTAGATATACATATCAAAGGGTAAGCATTGTCAGATTAGAGGAACTGCCCAAGGCTGTTCAGGTGTTTGGCCAGTAGGAGGCAATAACATGTAGATTGAAATGCCCTCAGCTGTCTGGCAGCAAGCAATCATCTATGCATCCTTTTCAGGTTTGAGGAATGCCCTCAGCCATCTCCAGATGATTCAGCCCTGCTGACATGCTGGAAAACAAGGACACTAAGTGTTGTCAAGAGGCATCTTCTGATTAAAATGGTGACAATTCTATCATTAATAAGAAAGTAATTATATTTGTTGAAATTCATGAATTCACAATTACATATTGAAGTGAGAGACATATTTTATACATGATGACTCATTCTCTACAAATATATTCCTAGAAGTAATTAAGTAAAATGAAGAGTATAAATATTTGACTGGTTTCTTGCATGATTTTCAAACTGTTTCAAAAAAGGGATATACAACTTTATAATAACATAGGGATTGAACATTGGCAGCATTGCTATTTTTTAAAATTATTTCTTTCAATGTGTTTTCTGTTACAGTTAAGCCCCCCTTGTAAAGTAAAATAAAGGCAATTGGCTAATATGGAATGAGGAGAAAGGTCACGCTCCAGTTCCCAAGGCTAGCACAGTGCTTCCTCTTAACCTCTGCTGTCCCTCTCAGGTATGTTGGCAGTTACTGGGGAAATGGAACCAACTGTGGTCGAGGGTAGTCCAGGGTACGGGGCAAGTTTATATTAGTAGCTGGAGCAACGGGCCAAAGTTGATTAATAATACCTTGATAACGGGGCAGTATTGATTAATGTAGCCCTGGTAACTTTGTGTCTGTATCCCAGGTAACTTTGTGTGTGTTTAGCCAACCGTTTTGTAGTTTCTGTGTATAAAAGGCTGGCCTAGAACCAGGTTCAACGCTGTCGTAGGAGAAAACGCCTACGGCAGTCACTGGCCAGTTTCAATAAATCCTCGCTTGCTGCTTACGACCTAATTGCAGTTGGTGGTCTTACTCTCGTGAACATTGGTCCACAACATTTTCTACTTCCTCACTTTCCACTGCTTTGCTCTCTCTCTGGCTTTTCCCCTTACCACTCTGTAACTGCTCCTGCTATGTTTCCCATGAACTCTGTCTCATAAAACCCCATACTTTTTCTATCCCTAGTTGGATTGGCTGCTCCCAGCAGGATCCACCTCATGACTCATGCAAACCTTTTCAATGGTCTTCCTTGGTTTTCCTGATACCACATGGTCTCATTTTCTTCCTCCCTGTCTGCCAACTCCTGCTCAATCCCCTCACCAGTGCCTCTTTGCCTAATCTTTACATGTTGACTTTCCTGCCCTCTTTCTGTTCATCCTTTGAAGTGCCTTGGGAGAGGGAATACGTTTCTCTGAGTTTAATTGCCACCCATAAAGCAATGGTTCCAAAATATGGACCTCTCCTCTAGCCCTGCCTGACCTCCAGACCAACACTACCACCTACCAACTCAGCATCTCTACTTGGATGTCTCCTGGGAACCTCCAACCCACCTCTGAGTAACTGAAGTCATGATCTCCCCAATCCACTTAACCTGTTCCTTCTCTGAAATTCCCTATTGTTATAAAAAGAACAATTATCTGTGCAGTTGGCATCAAGCCAAAAACTTGGGGAAACTTAATCAAGAAAGAAGACGTGGCCCAGCCAGGGTGGCTCACTGATTGTGTATCAACCTATGAACCAGGAGGTCAGGGTTCAATTCCAAGTCAGGGAACTTGCCTAGGTTGCAGTCTTAATCCCCAGTAGGGGGCGTGCATGAGGCAGCCAATCAATGATTCTCAACATTGGTGTTTCTATCTTTCTCTCCCTCTCCCTTCCTCTCTGGAATCAATGAAAATACACGTATTTTTTAAAATAAGAAAGAGGATGTGAAGAGCAGAAAGCAAAACAGTTGCCATGGTCATGCACTCACCTGGTTGCAGACAGGCTTGTACTTGAGGCCTGGCTTGTTCAGGATCATCTCCAGCAGTTTGTGATTGAAATTGGACACCCCAATGGACCTGGTTAAACCTGCATCCTTACACTTCTCCAGAGCCTAGGGAGGAAAGTCATGTGTGGCAAAGTCATTTGACAGTGAGCTTCTTAAAGACTGGAAATCTGTCTTAACATGCATAATAATGTGACTGAACCAAATAGCTTTATCACTTGGACATATTCTTCCCCCAGTGTACTTTATTGCTATGTACACACAGCTTTTGTCCTTGAGTCTGTGACATGCACACCCAGGGCAATAAATAGATATTAAGATGCTTTTAAACTCCCCTCATCACCCTGCCTCTTCCATGGTGTGTAATTTGTTGTTAGGCATGTAACACATGGTGTCATAGTTAAGGGCAAAGAGGAACTCTTAGGTTTTCCACTAGTCAAAGTTTTTTCTGCTTCCTCTTTCCTGGAATAATGAAACAAGTATATGGAATGGAGTATAGAAGGCAGGCTTTTTCTCCTCCTGCTAAGCAGACAACAGCTTTCCCCTCTCTGGTGTGTTTAGAGCTCTAACTCCTCTGGAGTTTGCTTCTGAACATGTCCCTTTTAGAGCTCACATGCTCAACCCGATCAGTGTGGCAAAGAAACTCCTACTTAGGACCACAGAAGTTTACATTAAAAAGGACCTTAGTGCCCAGCAGGCGTGGCTCAGTGGTTGAGCATTGACCTATGAACCAGGAGGTCACCGGTTCGATTCCTGGTAAGGGCAATGCCTGGGCTGCCAACTTAATCCCCAGTGTGGGGTGTGCAGGAGGAAGCCAATCAATGATTCTCTGATCATTGATGTTTCTATGTCTCTCTCCCTCTCCCTTCCCCTATAAAAATCAATAAAAACATTTTTTAAAGAAAGTAGACCTTAGCTGTGATCCTGTTCAACTCGCTTGCTTTACAGAGGAGAACGCCAAACTACAGAGGAGTTTGGCAACATGTCTGAGGACAGACAATGGATAGAGCCAGAACCCATTTCTTCTGATCCTTATGCACTGATGTCCACCTTATCCCACCATCTTTGGGTGGCAGTAGCAGTACATACCTCCCAGGTGTCACGCAGGTCCACTGTCTCTAAAATAATTTTCCCATTGGCATCTTTAGGCATAAGCTCCTCTCCAGGCTGGAATACAGAGAGGAGAGGAGAAAGAATTTTTTAAAGAATGATCTTCCTTGTGCCTCAGTAGCTTGGTAACACAGCCTTCAAGAGGCTGTTATTACTAAGCAGTGTGTGTGTGTGTGTGTGTGTGTGTGTGTGTGTGTGTGTGGGGTGTGTGATGTAAGAGAAGACATTGGGGGAAAGGGAGATCAAAATCAGTTGAGAGACTGTAGCAAAGCAACTCTCTCCCATTTACCTCCACTTTCCTGTCCACACACTCTCCCAAAATTCCACTAAGAATGAGTTCCCCTACCATTAGAATTGATTTTGTTTCCCAAGAACAGGCTTGTTTGGATGATGGGATTTCCCTTTACTATTAAGAATGTGTTTTAGTTCCAATTTATGTTAACCCAACTCAGAGATAGTGAGAATACCAGATGTGCTCAGAAAATGTCCACTGTGATGAGAGGCTGGACCAGTGATGCTCAAAGGAGCCCCATGTGCAATATGGACCACCCTACAGTGCCTCCCGCTTGACTGGCTGAGAGATCCATGTGCACCCTCCCCCTAAAGAGGTGTGGACTTTCATTGTGTCTTTACTATCTTTGTCCCTCAGCTTTCTTGAGGCTCTCTTCAATAAGGGGGAGCACATCACTTAGACATGGAGGACAGTGTCTTCAACTCTTTGATGTGGAATACTCTTGTGCATAACAAGGAAAACAAAAGCTGACCTTCATAGCTACTGGCACATGAATGATGAATAGATCTACATAGTCCAGTTGAAGTTTCTTCAGTGATCTCTCCAGGGCAGGTCGAACCAATTCTGGTCGAAAGAAAGTACACCAAAGCTGCAATAACCAAAAAGAAATTTAAAAAAAAAAATGGTTTGTGATGTCACACATTTGGGAACTGAAATTAAATTTCATGGTTAGGAGATTGAGCAGTGAGTAACCAACCACTATGGTGGTCTCAAAATAGAAAGTTCTGGGGCTAAATTTATGTTACTTACTGTAAATGAGGCTTTTAATGGGATACTGAGATTTATTTGAGTGACTGTAAAAAAATTGTCAATAAAATGCAGATGGGCTAGGAAAAGCAACCTAAATGTTCCAAGGATTAGAAACATTGTTATAAAAATGTTAGATATGTATAACTACCTTGAGATACGGTGACATTCCACCTGTGAATTGCCAAGACCAGAAGGTATCAGAATACATGAGCCAATATCATGTAAATTTGAAAAGCCTTTGAATGAATATCTAATATATGTACCATATTTTCCAGATTGGTCATTTTCTCATGCATCTTCTGAAATACTTTCAAATGCTATTAGTTTTCAGATGTGATAAAACAATTTTCTTATTTTTTTATTAGTGCTTGAAATAATTAAAGAATGTTATATCTGGTCTGTGATCTCCACATGTAATTTCCTATAGAAAGAAACTAAGAAACTTTTTTTTTTCCCCCTTAGGGGGAGTTTATTTCCTGGTCAGAAGAGAAGCAGGGACAGGCTCCTGTGCATTCCAGCTGGGCCTGACCTGGCCGGGAGGGGGGAGGGGCGGGGGGGGGAGCACAGGGGACAGCTCCGACTGTGCATGCTTGGTCCCACAGTGGTCCTGGCTGTGTCCGGGAGGCCTGGGGATGATGGCATGGAGCCTGGGGGCAGAGGCGGCAGGCCAGCAGGCCCAGAGGATGGCACATACGGAGGCAATAAATACTGACAGGCCAGGCATGCCATCCAGGCAGCGGGCCCAGGTGGGACAAGTAAGGCTTGGCCACTGGCTTTGTCCAAGGGCTCTATGGGGCCGTGGACTCTGGTCTGGTGCTGCCCACTGGGGCAGAAGGAAGAGGCGTGAGGACACCCGGCCTCTCAGATGGTGCTGGAGGCAACTTCAGTTTTGTCAATTTGGCTTTCTCCAGGCCCTGGGAGCTGCCCCTCAGCCCTGGCAGGGAAGGGCTGGACAGGCCCTGGCTGGGGAAGCAGTGGTGTGTCCATGCCTCCCGGCCACGGGGACTGCAGAAGGGGTGGCAGGACTGGGAGACCACATGCTCATGCAGACACAGGGTTAGAGGTTAGTGACGGCCCCACAGCACACGTTCCACATGTTAAGGCATCATTTCTGAAAGGAGAGTCAGAAATGTCAGGCAAGGGGAAATGGAATCTACTGCCCTACATGGGAAGTGCCTGAAAGCAGGACTGCTCAGAGGTCCACATTCTGAAAACAAATCATCATTGATGTGGACACACATAGGACCATTCTGTAGAGACCTCAGCTCTCTTTGTGTTGGAAGCAGGGTTTTCCACTTAAGAAAAGTTTTACAAATTTCAGTAAATTCAATGATGACTTGAAAACTGTCTTTCCTAGTCTGGCTCCCCTCTGGGAATATGTCAACCCCACTTGGATATGTGCTGAGAGAATTTGCTGAAGAATGAAAGGAGTGGATCCACTCTGCAGTGGCTCAGTCAATCTACAAGCAGATAGAGAAGCTAAGTGTGTTTATTTGTGTTTTACATATGAATGCTGACCCTTGTTCCAAGAGTCTAAGCAACTATGTCCCACCCTTAGTACATTCTGAAGCAAAGCAATCCTTTCTTCTCTCTTTTTTTCTATAATGGGACTTTACAATGTCAGGAGATAAAGAAATTATTCAAACCTAATCCAAAGATGTTTGTTTTGTGTGTTTTTTCCCCCCCAAATAACCTATGTGTTCTGACAAGGACCTTCTGTCACTCACTCACAGCACCTTGGTGGTGTAGAATAGGTCCTCTCTCTTCACAGTGCCATCCGCAATCTTCTCTCGAAGTGCCTTGCCGACCTCCTCCTCATTTTCATAGATGTATGCTGCGTCAATGTGACGGAAACCTACATCGATTGCCACTTTGGTTGCCTCAGCAGCCTTGCTCTTAGGAACCTATAAAATATGAATATGGCGGGTTGGCAGTTGACTTGACTCAGAGAGATGCAACTTATTTCCATAAGAGTATGTTCACCAGCTGTTTCTACATGTCTCCTGTTCCCCTGTTTGATGGGGCAAACCTTGGCAAGAAACCTGTACACTGGGGGCACAGATTAAACTCCAATATACCCTCTAATCTGAAATGAATTAGTGAAGTGGACTTCACCAGGCAATGTGGAAAATTAAGTCATTCAATAAAGAACTTGTTCCACAGGCCCCGGCACACCCTCTCATTCTCACTCCATGTTTCCCACTGGGGGAATTTATGTTGCCTGTTTGCTCAACTTTAGCATCTGCCAGATTAAAGGACCTGATTCCCAGTGGAGGAAAGCTTCTACCAAGTGACACAGGAAAGGTTCCACCTACCCCAATGCCATGGCTGCCCCCTAGTCATTCAGAGCTCACATGCCAGGAAATCCTGAGTTTAACAGCAGATTACTGTATGGACAGTGGTACTTGACACTGCTTTTAAGAAGATAGAGTGGTCTCTGTGATGGTGGCATGGAGGAGCATGTCTGGAGTTCAGACAAGTCACTAGGGCGGCTCTTGGTACTTGTATGCCCAGTAATAACCACAAATAAACAATGCTAGCAAGTACTGAGCGGGTTAACATGAAACGCAGGCAGATAGGCAGGGGTGTAGTGGAAAACAAAGGCAGGGGAACACAGGCAGGGGCAGGCACTGCAGTTTGAACAAGCCTAATCACAGAAACCAACCATGCAGAGATAATAAACTGTTTCTGGACTCAAAATAGGAGGCATGAGTAAACAAGAGATCGCCTGCAACAACAACGTGTACAAACACATAGAAACAGAAAGTTCAGCATAGGAACAGAGAAAGAACACACAGAAACAGGGAAAGTTCAGGTCAGTTGCTGGGCAAGAACAATTGAGGGAATCAATCAGGCGACAACACGGATAGATATGGAAGCAGGCTCGTAGGAAATATATACTCCTGGACTACAAGGGTTTATGAGGCAGCTGATTATTACCACCACCCCCCCCCAGCCTTGCCACCCACCAGCCCCCATGAGGGGAGTCTGAACCTGTTTGAAATACATTTTGCACACTTTTGCTGGAATCTTCTGGTCTTCGGAGCTTATCCTTCGGTGTCGTGAGACACGACCCCAGGAGAAAAACCCTTGGCTCACCATTCTGGTTATCAGTTTCGGAGGCTCAGTCAGAAGTTCAACCTCTCCACACCAAACCAGCATTCGATCACCAGACAGGATGAAGGAAGACTGCAGGGTTCAGGTTCACAGCAGTGCTCGAGGCCTGGCAGCACTTTCTACAGTGCTTCCCTGTGGTTACTAGGGCCTTTGAATGTAAGTAGCTGATCAAAAACTCTAGTCTGGGACATCTTCAAAAGTACAGGTTTCTGGGAAAAATTTGGCCACGCTTGCAGATCAAATAAACTCGTTACAGCTTTGATTGCTAGATCACCTGCTTTCATCTAAAAGTCTGTAAAGCGGATTTGGAGCTGTTATCATGTCTTTTGCTTTGTTGGGAATATGGTTTGAAATAAGTATGTTTAAAATATGTTCATAAGGGTCAATCTAAGGAATGCCAGTTGTTTGCTTTTCTTGGCTATTGGGGACTGAGGCTTCTAAGAATTATTCATGGGAAATTATATGATTTAGGTAATAAAAGGCATGATGCATCGAGATGCATTTTGAAAACTAGTTATTCCTAAAATTTGTAAAAAGGTTTGTGAAAATTATAAAAGGTTTTTAAGGAAAAATGTTAAATGGAACTAAAAACAAAGCCATAGGGGAGGCTAGGGGACTGTCTAGGGCGGGGGGATAAAATGGATACATATGTAATACCCTTTGTAATACTTTAAGCAATAAAAAAATAAAATAAAAAAATAAAAAATAAAATAAAATAAAAACAAAGCCAAACAGTGTGGGCAATTTGCAGCCAGCTTGTAACTAACAAGCCATTATCTTCCCCAGCCAAGGACACAAAGCAAATTGTTAAAAACAACAACAAAAACCTCCCTATAGAAAGGGAGGGGCGAAGGGGAAAGAAAAAAAGAAGAAGAAAGGCCATTTTACTCTCTAGGCACAGAGGCCTTCAGTGTCAAAGCTTGGCAAGGTAAATGTGCCTCTTGTGATTTCAGAAAAGACCATAAAAAACAAACAAACAGGAAATCTTAAGAATTGATCTGTACCAGAATATTCAACAGAGCACTTTTAGTATCTACAGACAGGAGGGTGTATAATGCCTTGGACCCTCACCCAGACTGCTCTTCAGATTGGTTGGAGGCCATCCACTAGTATACTTCATGAGCCAGATGTACGGTTTATTTACTATTCTTCTTCAATAAAGATGCATGCTTTAATTGCTTTGATAAATTGGCTTTTCACAATATAGTCAAGGTCTCTCATATAAATTCATTTTGTGAGAATAAAAAAATTCAGGTTTTGTGACTTTTGTTAAAGGTATTCCTAATTTGGGGCTTTGTTTTTTGGATACAAGGAAACAAAACAATTTAGTAAATTATATGTTTTTCTCCCTACCTAATCCCTCCAGAATTTGGCAATCCATAATAAATAAGTCATAGCAATGTGTTTCTTTGCATGGATTCAATAGGACCAGTTTCCAATGATAGTTTTATTAACCAAGACTTTTGCTGGAGTGTCATGCCTGAGAGAGACATGCCTGGACTCTGGATGTCACCAGAAGACTTGAAGCCAATGTGAGCACCTTTGAGAACAGCCTGGTATCTTTCTTGGTCACATGATTCAATGTCAGTCTTTCCAGGTAAGGAACGAAGGTTGCTTTCCTGAGAGTTAGCAAGAAAGGAACCTCAAGACATTTTGGGAACCTCAAAAACTTGAGGAATTCACCCACATCTACATTGCAGGCAACTAGGTGGCTTAGCTTCTTTGCCCTGAGGGGCTCATTAAAGCTTGGTCATGAGATTCCAGCAAAACAGATTTTAAAAGAGCCTATACAGTTCATTACTGTTCTTAATTGTATTCATACAAGTAATCAAGCCAGATTGAAAGTGGACTTAATACAATAAATGAATTGGTCTTTAATAAGAATAAGGGTGATTTGTGGGAGAAAGATTATATTTCAACAGACAGAATTGTGAGTTGACTCTAATTAATTGTTTCAAAATTTTATCTTATACCCATGAACTAAGCTGAATCTTAAATTGTCTGGTTTTCTTGCACATTTAGCTACAACTCTCCAGACTAATACTTACTTTTCTCCCATCCTTAGCCTTGGAATCATTGAACACTAAAACACTTTCCCTTGCACTAGACCACTTGTCATCATTCTTGTGGTTCAGTTTGTCTCTACCAGGTTATAAGCACACAGGGAATACCACCTTTAAATACCATCACCACCTCCTTCCATGCCCAGGCCTCATTGTCCCTCAGACAGAGAACAAGGATTTCTTGGCTCTGATGAAAAATGTCACTCCCTTTAATGTGGCATTTGTTTAGTCCTTTTCCAGTTTGTTAAAAGGAAAATTCTATCTTTCATATATAATCTTTTGGTCAAATAAGTTTGACAACCATCCCAGGATTTGAATTTTAAGAAACTAGCTTTAGACTTGTAGAAATCAGAGGAAGTCCTAGTTCTTACCAGAATGATAGGAAAGCCTACAAGGAAGTAACCCCTGCTCAGGAGGCACGGCATGCTTCTAATACCTACGCCTCCCCTTATGCAGAAGGGCATATAGGCCCTGGAGTTGAGGACTTTTTCTTTCGTGCAAAAAACAAATAGAACAGAGGACTGGGAAGAGGAGGGCTGAAAGAGACTAAAACAAGCACTATTTTCAGGGCCCTTCCATATTCCCAGGCAGGTCACATATCAGACACCTATATTATCAAGGAGATTACTTCACCAGTGGATGTAAAGTCCTAGTCTTAACTAAAGTAGGGTTCCACCCTTTCAATATAAGTCCCTCATTATTGACTGTAGGGAGTGGCTATAGGGTTAAGCCTTGGACTGACCTGTTGGCAAAGCCACAAACAAGTCCCAGCTTAGGGGGCATAGCCCTCTTAGAATAATTAGACTTGACCTTATGAAGCTCCCTAGATCTTATCTGGGTAGCTAATGGGCTGCTGGGGAGGGTGCAGCAAGTGCTGCCAAAACAAGTGAAACTCACAAGAACATTGTAACTATGATGACCACTACCTTGTTTACCTCTGGCTATAAAATAAAGGCTCAGCTTGCTGTCTGGGTCTCTCTCTGTGGCCTTAGCCAGGCAGAGGAGAGACCCAGCTTATTCTCTTTGTCTGTCTTTTCTACATCCTTCACCACCCCCCTCAGGCTCACCAAACCCTTGGTTGAGCTGGCCCGCCACAACTGACAGACTGGGGAGGCCAGAATGAAGAAGATAGATCTTTGGATAGCGAGGCCATACATAAGAATAAGACCATAGTTTTTTGTATGCTCCTTGGTGCTCTGGGTGGTAGCCACCCCAGAGTTTTGGGTACTGGCCAAGCTCTCCCAGCCCTCAGCCTAGAGACACTTCCTTTTAAACTCCTCTAGGAAGCTTGATGGGTATTTCAAAAACATTAGAACCATCTCAGACACTTTCAATCAGGGACATGGGTTAGTACAGGCTTCCCCACATCTGGAGTAGGATGCGTGCCTGGTAGGACACACTGGTAAGTGCACACTGTCCAGTAGGTCAGTTCTGTTAAGTGGGATTATTACCCTAGATCTTGCCAGTAAATTCGACTAGTTTGGCAGATCCTCTTTTGTGGTCACACATGAAAGGCGCACCGCCTCTCCGGGCGGTGCGGGGGGAGGAGTCTGACCACCCGGCTCTGAGATCCCTCCGCGCCTGCCGTAGGGCCTGGCCTCCCCGGAGCGGGTCCGAGTCTCCGGACCGGCTGCGTGGTGGCCGGCGGCGGGCCGAGGGGTGGGGGCCTGGCGGCGACCGACCACAGGGGAGGTCATGGGAGCGGAAGGCCTCACCGCCTCGCTCTTCCCTCCCTTCCCCCGTGGTCGGCTCCCCGCTTGCCCGCGCTGGGGCCGAGGGTCCGTGCAGCCCTCGGGGCCCGGTCGGGGGGACCGGGGCCTGCGTGGGCCGGCCGCTGGGCCCTATGTGGGGGGCATTGGCTCCCGGGCCCACAGCGGGAGCCCAGCGCGGGCTGCCCCCACCCCCGGACCGGGCCCAGTGCAGCAGCGGCGGCAGCGGAGTGGGGCGCGTGCCCTGGCTCGGGGAGGCCGCCATGCTGCAGTGCGCCGGCCCCATGGGCCGGGCCTGCTCCGAGCGGATGCCGCTCCCCCAGAGCTGGGCCGCTCCACCGGCCGCACCCCGTTTGCTGGGCCTGTGCCGCCCAGATGCGCTGGAGTCCCGGTCTGCCTGCAGGCCAGCTGCGGGTGCTGTGCGGGAGGGCCATCCTGCCTTGTGGCGAGTTCGAGCGGCAGCAGCAGGAGCCGGACAAGGACTGCGCCCTCCATCTTGCCTTGGGTCCTCCATCTTGGGACAGAACCATGTGCGCCCTCCATCTTGCCTTGGGTCCTCCATTTTGGGAAGAAGCCGCTGCTAGCCACACCCAGGATTTCTCTGGATTAACCAATGGTGATCAAGGGAAGTGCACGCCATCACTATGACCACATCCTGTACCGACTCGCGCCTGGCCAATCGGCAGGGCCCACAGTGCCCTCTCCTGCCCTCACTCCACCCCCCTTTAAAACCCCCTGTCCCATCAGGCCTCGCTCTCTCTGCCACTGGACTTTCCGCTGTGTCGGTGGGTCTGGTGAACGGGGAGCGCAGGCCGGCTTGCATAATAAAGGACTCTTTGCTTTTGCATCGGACTGACTGGCTCCCTGGGGGTCTTGGGAACTTTGAAATCTGGGCACAACAGCACACAAAGACGCACTAATCCTACATCATTTATCTAGGAGGGGTGCCCCAAACAGAGAAGGGAAGATCACAGAGGATGCAGGGCATCCTTTTGTGTGTTTTCATACAGATGGGAAGCACTTCGTCCACACCCTGTGCAGATAGCCCTTGGGAAGCATTCGACGCATTGGTACACATTCAACCCTCATACCCTTAAAGAGAAATGCCTGACTTTCTTTTCTACCTGGGCTTGGCCTCAATATCACCTGGCAGATAGAGAGAGACATAGTCCCCAGAGGGAAGTGTTAACTACAATACCATCGTGTAATTAAATCTTTCCTATAAGAGGGAAGGAAGTAGTTTAAGTTCTCATATATCCAGGCTTTCTTTACTTTAAGAAATAATCAAAAATTAAGTCAGCAATACAAAATTGAACCATAGCTCTTGACAGCCTTGACCCAAAACAAAACCAGAGCATCAAAAACCCCTAGGAAGGTAACTGGGCCTGGTGGCCCACAAAATACCCCTAAGCTATCTTGTCCTCCTAATAATATAGGACCCCTGGAAGGACAAGTCCCACCAAGACCCAAAGGGATCCCACCAGGCCCAACTACCACCTGCCCTCTCCAGGCAATGGCAGGGGGATAGTTTTGACCCACCCTGGTCCAGGTATCATTTTCCATACGGGACTTAAAACAAATTAAATAAATTATTCTATCCCTAGGAATCTGGTTGGCCCCTCTTCTCAGCCTTTTGTTTAGCTATTTCATTAACTTATCTTTGGCCCTTGCTTATTAAACCTCCTGATACGTTTTGTTTCTTCTCGCATAGAGGCTATAAAACTCCAAATGCAGCCCCAGATGGAAATGATTGTCTTTTACCATAGACCTGCTCCTCCGATGGGACCTGACAACGGCTCCTCAAAAATTCCCACTGTCAGCAGGAAGTAGCCAGAGTGGTCATCACCCTGCTCCCAACAGCAAGTTGGGGTCTCCTAATCAGAAGGGGGACTAAAAAGTTTAACTGAAATTCAGGCAGATATGGCAGGGGTCCAGTGGAAAAGAAAGGGAAGTGGAATATAGGCAGGGGAAGACATGGCAGTTTGAGCAAGCCTTATCACAGAAACCAATCAAGCAGAAATAATAGAATGTTTCTGGACTCAAAGAGGGAGGCATGGGGAAAGAAGAAAGGGCCTATAGCAACCAGGTGTACAAACACATAGAAACAGAGCAAGTTCAGCATAGGAACAGAGAAGAATACACAGAAACAGGGAAAGTTCAGGTCTGTTGCTTGGCAAGAACAATTGAGGGAATCAATCAGGTGATGACATGGGTAAATATGGAAGCAGGCTTGTAGCAAATATATATCCCTGGACTACCAGGCGTTACGGGCAGCCTTGTACTGTGCCCCCTCTCCATGAAGGGAGTCTGAATCTGCTTGTAATAAATTTTCCACACTTTTGCTTATATCTTCTGGTCTGCGGAGCACATTCTTCGGCATCGTGAGACACGGCCCTGGGAGAAAAACCTTTGGCTTACTGTCCCAGTTATCAGTACCACTAGGCAAGAAGGAGTGTAATAACCAGGTGATCAGACCTGTCAGTGGTTACCCAAGAAAGATTATAAAGGCCTTGGACCCAACTGGAGCAAGTGAAGAGAGTCTGTGTTATAAGTTTTGGTTTTGTTGTTATTGCATTTATAGATAGATATATTACTGAATGAATAATCTTATCATGATCAGCATCATGAATATTTTTTAAATCTTATCCAAACTTTTTTGTTCTGAATCCTAACCCTAACTTGAGGATATTTTTCCATTGATTTTTCAGAGTGCTTGGAAAGGAGGGAGGGATAGAGGGATGCCGGGGTCCAGCCCCAGCGGTCCAGGGGTTCCTAAAGGTGTGGACAGCGTCGGTGAAGAATGAAGGACATGGAGACAGCGTTCAGATGATCAGCATGATCAGGTTCTTTTTTATTTCCCTGTTACAACTGTATTTATATTATTTTATTCTATAAGCATGCCTCTATAGTTATATCATGGTATGTTTTGGGTCCTCCTTTGACCTTTTACAGTTTCTTGTTTTATGTTTACAGTTTCTTACCTGACCTTTGCTAAAAATCTTATTTCTATTTAGCTCTGCTGGTTTTAATCTTAACTATTGTCTATGTTTCTACATTCTGTTCTAAAGGTTAGCCTCTGAGTTCCATTATAAGGGCTAGTTTGTTATTTCTATTCTAAGGTTACTATTCTATTGCTCCACTATTAAGCTATAAGGAAAAACCTGAAGGAGGTTTTCCTATTCTATGGCCTAAGTAAAGGTAATGTAGCTTAAGAGTGATAGTTCTTAGCTATGGTGATTAACTACCTGCCTGGCACTTAGTTTAAGTCTTTCTGCTTGCATAGCTCGCCTAAGATTTTTAGATAAGGAGCCCGCCTGCATTGTTTGCAGCGGTATTTCTTTAACTGTTTGATAGTTGCCCTTTTAGCCTTACTGGTAATCTTCCTTGGGACTGCCCTGTGTTGGCGAGTTTTTAGGGGTATAGGCTTTGGTACTTCCTCTGGTTGGATGTGGGCCTAGTAAGTCCTAAATTTATTGCTAACAGTATTAGTCTAAGTTCCTCATAAGTGGTACATGGTATTTCTGTAACACTAGGGGGTTTTACTGATTTATTCCCTTCCCTAGTCCCATTAATCCCTAACTCTGGGGAAACATTCCCAGCTGGGGAAACAACCTTTCCCGGGGAGGTGGCCCTGGTTAGAACACATAGCACTAAGAAGGTGAGCAAACATATTAAAAACAGTATGCCATGTACACCAGGTCCCTTGGAACATATGCTGTGCAGATGTTTCTTCCCTGAAGCGACTGTGTCAAGCAGCAAGGATGGAACGGCTTCCGGCAGAGGGAGGGAGAGAGAGAAACATCCATGTGAGAGAGACACATGGATTGGTTGCCTCCTGCATGTGAGGGATCAAACCTGTAACCTAGGTACATGCCATTGAGCAGGAAGGAAACCCACAATGCTTTGATGTATGGGCTGATCCTCTATCCCAGTGGTTGGCAAACTACGGCTCGTGAGCCACATGTGGCTGTTTGGCCCCTTGAGTGTGGCTCTTCCACAAAATACCACATGCAGGTGCGCAGGTAACAGTGTGATTGAAACTTCGTGGCCCATGGGCAGAAGTCAGTATTTTGTGGAAGAGCTACATTCAAGGGGCCAAACAGCCACATGTGGCTCACGAGCCGCAGTTTGCCAACCACTGCTCTAACCACTTGGCTACACTGGCCAGGGCTCAGCCCAACTTTTAAAAGAGGTCTTTAAATAAATTCCCCTTTTCCCATAGGAAAATATTATAACTCTGCCTGAAGTCCTTTCTCTCTACACCAGGCAATTTTCTGTCCTTCTGTCTTTAGTCCTTTGTGTCTTCTGTTTCACATATGGGAGGGGCTGTGTGAGGCTGCCCCTTGGTCAGCATCAGAGCTTTTGTGAAAGGACTGCAGTAGAAGCTTGCCTCTTCTAGTTGAATGGAGCCAATCCCACTGCTCATTAGATTGTCTGTGCCTGACATCAAGCCTCCCTGAAGTTCAGCTCACCTCCTCCTTGAAGTCTCCCCAAAATACTCCAGCTCAAATCAGCCTCCCTCTTTCTGAACATTTCAGCTTCCCCTGGCATTAGTGATATAAGCGTTGTTAGGTAGCTGTTCAGCCCGGCATTCAGTGTCCTTATCTAATTGTCCAAATGCCAGGAAAACAGAACTATGATCTGTGTAAACTCCCTCCACTCCTAGGATAGATTTTAATATCAAGTTGAAGTTTACTCTTGACTGTGGAATAGGTTAATTGATTTATTAATTAATAATTACATATTCTACCTGGATTCTTTTGAGAGCCACACACATGAAATAAAAAACTATTGTTTCTTTCTGCCCACCAAGCCAAACACTGGTTTATTCATTCTAATATTTATCTCAGCCTCTGAGGTGACTAAATCAACATGCTGGTTTCACATGCCAGGGTTACATGAGGCTGACCTGTGGTCAGCATCAGAAATGCTGTGAAAGGAGTGAGAGGACAAGACACCTGAGTCAAATCAGGAAAATCTATAGTAAGAGCAAGTGGGTGCAGGAGGTGCCCAGAGAGCTGGCTGCTGCTCCTCCCCTCACCACTCAGGCACTGCCTGTGGGCAAGTCAGCAGGGCATGTATAAGGCTTGCCTTGGATGGCCAATGGTCAATGCCTAATGACTAAATCTGAGACACTGAGTTTGCACACTTCCAAAAAACACACCTGACTGAACAAAAGAAGTCACATGCATGGACGCTGGACCATACCTTTTGTTGTTATTAGTCCTTACCCCAAGATATTTTCACTGATTTTTAGAAAGCGTAGAAGGAAGAGGGAGAGGCAGAGAAACATTGATGCTAGAGAGACACATTGACTAGTTGCCTCCCGTACATGCCCCAGCAGAGCAGGGGATCAAGCCTGCAACCAAGGTATATGCCCTTGACTGGAATGAAGCCCACAGGCTGACCCTCTATCTACTGAGCCAAACCAGCTAGGGCTGGGCCCTACTTCTTGTCTCTGACCTGACTTGCAATAAATTGCCGATAAGGTTGGGGGAGTTGCTTTTACAAAAAGAACTCTGATTAGTATGCAAAAGAAGATTCTATATATTTTACTTTGTACTTTTTGTATTCACTAAGCAGATGCACCTGTTACTTCTATTTTAAAACATGTTTTTATTGATTTTAGAGAGAGAGGAAAGGAGAGCAGGAGAGAGATAGAAACATCCATCAGCTGCCCCTGGCCGGGCATCTACCAGTAGCTGCAATCAGACATGTGCCCTGACCAGGAATCTAACCAGTGACCTCTTGAGGCATGGGACGATGCTCAGTCCACTGAGCACACCAGCCAGGCACATGTTACTTTTATTCTTGTGAGGGGATTATGGGATCTTTTGTCCTATTCTCTATCTTTAATGAGAGTATTAAAAGTTGAATATAATGTATGTAAGATATACCTTGTGCTGAAGCTATAACAGTGGAGACATGGATAATTATGTCATTGCAAACAAACTTCCCTGTCTCAGGGCTATTGGTGATTGATATTTAATGTCATAGCTCTACCAAGATGGAATGGCTTTACCTCTGTCATTTATGGGGGCAATCCCTCCCTAGCAACCCCAAAACTGCCACTTCCCCACCGTGACCAGAGTTGGACACTAAGTGCTTTGCCATACACTATGGGGACATGTGGATAACACATCTGATGAGAAGCACAATTCTGTCTTCACTGTTACTGTGCCTTCTCAGGCTTCCTTTCTGGATGCCCAACACCAGAATGATAGTGGCTCCTTGTAGGACCAAGGTTTCAATGACAGAAATTCAGTGGGAAATACTTCCAGTCCCACAAACCCACAGCAAAGCTGCCAGAAGCATCATGTTAATTGTCCCCTCCTCCTGGGCACTCTGTCCAGCAGGGGTTCTAACAAAGCTCAGAGTGACTCTGACTGAGGGGGAGATGGATCCTGGAAGCACAGCCAAGCTTAGAATTAAACAAGTTAGAAATGAGAAGAGGCATAGCACTTACCTGGGCTAGTTATTGAGGAATTAAAGATAATGCATGTACTTAAAATATATGGTAAGCATTCCATATACATTAAATAACCATAACAGTAACAATAATAATAATAATAATAATAATAATAATAATAATATAATCCACCCTCAGAATTATCGCCTCTGACTCTGACTCCTCAGAGGCAACAGCTCATCATCCCACTGAGTACAAAGCCAGAGGTGGTGAAATGGAGGCCACATGAGTCCCTCCAACCCCCCCCCCCCCCCGCTACCCCCCCACTCCCCACATGTACTAGGCCCTGGTAGGGCTGTTTGCATTTAACCCACTGGTCCCCTGGGTTTGACTTACACCTTCCGAAGCAAGAGTGCCAAATCCAAGCACAGGCATGAAGTGTCCATCATTCAGTTTCACAGAGTGAGTACGTTTGGGGTCCATCTCCGTTTACAGTCCTGGCTAAGCTGGCTGGCTTTCCTTCCTTTTCCTGACTGCAAGCCAAGTGGAAGGCGAGGCTCCAGCTTCATTTATTTCTGCCAACCACCAGTGAGGTGGGGCTGGGATTGCCACTGCCCAGATTCCACAAGGAAACCAATTAATCACTTTGTACTTCTTCCAGGTCTGGGCAGGCACAGATCCCAGAAAGAGCTTATAGAAATGTCACGCACACGACAGGAGCTGGGGACTGTCTCTCCAGCATTGCTCACCCTGGGCTCCTAAGTTAAAAAACAACAACACACAATTAACCATGTCAAGTTGTACTTGATAGTCACAGCAGACTTACTCTACAAGATGCACAATAGTCACTAGGCTGGTCATCTCTAAACACTCATTCTACTATAGCACCTTAGTTAAGTTCCTCACCCTTCATTTGGTCAAAAATACCAGTTGGCCCTGGCCATTGTTTCTCAACAGTTACAGTGTCAGCCCATGCACTGAAGGGTCTCAGATTTGATTCCAGTCAAGGGCACATACCTGGGTTTCAAGTTCATCCCCAGACCCTTTGGGGCATGAAGGTATGTAGGTGGAGGCAGGGGCAACCAAACCAATCAAGGTGTCTCTCTCACATCAGTCTCTCTCTCTCTCTCTCTCTCTCTCTCTCTCTCTCTCTCTCTCTCCCTCTTTCCCTCCCTCCCTTCCAATCTCTCTAAAAAATCAATGTAAAAAAAAAAAATGTCCTGGGATCAGGATTAACAACAAAATATCATCAACAAAGACTTTATACAGAATTTCTTTTTTTTTTAATTAAATCTTTATTGTTCAGATTATTACATTTGTTCCTCTTTTTTTTTCCCCCCCATAACTCCCCTCCTCCCAGTTCCCGCCCCACCCTCCGCCCTCACTCCCCACCCACTGTCCTCATCCATAGGTGCACGATTTTTGTCCAGTCTCTTCCCACATCTCCCACACCCCTTTCCCCCGCAAGAATAGTCAGTCCATTCCCTTTCTATGTCCCTGATTCTATTATAATCAACAGTTCATTCTGTTCATCAGATTATTAATTCACTTGATTCTTAGATTCACTTGTTGATAGATGCATATTTGTTGTTCATAATGTGTATCTTTACCTTTTTCTCCCTCTTCCTCTTCTTAAAGGATACCTTTCAGCATTTCATATAATCCTGGTTTGGTGGTGATGAACTCCTTTAGCTTTTCCTTATCTGTGAAGCTCTTTATCTGACCTTCAATTCTGAATGATAGCTTTGCTGGATAAAGTAATCTTGGTTGTAGGTTCTTGGTATTCATCACTTTGAATATTTCTTGCCACTCCCTTCTGGCCTGCAAAGTTTCTGTTGAGAAATCAGCTGACAGTCGTATGGGTATTCCCTTGTAGGCAACTGAGTTTCTTTCTCTTGCTGTTTTTAAGATTCTCTCTTTATCTTTTGCTCTTGGCATTTTAATTATGATGTGTCTTGGTGTGGTCCTCTTTGGATTCCTTTTGTTTGGGGTTCTCCGCGCTTCTTGGACCTGTAAGTCCATTTCTTTCACCAGGTGGGGGAAGTTTTCTGTCATTATTTCTTCAAATAGGTTTTCAATATCTTGCTCTCTCTCATCTTCTGGCACCCCTATAATTCTGATGTTGGTACGCTTGAAGCTGTCCCAGAGGCTCCTTACACTATCCTCGCATTTTTGGATTCTTTTTTCATTTTGCTTTTCCGGTTGGATGTTTTTTGCTTCCTCGCATTTCAAATCATTGACTTGATTCTTGCGCTCCTCTGGTCTGCTGTCGGGCGTCTGTATAATATTCGTTATTTCAGTCCGTGTATGCTTAATTTCTCGTTGGTTCCCCAATATAAGATCGAGGGTCTTATTAGTTTTCGTGTAGATCTCATTAAGTTTATCGACAGCTTCTAAACAGTTCTTGAGAGACCTTAAAAGTGTGGTTCTGAACTCTATATCTTCCATTGACAATTTTGTCCTGTTTCTTTGTCTCCGCATTTTGTTATGCTTCCTTGGTGTCCAGAATTTCTTGAAATGAGCTCAATGCCTGGTCTCCAGCACACATAACAAAATTCCTTAGGAACCCCAGCCCCCAATTTCATTATCTTTTGCCCCATAACAAAACCTCACTCCACCTTCTGATTCTCTGTGTCATTTTCTTTTAATATTTTTGGCAAGAAAATAATTGTCTGACATCCAGGGTAAATTTCTGTAAACAAATTTTGAAAACAAATTGGCCTTTGTTTCAGCTTTGCCTCCTCGTGGAACAGCCTACTCAAGCAGCCCCTTGTTCTCATCAGCCCTATGACCCTGACTTATCCTAAAAGCATGTGCTCCAATCCGTATGCTTATGACCTCCTGGAGGGGTAATCACTCTTTCCCATGTGTCCTCACATTGCTATAGCGTCTATTAATACCATTCAGAAAACTCCATTAGTGAAATTACACTCTCAACTAATAGGAAACTTCTGCTAGATAAAACCCCTAAGTGAGAGCATCCTTAGTGTTGCTGTGTTTAATGCTGCCATTCTGCCAAGCTTCCCCCATGCTGTGTTTATTTGCACAGTTGGTGTTCTGCAGCCAACCACAGGATGCGACATCCTAATGTATCTTGTTTCAACCCATCCCTCTGGCTGGTCAAATTCAGAATTCCACCAGATTCTATTATTCCATGTATTCAGTATTTATCACAGCTATACATTTGATGTGTGTACCTTCTATATTTTCATTGTAAAATTAGGGCTAAGTTCTGTGTCAGGCCACAAGAAAATTCTCTCTATTGATGTTAATAACCTTGAGACCGCCATTCAACAGGTTATCAATTAACCTAATCCTTCTCCCTTGCATGATTGACCTGTATTTTGCACTAAATGCCTTGTTGAAGTACAGAGACATGGTTCCTTCCTTCCTGATTCTTCAGCCCAGGAACTTATGTGTCAATTTCTTCCTCAGTAAAGTCCGCCCAGCCTCCCAGGCTCCCTACTTCTCTGCTGTGAAGGTCTCATAAAACTTGCATGTAAACATCATCCTAAAACATTTTTAGAGATTGATATCACGCCTGACGGTACGTTTTGAATAATCCAGCTTCCCTTTACAACTGAAAAGATCATACCTCTCCTATTTTCTAAGATTTCTCAAAGGCTGCCAGTGAGAGAGGAGGCTCTTAAGGAGCTTAGGGTCCATTAGAGGAACAATGGGTCCATCAAGAAGGCCCAAGTCCCTGCCTCCTGGTATTTATTCCTTGGTGTAACACTCTGTCCTTGAGTGTGGGTAGTACTTGCTTCAAACTAATAGAATATTATAAAGTAAAGGGATATGATTTCTATTACTAGGTTATACGAGATTGTGATATCTTCTTCACTAATAAACCCTATTGTTTCTCAGCTGGCATACTTGGATAAAATAAGGGGCCATGTTAGAAAGGCCTACATGGCAAGGATTTGGGGGTAGCTTTTGGATACCACCCAGCAAGCAACTGAGGCCTTCATGCTAACAGTCCCCAAGGAACTGAATTCTGTCCATCACCACCTTGGATGGAGACCCTTCCCCAGCTGAGTCTTCAGATGTGACCCCAGCTTCGGCTGACACCTTGGCTGCAGCCCATTGAGGAATCTCAGTAGAGGATCCAGCTCAGCTGTGTCCTGCTACATAACAAATTATTACAAAACTAGAGGCCCAGTGCATAAAAATTCATGCACTGGAAGCGGTGGGTCCCTCAGCCCAACCTGCCCCTCTCACAGTCTGGGAGCCCTCATGGGCAGGAGGCGACCTGGTGATCAGGGGAAGGCAATGCCTCCATCACACCTCTGCTGCTGCCACTGCTGGCAGCACAAGCCTGGGCAGGCCCTGGTTACCTGAGCCTTGGGCGGCCCTGGGCAGCTTGGGGGCTGAGGGGAATGGGGCACTCCGGAGGCAGAAAGGATTGGGTGCCGCCATCTAGTGACTGTGGGTGCTGCCATCTTTGAGGGCAGGGCAATCAATTAGCATATTCCCTCCTTATTGGCTGTGGGTGCCGCCATCTTTGTGACAGTATGAGGGTCAATTAGCATATTCCCTCTATATTAGATAGGATTAGCAGCTTGAAACTAATTCAGGGAGACAGGTTAAAAGGCAGTTATAATTCAGCATAAGGAGATAGGACATAAAGATTCCTAGGAGACCATGTGATAGAAGGCAGGTAGCCCATCCCAAGTGTGTTAGAGATACTTTTACAACGGCCTCTATATGGTTTTATAATGATGTCTGAATATTCAAGAATTGTATGAAAGTGTACTTCGTTAAAATACATATTTAATTGAGTAGCTATAATGTGCAAGGCACAGTTATAGGCATTATGAAAAACACACACAAAGTAATCTCTGCCTTTGTAGAGATGACATTCCATTAGCAAGATAATGAACTGATTAATATAGAGAATGAAGATCATGTTATATGATGAGAAACACTGATTGAGAGGAGTAGCTAGTGCAGACCTTTGCTAAGTATGAAGCGATGGCACTGCGACATTTCTTCATCTGTATAACAGACTCCTAACCCCCCTCCTCCTTTGAGAATCTACAATTTCTAATTTTTCTGGATGTTGGTGCACGTTTTCTCCCCCTTACTTACTCCCTCTTCTATTTCCCACGAAAGCCAGTACTGAATAATAACTGCTAACCACAGTACCCAAGTCCTAAAAGGACAAAGTAAGACTTTTTTCCTCCCAGAGCAAATCCCATTTGTCAGCACCACCCTGTAGCTGCACCGAGAGAGATGCTTGCTGAGTTTTCTCTCAGGGCCCAGCAGCTAGGACGACAGAATGAGAGAATTTTTCTTTCCCATGCTGAGTCAGTTACCACACAGGAGGAACAGGTGTACCAGCCCTTCAGCATCAAATACCATCTGAGAAAACACAGGATTATTTTCAAGAATTTAGCTGGAAGGGAAGAACAATAATTATTGAAACAAAAGCTAAGAAGAATTGGATGCAGTCCAAGTTATTCTAAAAGGAGATTTAACTAAAGAGAGGACAAAGTTCAATGAGTTCTCTGAAGCAAAGAGTGACTCAGGGTCATGAGAAAGATGTGAATATACCTTGCATGGGGATACAATGTCACCCACAGACAGAATCCTGCCTGTACAGGTGGGAATCCATTGTGAAACAATAAAAAGAAACTTTCACGGATAGACTTGGAACCCATTTCAACTTGACTCCACCACCCATATGAACAGAACAGACAAAGATGGCCTTTGGGCTGTTAACATGACCCCTAAAGAATCTGGTTAAGTCCATGCCCCTTCTCACTGGCCCACAGGGGCAAGGTCATTCTCAACACCCTGCCTCTGTTCTGAGGCTGCTCTCTGCCCTGACTCCCCAACCAGTCCCCAGGGCAGCTGAGGCCTCCTGCTCTGGGCCTCTGCCTGCCTGTCCCAGGGCTTCCATTGCAAGCAGAGACTGCAGCTCAACACGGGGTCTCCTTATACTTACGCCCTGCGGCTGGAACATTATGACAAGGCCGTCGCCAAGTTGTCAGCTAGGAGACCAACTGAGCCATGCAAGACTTGAAGTCCCAGCTGAGGATCCCCCAGAGCTGCATGGGACTCCATTCTTCCCCCGACTTGGGTCTCAGTTCCAGGGTCACCTCCTCAGAGAGGTCTTCTCTGCTGGATCACTCTACTCAAAATAGCTCTTCTTCATCTCATACCTGTTTTAATTTCTTCGGCACAATTGCCACTCTCTGAGAAGATCTTACCGAATCATTTATGTTTTCAAGCATATTGCATTATCCAACACTGCCCCGTGCAGCCAGAGAAGCTCCCAGCATGTAGGTGGTGCGCGATAAATATTTGTGGAATGAATGTGATTGACCTCTGAGCATAGTTACATTGGCTAGTTGTGTTATTCTCTGTCCTGAGATTCTGTGAACTCCAAACTGTTTCTAAATTCTTATTAAAAGTTGCATCCTACACTGTGCTCAGCTCTGGGGAACTGACAGACCCATCTCACACAGGAGCAGAGTAACAGCAATTTTCATCCCTCCCCTCAAGGCCCTATTGATTACAGCAGTGACAGTTTTCAGCAGGTACAGCCATGCTCCCCTGAGCGACATATCTAATCACAAGGAAGGCAGCAGCACAGCAGGCTGGCGTGACCAGCGTCCACAGGGAGGGAACATGAACACGTGCGAGGTAACAGCCCTAGGGAGATTTCACACACGATTGCAGGAGACACTTTGAGGGCACAGCTCCAGCCATGAGCCAGCCAGGAAGAAAGAAACCATGCTGACTATTTACTAGTAAATGGGGGAAATGCAATGTGGGGAACTGGTATTCAAATTGTGGGAGCATCTGGGAAGCCAACCAGGGAACGATGGAGCCACCAGAGGTTCGCAGAAACAGGCAGCCACTGCTTGCTGCTCATGTAGCTGAGACAAGGAAGCCACAGGCCAATTTCAGCCCAGAGCTCGTGGGGGCGTCCCTGGCAGGGGCTGCAGGCATGGTGGGCCCTCTGGGTGAGAGTTAGAAGTACTGACAAGATAGAAGCTGCTGTTGCCTTCCTCAAAAAAGGAGGGAAACACACCCGGACACCTCCCTCCATTTCTAATCCTCCCCTCAGTGCCTCCCAATTCCCAAATCCAGCTGGCAACCAGCAGACAGGGAAGCCAGGACACAGTCTACAGAGGGAAGCCCTTCCAGCTGCGATCTCAACAAAAGGTTAAAAAGGTTCTGAGAACCAGCAGTATCATCAGTCAACCCAGCTGCTCCTGGCCCAGGGTCCTAAATTGCATTGCCGAAAGCAGCCTCTTCTGTATTCCTTGTAGATGGGGCCAGAACACTGGATTTCTTTGCTTGTTTGTTTGTTTGTTTGTTTTTTTATTTTTCAATTACAGTTGACATACAATGTTTTATTAGTTTCAATGTACAGCATAATAGACATTTATCTAACCTATGAAATGATCACCCCAATAAGTCTAGTACGCATCTGACACCATGCATAGCTATTACAATATTATTAACTATGCTAGAGGCCCAATGCACGGATTCATGCACTAGTGGGGTCCAGTAGCCAGTTTCCGCCCAATCCCCGCAGGCCTGATCCAGACAGGAGAGAGCCCAATCCTGTGTGTTGAGCATCTGTCCCCTGGTGGTCAGTGCGTGTCATAGCAACCAGTCACTTAAGCTTTTTTTTAAAAATTAAATCTTTATTGTCCAGATTATTACAGTTGTTCCTCTTTTTCCCCCCAATAGCTCCCCTTCACCCAGTTCCCACCCCACTCTCCGCCATCACCCCCCTCACTGTCCTCATCCATAGGTGCATGATTTTTGTCCAGTCTCTTCCCGCATCTCCCACACCCCTTTCCCCCCAAGAATAGTCAGTCCACTCCCTTTCTATGCCCCTAATTCTATTATAATCACCAGTTTATTCTGTTCATCAGATTATTTATTCACTTGATTTTTAGATTCACTTGTTGATAGATGTGCATTTGTTGTTCATAATTTGTATCTTTACCTTTTTCTTCTTCCTCCTCTTCTTAAAGGATACACTGGTTTGGTGGTGATGAACTCCTTTAGCTTTTCCTTATCTGTGAAGCTCTTTATCTGACCTTCAATTCTGAATGATAGCTTTGCTGGGTAAAATAATCTTGGTT
This sequence comes from Myotis daubentonii, assembly GCF_963259705.1. Classification (NCBI taxonomy): domain Eukaryota; kingdom Metazoa; phylum Chordata; class Mammalia; order Chiroptera; family Vespertilionidae; genus Myotis; species Myotis daubentonii. The sequence goes on from NC_081840.1 coordinate 155,582,444, forward strand.
GTAGGTTCTTGGTATTCATCACTTTGAATATTTCTTGCCACTCCCTTCTGGCCTGCAAAGTTTCTGGTGAGAAATCAGCTGACAGTCGTATGGGTATTCCCTTGTAGGTAACTGACTGTTTTTCTCTTGCTGCTTTTAAGATTCTCTCTTTGTCTTTTGCTCTTGGCATTTTAATTATGATGTATCTTGGTGTGGTCCTCTTTGGATTCCTTTTGTTTGGGGTTCTCTGCGCTTCCTGGACTTGTAAGTCTCTTTCTTTCACCAGGTAGGGGAAGTTTTCTGTCATTATTTCTTCAAATAGGTTTTCAATATCTTGCTCTCTCTCTTCTTCTGGCACCCCTATAATTCTGATGTTGGTACGCTTGAAGCTGTCCCAGAGGCTGCTTACACTGTCTTCGTATTTTTGGATTCTTTTTTTCATTTTGCTTTTCCGGTTCGGTGTTTTTTGCTTCTTCGTATTTCAAATCTTTGACTTGATTCTTGAGATCCTCTAGTCTGCTGTTGGAATTCTGCATAATATTTTTTATTTCAGTCAGTGTATGCTTAATTTCTAGTTAGTCCTTTTTCATAATCTCAAGGGTCTCACTAGATTTCTTGACGGTCTCACTACATTTATCGGCGGTCTCACCAGTCTTTTTGAGGGTCTTACTAAATTTATCAGCGGTTTCTAGAACGTTCTTGAAAAACCTTAAAAGTGTGGTTTTGAACTCTATATTGCTTTCCTCCATTTCTGTCATTTGTGACCTGTTTCTTCGTCTCCGCATTTTTTATGCTTCCCTGTGTTGGTAGAGTGGCTTTGTGTGCTAGATGTCCTATAGGGCCCAGTGGCTCAGCCTCCCCAATTACCTGAGGTGGACCCTCTTGGTGCACCCCTTTGTGGGCTTTGTGCACAGTCTTGTTGTAGTTGAACACTGGATTTCTTAAGTGTAAGGGTGTGAACTGCATGAGGTAACTAGAGTATGTTAAAACTTGCTCCTGGGGAACTGACAGCCTTCTTTAGCATTCTTGAGAGTCAGGTAACTTTGCCAAAAGTTGGGATTAGCCCAGGTGGGGCTATAATCACATGTCCTAACAGGATACAGTTCAGAAAATATTTGCTGAATTACTCTTACGTGCAAACACTGTTCCTATTTTTTATTTTTATTTTTTGTAAAAATATATTTTATTGATTTTTTACAGAGAGGAAGGGAGAGAGATAGAGAGTTAGAAACATCAATGAGAGAGAAACATTGATCAGCTGCCTCCTGCACATCTCCTACTGGGGATGTGCCCACAACCCTGGTACATGCCCTTGGCCGGAATCGAACCTGGGACCTTTCAGTCCGCAGGCCGACACTTTATCCTCTGAAACAAACTGGTTTCAGCTGTTCCTATTTTTTATTTTTTTTAGGTCATGCAAGTAGGATCAAGATTAAGAATTCTGAAATTTGCTTTTGCAGGGCTGTATCCTTAAATCTTTTCCTGATACTAAAATGGCAGCAACCTTCTTTGAAACAAGGACATAGGAATAACGATAGCTGGATGTTGAAGCCCCTCATTCCAGGGGTAAACTCCTCCCCAAATCCAGCCTGGAAGTCCAAGGATTACTCTGTGAATTATGGAACAACAAACATTAGGAACTTGAGTGCCAGTGGCCTGCCATCTGTTCTTTAGAATATGCTTTGCCAGGGGAGCCCAACAGTGGGAAAATCTGGCTTTTCTGAGGTGCAGGGAGGGAAAACCAAGCAGAACACATCAGTCTCATTGAGTTAAACAGATTGAAATCACAGCACCAGAAGGCTAAGGAAGCTGGATATTGTATGGCAGGTCCCAGGAAGCAGGAGCTAGTAGTAACACAGTCCCAGTAATGTGCATAGGAGTCCTCTTGACTATGACTAAATACTGAAATGTGAAACTCCATAATGCCACACAAGTAAGATGAGGGACCTATTAGTTGAACAGTTCCCAGAGATGACACAGAGCGAGGACATGTTTGAGTTCTAACCAGTCAGTGACGAGTCTTTGTTGAGCATTCATGGTATTCAATCCAAGCCCTAGGAGATTAATATTTAAAAATCTAGAGGAACCACACACAGAAAAAGGTAAAAAAAAGTAAGCTAATAAGACAGTAATAAACCTAAATACACAACTAATAGAGTGTTAATACAGAGAAAACAGAGAACGAGAAAACAAAAAGTAAAGAACAGATGAGAAAAATAGAAAACAAATAGCAAAATGGTGGATTTAAGCCCAAGCATATTAATTACTTTATTTTTATTTATTTATTTTTTAAATATATTTTATTGATTTTTTACAGAGAGGAAGGGAGAGAGATAGAGAGTCAGAAACATCGATGAGAGAGAAACATCGACCAGCTGCCTCCTGCACATCCCCCACTGGGGAAGTGCCCGCAACCCAGGTACATGCCCTTGACCGGAATCGAACCCGGGACCCTTCAGTCCGCAGGCCGACGCTCTATCCACTGAACCAAACCGGTTTGGGCCATATTAATTACTTTAGATGTGAATGGTTTAAACAGTCTATTTAAAGGCAGAGCCCTGTTTATTGAGCATAGTCCTGTGCACTGAAAGGTCACCAGTTCGATTCCAGGTCAGTGCACATGCCCAGGTTGTGGGTTCAAGTTTCATGTGGGAGGCAGCCAATCAATATTTCTCTCTCACATTGATATTTCTCTCTCCCTCCCTTTACTTCTTCTCTTTGAAAAAAAAAAAAATCAATAAAATCAAACCAAAGGACAAAAGAATGGATAAAAAGTAAAATCTTTTTATATGATACCTAGAAGAAATAGACAGATAACACAGGTTCTATTCACAGATGGCATGTTCTGAATACAGAAAGTTCCATAAACAATTTTTTTAAAAAATATGCTTTTTACTGATTTTTAGAAAGAGAGGAAGGGAAAGGAAAAGAGAGATAGAAACTTCTATGAGAGAGAAACATCACCCATCGGCTGCTTCCTGCATGCCTCCTACTAGAGATTGAGCCTACAACCCAGTCATGTGCCCTGCCTGGGAATCCAACCAGTGACCTCTTGGTTCATGGGTTGATACTCAACCACTGAGTAACACTAACTGAGCCCCCAAACAATGCTTAAACTAATAAAACTAATATGTGAGTTTAGTATGAACACAGAATTCAAAATCAATCTTTAAAAGATCAATGTTATTTTTATATACTAGCAATAAAACAATCAGAAATTGAAATAAAAACAACAACAACATCCTTTATTATTGTATTAAGAAACAAAATATTTCCTGGCCGGCATGACTCAGTGGTTGAGCATTAACAGGACACATGACTGGGTTAGAGGGTCCATCCCTGGTGTGGGGCATGCAGGAGGCAGCCTATAGATAATTCTCTCACTTAATTGATGTTTCTCTTTCTCTCTCCCTCCCTTCCTCTCTGAAATCAATAAAAATGATTTAAAAAGAAAAGAAAAATAGAAAACTAAAAAAAGAAACAAAATATTTAAGGACAAATCTAAACATATGTGCAAGTATTGATGATTATTGATAAGTATTGATGAGATAAATTAATGATACCTAAATAAATGATGATATATATTGTGCTCATAGATCAGAAGACTCAATATTGCTAAGACGTCAGTTCTTCCAAAATGTTTCTCTAGATTTAATGCAATTCTGCTAAGATTCCTAGCACCTTTTTTTTTTTTTTTTTTTTTTTTTAAATAGCCCTAACTGGTTTGACTCAGTGGATAGAGCGTCAGCCTGTGGACTAAAGGGTCCCGGGTTTGATTCCGGCTAAGGGCTTGTACCTTGGTTGCGGGCACATCTCCAGTAGGGGGTGTGCAGGAGGCAGCTGATCAATGTTTCTCTCTCATTGATGTTTCTGATTCTCTATCCCTCTCCCTTCCCCTCTGTAAAAAATCAATAAAATATATTTTATAAAATAATAAATAAATATAAATAAATTGACAAACTGCTTCTTAAATTTATATGGACAAGCAAAGTAGTAGTGAAAACAATTTTGAAAAAGAGCCAATTTGGAGAATTCAAACTACCTTATTTCAAGACCTACTATAAAGGTATAGTAATTAAGACAGTGCAATAAAATGAAAAAAATAGACATATAGACCAATTGAGCAGCATAGATTCCAGGAAAAGATGGATACATGTATTGTCAGTTAATTTCCTATGAAGGTGACAAGGTAAGTCAAAGAGAAGGGATAGTCTTTTCAACACATGGTGTTAAAACATGTATACATCTGAAACCGGACACAATGGCTGCCTGTCACTACTTGAGCCAAATTAAGCAGAGACAGGGTTGAATCATATACGAGCATTATTCCAATAATGCCGGCAGTGTGGGGAAAGCTGTCTGTCACCCTGAAAATTCTGCTCTGACTCCCCGCACCAGTTGGCTGATTATATACACACAGGGGGAGAAGATAGCTACATGTAGCTGTGAGCTGCAAGTGTAACCTGGAAAGAGGAGGGGAGGGTCTGCAGTCAAGCATTCAGGAGCTCAAAGTCTGATAACAAGGTGGCTAAACTTCTATTATGTTACAAACAGCTCAGCTGTTTCCTGAATGGTCAAAGTTTCTGAGAAAAATGCCCAGAAGGGTTTAGGGTCAACAACCAAATAAAAACGTGTCCTATCCTTGGTCTGTTCTCAAAATGTATTTCTTTTCTGAGTAATGGACCCATCAAGGCATCTAATCCTTTTTCAGCCTTGTTCCATTCTCCAGCTTCCTGGGGTCTGTAAGAAAGCATATCCATAGTTAGTAAGGTGAATAATTATTAGACAACGGTGGCTCTATTCTTTATTACAGGCCCTTCCCCGCCATCACATCTTTTCCACCCAGGGCAGAAGCTTCCCAACTAGTGTCCAGGTCTCCAATCCTGACCCTCTTCCCATCTATACCCACACAGCAGGCAGACTGTCCTTCCCAAACAAGGACTTCCCTTTAGTCCTGCACTGGCTTCCCAGTGCCCTCAAGAAGTCCAGTCCTTAGTATGCAGCCCCTTTACCATCCACCCTTGAGCCTTATTTCTTGTGCTCTCTATTCATTCTAACTGTATTGGACTATCTACACTTCCCCACATAAACTATGCTCCATCACACCCCTGGAAAGTTCCTCTGTCTGGCTTACAAATATCCACCTGTCCTTCAGAACAATGCTGTGGTATCACCTCCTTCAGGCAGCTCCCCAAGTCAGCCCATGACGAGACAGGGTCCCCTCTGATGTGTCCCTTTAGCTACCACGCTCACCCCTAAGTTTAGTAGTTGGCGTACTTTATTGTAATTGCCTATTCACTTGTCCATCTCTCTGTCCCTTATGAGGGCAGGTGCTACATTGTGCTGATTGTAGTGTCCTCAGCCCCTGGCACAGTGCCTGACATGTCGTAGGGCTCAACACCTGTGCGCTGAATGTTGTCATCCAGTTATCACCTACCTTTGTACTCCACAAGTAAACTGGCATCTCCAAAACAGCAAGCTCCTCTGAGGGATATGAAGGGCTGTGTATGTTCCTTGGTAAAAACATTAGTGTATCCTTGATCCATCTGTGATTCATTGTCAGAATCCCTCTGGCCATGGGTTGTCTTGCAGAGTCCCCCAACCTGCCATTCATCCTCACTTAAGACAGGCTAAAAAGAGCTCATTTCAGCCAGAGAATTTCAGTTGGACCTAAGAAAAGTGGTCCTGGCCAAAGGACTGTAAAGAGAAGTTTCTTGTCCTCCCTGAAGGGTGAATGGCTTGGTCTCTGTGTGGAATGCTGAGGGAGGATTCCTGTGTAGACAAATGAAGACATTAATCAACTCGAATGCCCTGGGAAAATATCCCACTGAATAGATGAAGCTGCATTCACTCTACCATGACCTTCATCTCCAATATTTGCTGAAACAAAGCAAAATAAACTTTCAAGATAGGACCTAGAATGGATTTCTCAGCACATTTTAGTCAGTGCTTCCTGCTGGTGTATGGCTACGATGTCACATGAGCCCAGGACTCTGACCACAGACATAAAACAGTTTGAGGACACCTAATGACCATTTCCAGATTCCCTTCAAGTAGCTTATTTTACAGAGGAGGAAACTGAAAGTCAGGTGTTTTGACCCAGGTCACACAGCCGCTGGCTGGCAGAGATGACCAGACTCACAGGATTCCTGTCTTCCTTTTTTTTTTTTTTTTTGCCTTCTCAGCCCTTAGCAGGCAGGCAGGCAATGGTGTGGAACAGAGGGCTGCACTCAGGAGGCGAGGCTCTCTGTTAGGCTTTCAAAAATTTAATAAACCATAAAGCAATCATTACTTGCCCTCTAGGATTTTGCAATCTGAAAAAGAGAGATTAAGGTTAGGACATAGCTCAAATAAAAAGCAATGCCAATTCATGCAAGCAAGGTTCTTGTGGGAGATAATTTACATATTAAACCAACAAAACTGGAGAGTTGGCAGAAACCAATAAGGAAGTTTTGCACTAAACTAAGGATTTCTAACTTAATCCTGGCAAGATGGTTGGCTCTGGTAGAATATTAAGTAGGGGAAACTATGAACTGGTTTCAAATTTCTGAAGGCCATGGTGGCAAAAACTGAAGGAGAGCAGGTCTGGAGGGGAAAAGATAAATATGGCTTTGTTTTGTTAATACAGGGAATGCCCACTGAGGATTTAAGGTAAAGACTCCTTGTTTTCTAGCTTAAGGGACTAGGGTTGACAGTATTATCAAGCTTTAGAGAGGACACAGGAGAGGAGCTAGAAGTTTTATGAGGTCAGAGAAGTAACCATTTCAGTTCTAGGTCATACTTAGTTTAAAGGCCCTACAGACATCCACATAGAAAAACCTAGTAAGCAATTAGACAGACAGGCCTGGAGCTCAGGCATAGAGTGTAGATCAAGCATGTCAAATGCACCACCTGCGGGCAGTATGAGCCCACAATGAATATTTTTGGGACCCAGCCAATATAACGATATGTAAGAAATGTTTTAATAAAAATGTAGTAACAATTTTTATAATATCCTGTTATACATAATCTACACATATAAAAGCCTAAGCAACCATCCGACCATTCGACCATTTCACCAGTAGCTATGATGCACAATGACCACCAGGGGGCAGATGCTACAATGGGGAGCTATGATGTGCACTGACCACCAGGACGCAGATACTCAATGCAGGAGCTGTCAAGTGACTGCAACTTTGCAGAGTGCCCTCTCACCCTCCGGGACCCCTCGGGGGATGTCAGACTGCCAGTTTCGACCCGATCCCCGCAGTTCAGTCTGTGAGACCCCACTCACTCCCCCTTCAAGCCCCAGCATTGTCCTAGGTCTGGCTGGCCAGGGAGGGACCATGGAAGTTGGCTCCAGGGTGTGTCCAGTCTGTCTTGTCCCGTCCCACCCTGCCAGCCACCTTCTAATTAATTTCCTTTCAATGTGCATGAAACTGCACCAGGCCTCTAGTTATTAATAACGAACTACAACATTCGCTAATGACAGATTACTATAATTGCGTTGCATTCATTTCCCTCACATGCCTTATGCGCAGGCACACCATTTCTCTCCACTAATAGCAGCAGTGAATATTTTAGCAGCTGATTGCCATGTCATTAGTCCTATAATGACTTGTTTTGTGCACACAATAGGAAATATTTTGCTTTTAGAGAACAAGAAAAAGGTTTATTTGCATTATGCTTATTAATTTGTGCAGTTATTCTGTGTCTGGTAAGTTCATATTCAAGAAAAAATATTAACTTTTATTAAAATGTTCTATTATTTTATGTTAACAATTACTCATTTATTTTAGCCCTTTGTATTCAGCACATCTCCATCAAAATAAACGAATGTATCTATGAAAATTGAAGGTTTTGTTTCTTTGCGGCCCACATAATCTTAAACCTTCTTTATTTGGCCCATGTTAGCCTTTGAGTTTGACATGCTTGGTGTAGATTGTAGTTACAGATTAGCTGAGCCTTGGAGACACATGGAGCTGCCAGGGAGTCATGTGCAATGAGAGGGCAAGAGGTGAAGAATGAGAACCCACCTGATAGGATGGGCAGAGTCCATGTGTGAGACAGAGGAGAACAGTAGGGTCTCACATCACAAAAGAGAGGCAGCAATTTCAAGGGGAAACAATGTGCTAAACACTGTCAGATGCATTAAAAAAAATTTCAATAGTGCTGACGGGTCAGGTAAAACTAGGAAAGAAAATAGGTTACCAGCGAAATGACCAGATCTCGGTACTTGTCTTCTTGAAGGAAAGATTTCAATAAAAAGACAATTGGTAGCAAAATAAGTAAGAATTGATTGACTGCAAGAAAAATATACTTAGGACAGAGAGAAATCTAAGATGGCTGCTGAAGGGACAGCAAGCTGCACGATAGTGTCTGGATGTGCAGGGAGTGTCTGTATTTGTGAGCGAGGAACAGCTATATTCCACAGGACTGTTGGGAACTGGTGGACGAGGCTTCCCTGGCCCGGCAGCTTCTACTACTGTTGAAATCTCTCCCGGAGTGACTGACTCTGACACAGAGAATGTGTCATCTTGAAGGGAAGAGTGGCTGTGATTGGAAGCCCAGCCTTACCTTCAACTGGGGAGACTTCGGGTGCCTCCCGGGAACCTACAACCACAACCTCCAGGGACCAGCTGTCTCAGCTTGCGAACCCATAACCACCAAAACTCCAGCCTCCCTAGCCATGGGCGCCTAAAAATTTGTCCAGGAAAAGACAAAGCAATGCTGAATACGCAGATGGGTCCTGTGCCTTCTCACAGAGCAGATAGAAGGAACAGCTGAACTGAATAACATCCACCTGGGATTGGCAAATTTAACACAGCTGGTGAGGCTATCTGTGGAGGATGGAAAGGTAAAAAATTGATTGCCTAGAGCAGTGGTTCTCAACCTGTGGGTCACCAACCTGTGGGTCGAGACCTCTTTGGTGGTCGAATGACCCTTTCACTGGGGTCACCTAAGACCATCAGAAAACACGTATATAATTACATTTTTGTGTGATTAATCACTATGCTTTAATTATGTTCAATTTGTAACAATGAAAATACATCCTGCATATCAGATATTTATATTATGATTCAAAACAGTAGCAAAATTACAGTTATGAAGTAGCAATGAAAATAATGTTATGGTTGGGGTCACCACAACATGAGGAACTGTATTAAAGGGTCGCGGCATTAGGAAGGTTGAGTACCACTGGCCTAGAGAGAGCTCTACCTCCTCAGATTCATCTGGGTGTTTGTTGTTTGGATGTTTGTTGTTTGGATTTTTTGGATTAGTTTTTATTTGTTGTTTGCATTCATCTCTGGGTGTTTGTTGTTTGTATTTTTTGGATTAATTGTTGTTCTTCTGGAGTTTTCTTTCCATATACATGTATTTCCCCCCACCCTTTTTTTTTTCTTCTCTTTCCCTTAGGATGATAATCTGACTTTGAATGAGATAAAGACTCTCATTCTCTGTAAGCTTTCTTCCATAGGTTTCAATTTCTCCTTTTCTATTAAACACTTTTTTCTTTAAACAAAGCGTCTTCTCTATAATATATAACAAACATAACTTTTACTTGATTTGTGAAGCTTTTTTTTATCGTCCTATTGTTCCCTTCCATTAAACTCTAACATTCTTTACTACAAGGTCTCACCCGTATATTCATATTTTCATCACTCATTCTTTTCTTTTGTATAAGAATCAGAATTTCAATCCTACAATTGCACTAAAAATTTTCGAGGGTCATCTTTTTTAGTCCTTTAATGCTTTACTTCTCAGCAGCCACTGATAACAATGACCACATGCACACTCTCCCTCTGGTCCTCCAACCACAGTGCATTTCTAAACAGTGACCATGATGTACAGTCCTCGACTCTTTCAATTCCATTTTTATTTATCTTTATCATTATTTTTGCTTGTTTTGAGGGGTATGAAGTGGTAGCATGGTTATTTGGTTATTTTTCTGTTGAAAGCCATGGACTAGAACTACATTGAAGTTGAGGGTAAGAAGTAACAAGTTTAAGAAACTCCATACCTTCTTTTATAATCTGATGGTCTTTGAATATTTAAGTTAATAACTTAAATCTGATGTTTTGAATATTTAAGTTAAAAATATGGCTAGAGATTATATACTTGTCATATGAAAATAAGTATATAATCAATACAACAGAAATTATGAGGACTTTCTAAAAGACAGGAAGATAATAGCATCAACCTAAGAATCCCTAAAATACCGAAAGCTGATAAGATCAAAACTGATAAAATCAAATTCAGACAGATGTAGAAGAGGAATACTCTGAAAAATGAATTAGGGGAGTTCTAGTCTAGCAGCAGATAGAGACAGTGGTCACCTAAAAGGATCCTTTTTTAACCTTTTATTATAAAGACTAGGGGCCCGGTGCACGAAATTCATGCACTGGGTGTGTGTGGGGGGGAGTGTCCCTCAGCCCAGCCTGCCCCCTCTCACATACTGGGAGCCCTCAGGCGTTGACCCCCATCACCCTCCAATCGCAGGATCAGCCCCTTGCCCAGGCCTGACGATCTGGCCTAGGCGTCCGGCCCGGGCAGCGGGGACCTGCAGTGGCAGCGGGGGGGCGCTGCGATCACGCGGGCTCCGCCCCTGCCCCTGCAGGATGCCTCTGGCTGAGGCGTCCGGCCTGGGCAGCGGGGACCTGCAGCTGCAGCGGCCCCACGATCGTGGGCTTCGCTTTAGGCCCAGGCAAGGGACCCCTAGCTCCTGGGACTGCCAGCTTAGACCGTGCCCAGCTCCCATCGCTGGCTCCACCCCTACTTCCTGCTATCACTGGCCAGGGCGGAAAAGGCACCTGATTCTCCGATCATGGCTGGGGGGCAGGGCCCTGCCCCCCCAGCTCTTAGCTCCCCCCTGGGTTTCCGATCACTGTCAGTGGCAGGGGGCTTCTTCCTGCTTTCCCTTTCGCCTCCCTGCATTGTGCCTACATATGCAAATTAACCGCCATCTTGTTGGCAGTTAATTTGCATATAGCCCTGATTAGCCAATGAAAAGGGTAGCTCGTACGCCAATTACCATTTTTCTCTTTTATTAGTGTTGATTATCTAACAGAAACAGAAGAAGATAGAATATTGTATTGATCCTCCATAGTTCGTCATCCAGGTTCACAATTTTCTTTTTTTTCTATGCTACTTCTCTTTTTTTTCTTTCCATTCACATGTATCCCTTCTATTGTCTCTTCCATTGCCACACAACCCCTCACATTACAGAAATCACCACAGTGTTGTCAATGTTCATGGGTTTTCTCTATTATTTTTTTCTTTTTCACTCCATCCCTACACCACACCCCAAGACCATCAACATCACCAACAGACAAGTATCATATGATTTCACTCAGATGTGGCATTTAATGAACAAACTGAACTACCAAGCAAAATAGAGACAGAATTATAGATAGAGAGCAGTCTATTTCTTTTTTAAAAACCTATCAGAGATCCATAAACCTCATCACTTTAAACCAGATTTCCTAATCAACATTTCCAGCCTTGACCCCTTTACTAAGGTAATCTGTACTTTTTATTTTTTTCTCCCTTCTTGCTTTCAGAGACAATATCCTCAACCACATACTCATAAACCATGAGCGATATGGATCAACTTTGTAGATAGCTGATCTGGTACATTTTATATTGATTCTTATTGGTGCTACGTTGAGTGTAGCACTGTAATGTTCTGAATTTGTGGGCTCCTTTACCCTTAGGATGTTCTTCAACATTCTCTGTCTTGTTTTTCTCTTATAATGCAAATGTTTTTCATAAGCAATAGATTATCAATTATTGGCCTTTAAAAAATAATAATAGTTTCTTATTCCATAGAGACCTGACCTATGGAAGTCTCCTGAAGTTCTTTTCACTGGCTTACTCAACTATATTCTTTGAAGTCTTAAAAAAAACTAGAGCTATCTTCTTACTAATTTTGACTCATTACCTCATCATTGTGTTGTTCAAATATGTGGGTTTGAATCCCAAGACTACCAGTGATATAAAAGCATTTAATTTTATCCTAACAATAGTTAAGCTGAAATATTTTCAATGTATACAAATACAGGCACCCTCATATCAAATAACAGACTCCACAGACTAATTTATACTCAGAAAGACAAGATTATACTTCATGAAGACATTTAAAGCAATGTGAAATTAGGGGCTAATTTGTTCTGCACAGACTGGATGACAAGTGCTGGGGGAAAAAATGAGTTCAATGAGAGTTCAAACAGTCAGAGTACATTTCATGGAGAAGGAGAGATTGGGAGCCAGGTCTGAATAGATGAAGCATTAGGCACCTGGAACAGAAACTGAAAAGACAGAATAGACAGCATGAGTAAAGGTGGAGAGATGCTGAAATCAGCAGTTATCTCACAGGATTAAAATCCAATGACAGGAAAGGAAAACCTATATTCACACAATGACTTGTACACTCATGATCATAGTACAATTATTAATGGCCAAAAAGTGAAAACAACACAAAGGTCCATCAACTGATGAATGGATAAATGGTTGAGCAGCACAATGAAATATTGTTCAGCAATAAAAATAAATAAATAAAATATTGATATATGTTACAATGTGGATGAACCTTTAAAATGTGACATCAAGTGAAAGAAGCCAATCACAAAGAACTGAAATTTGTGTGAATATATATATATTATATATAATATATATATATAATATATAATATATATATATATATATATTAATCTCCATATATATAATATCCAGAAAAAGCAAATCAATGGAGACAGAAATTAGGCTGATTATTGCCCGGTGCAGGGCAAGATGATAAGCTGGTAGCAACAGCTAAGAGGTGTAAAGTTTGAGATTGGAGTGATAAAAATATTCTGTAATTGATTTAGGTGACAGATGCACAACTCTATGAATATTGAATCGTACAATTAAAATTGGCAAATTATATGCTATGTGAATTGTATCAATATAGTTTTTTTAATATCATTAGTAGATCTAGATTAAATTTCCTTAATTGTCGGTTGTGGACATACATACTACAATGATCTGAATATTTCCATGCTTTCATTTCCAAGTGAGTGAGAATGAAGGCTATGCCTACTTCAGTTGGTTACTATAATGACCTTTCTGTACGACTTATTCTGAAATCTATGGAATATGGATTCACTAAAGTGAAGATAAGACATAAAACAATTTTTTGGAACATTTCATTCAACACCAACTTCTTATTTGATCTGGCTGCCTCATCATGATAATGGAGATACCACTGAAAATATGTTTTATAGGGGAAGAAAAGCCTTTTGCCTTCTATGAAGAATGATGCATAATTGTCAAAATTCCTAAGGGCAGATATTATAAGAAAAAACATAAAATACAAATGGCAGAATAAAAGCCAGGGTTTAAGAAATAAGTGCACTATAAAGATAATGAAATTATAATAAATTAATCACAATGAAAATACAAAAGAAAGCTGCCCATGAAAAGTCATATCCTAAAACACTTTATATTATTTAACCAGCTATAGAGTAACGATGACATGTTAATTTCATACATACTTGACTTCTGCTTTCATCTAATTCCTTCTGCAACTCTTGTATTTTATATTGTGAACACACACGATGATGTGATTCAGCCTTCAGTAAAGCCTCTGTCATAGATAGTTTTCTTTGGGTATCAGCCAGTTCTCCTTGAAGTTGTCTCATGACTGCCTAGTAAGTAAGATATTTCTGTTACTGATTTTATAAATCACATCATTATTAAATTGTGTTAATGATAGATAAATTCACATGCGGGATTGGGCAAAAGAAGGTTTACAGTTGTGAGTAGGTTACTTACTACTAATAATACTCTCCTTACTAAACAATTATATACCTACTTTTGTCCCATGCTGGATATATTTTGATAGAGTCATATATTATTAATATAATATGTAACTTTAAAAGTATCATTATCTAACTCAATTCACCTTCTTTTCCTCATATGGAAATGTTCCTGTTTGCTTAATCAGCTAACAGTCACGGAAAATGTAATCCTCCTGCCTAATCAATATTAGGTTACTTAGAGAGCTGACTTAGCCCCACTCTCAACCCCTCTCTCTCCCCTCATGAATCTCAAAGCTTTACAATCTACTGACATCTCAAAGAAAAATGGGTAAGTGGATCAAGTGGTAGTAACTTCAATATTATGGAACATTTTCTCCTTTTATTTCTTTTTTTAACTAGAGGTTTCAAATAATTTCAGAGTTCCTGGAACATTCAATCCCCTGCTCAAATCCTTCCAATAGGTTCCTATCTTAAAAGAAAAGTGACGTCATTCCAAGGGTCTTCAAGGTAGCCTGGCCTTGAACTCCCTCCCTGCTACACATAAACTCTCCACCGCTCAGTAGTCTGAAATAGAGATCCAATGCCAAATTAGTAAAGCACAGAGAGCTACAATGCTCTCTGTCTTGGACAAACAGCTCCAAATGATAGCAATTAGGCCTTAACATGAGAAATATGAACAAATTATTTGTAAAAATATTCAAAGAAAATTGTAAATAGTATTTGAAAGTGTAAATCAGGTATACAATTGCTAAAACTCATCACATTTGTCCCAAATTATGATTGAATGAAAATTAGATGCCTTTAAAAGATCAAGAGGTACTATAAATATATTACCTGAGACTGAAATATTTCCAAATTTAATTCAAATTAGCATGAATAAAAATAACACTATGTCAACCTAAATGCATAAGGAGCCAGGGAAGGAAAATTACTATGGGATGCAACATCTACACTTCAGTTCATCTGGGAAATCTGAACTTAATTGTCAAGATAACCCACTTAATTAAATCTTAATTTAAAAATACTCATTCGAGGCAAGAACATTTCCATTTATCTGCTTCCTAACAATATTAAAATTCGGTGACAGAAAGACTAAAATTATTATTCTATCAATATAAGACTTAAGTATTATCAATCTACATCTATTACCAATCTGGAACTTAACCTCTTAAAATTTCATGGGCAACACAATGTCTCTACTCAAACAAAGCACTTCTCAGGTCTAATGTTCATTTGATCGATACCATGTCTACTTCTAAAATGATAGAACAAACAGCTTTATACTCTATACATTGTTAACATTCCCATGGATTCAACATTTAGCCATCATCAAATATTGCTATGAATTTTCTTTGAGGAAATTTGAAAATATTTATCTGTCTGGATACTTACATCTCTTTTTGCTTTATGATTTTCATACTGATGTATGCTTTCTTTTAAAAGATGGCATTCGTTGACTAATTCTGTACATGTTTCATTCAGCATAAGACCTTGCTTTTCACTGTTGGCTTAAAATATTTTTATGGTATCCACAAACTGAGCTTGGATTCTAATGACTGTCTTTCCTTTCCTGTCAGATTTGTTGTGAGCCTGATACAGTTGCTGTTGAAGCAACTTATTTTCACTCTGCAGGTGAGATAGCCTCTCCTGTAAAGATTCCTGCTTTCCGATGTCTGTATTCACTTTACTTTGTTCCTTTTGAGACACGTGTTCAATTTCCTTCTTTTGACACTGCGTTTGACTTTGGTCTCCTTTTCCATCTTCTAAAACCAATGCCCTTTCTCTGAGAGCATCTCTTGTGTGATGCAACTCAGTTTCTAGGCGATTGAATTTATTCTCCAATATAGAAAATTTTTGAGAAAGAATCTCAATGTTACATTTTAGGTTAGACATATCAGATTTATTTTTGTCCTGGGAACAAAACCATTCTTCTTTTTCTTTCTTGAAATCAACTTGTAGATCTCCTTTTGATGTCTGACAATGCTCATGATCCTGTACAACAGTAGCCCGTCTAGACCTATATGATTCACCTTCTGCTTCCAGTCTTCCTCTGTTTTGTTGTTTATTCTCCAGTTTAGAGTTTAGCATTGTAAGCTCAGCTCTTAGAACTTCAAGCTGCGCATTGTGTTGAAATAGTGTTTCTGTTATTGTCTTTTGAAAATGGTCATTCTTTTCTTTGACAATCATAATGTCCTCAAAATATTTTTCCTGGTTCTGATTTTTTACTGTGTCTAGTTCCAGTGTTAGCTTGGCAATTTCATCCTTCAACATGCGATTTTCATGTAACAGACGTTTTTCTTTTTCATCACTATCAGAAACCTAAGTAAAACAAAGGAGACTTTACTAACTCATTGAAATGATATATCATGATAGCCTCTGAAATTAAAGAAACCTTTATGTTTACAATAATAAGGTTCCAATAGGTGGATATCCCTCATAAAAAAAAATAGAATTGCATCCAAACCTCTAACTTTATACAAGCATAAATTCTCCAAAGTTCAAAAATTTAATATAAGTTGATGGATTTTTTAAAATGAAAAGCAAACCACAAGGGACTTTTTAAGAGTCTCAGAACTGGAAAGGGCTTTTTCAGAAACACTACAAACCAAGAATACATTAAGTAAAAGATTAATAACTCTAACTACAATTAAAAATTGAGCTTGTAGACTGAACATACAACTACCCCACAGTGAGAGTATTAATCCTGCATATACTAGGAGAAACTAAATTTCCTAAAAAATATTTTTCAAAGATTATCTCATAGATAGTCTACTTTTTTAGTACTTTCAGTCATAAAAACTACCTCTACTAATAACTGATCATCTAGGCATTGTCCTAAGCTCTTTTACATCCATTAATGAACCCATTAGTTATCACAATCTGGAATGGAGGGGTTAAAAAGGTAAGCAACTTCTGGATTTTCCCCAGGTCTCCAGACTCAAAAATTGTTGCTCTTGCCCCAATCCACAGTTATTCTCTAATGTGAATATAGAAACACAAAAGATGCCTTATTTCAAAAAAGTAATGGTGAATAAGATAAAATTTACAGAGCTCTTCTTAGAAAATCATGAAATTATGTTGCTGCAATAACTTTTATTTCTTCTTCACAATGTTTAGTGTAATAAATGTGAAATGGTAGAAATGCACTGAATTACTTTACTAGGAATAAAATAACAATAAATTGTCACTAAGTATAAGGTACAGCATAGCATTCTCTTCAAAATCTCTTGTATTAAAATGAAATACTACTAAGAACAAATTTTTACTTTTCTCAAAGGTAGAATGACATCTAAAATATGACCCCTGAACCAGCTATTCTTTTCCTCCTTACCATCAGTGGAAAAGAAAACTACCCTCTCTATTAGTATATCAAGGAAATGAAATCACTGCCAAAATCTGGAGCATCTGTTCTTGGTAGCAATACCTTTGAGATCATGGAAAACACATCAATGTCTATGGAAAATATTAAAAGCCTCCCCTTAGGATGAGACCATTGTGAGAGACAAATGGATTTGAATTAAAAATATCATTTTATCCAATGGACCCAAAATATCACCACTATCACACACACACACACACACACACACACATGCACACACACATACACACACATAGATATGCTTTTAAAATTATCTATAGTTTCCATATGTACAGTACTGGATTTGATATGTCTACACACCCACATATACTCACACACATTTGTAAATGACTAAATAAACTACCTCAGATATCACTTTCTTATGAGCTCTTTCTATCCCCTTTGGTTTGCAAAGGTGTTTGGTCATAATTCCATCTTGTAATATATTGGCATTCTTGCCCTAACCGGTTTGGCTCAGTGGATAGAGTGTTGGCCTGCAGACTGAAAGGTTCCAGGTTTGATTCGGGTCAAGGGCATGTACCTTGGTTGCAGGCACATCCCCAGTAGGAGGTATGCAGGAGGCAGCTGATCGATGTTTCTCTCTTATTGATGTTTCTAACTCTCTATCCCTCTCCCTTCCTCTCTGTAAAAAAATCAATAAAATATTATATATATATATATATATATATATATATATATATATATATATATATATATGCATTCTGTTCTTGAGAAAGACGCCTCGGAGTGTAATTTTGTTCTTCAACAACCTAGGGACACATTTCATTTAGTTTTTGATCTCATATCTTCAACAAAAAGTTCAAAGCTTAAGAACAGCTCCTTAAAAAACTGTTAAAAAGAAGTAGCCTTTTTAAACATAAGGATCTTTCATCTTCATGAAAAACTCAAATTTTAACTTAAGTGATAGCTAAATTTGTCATAGAGAAAAATATTCAGTATTGTGAAAGAAAATTTATTTATGAACATTTGAGTAATTCCATTACAATGTCAAGGCAATTTATCCTGTATGTTAACATTTTTTAAAGCCAAAATTAACATTGATGTGAATGGTTAAACTCAATTTATTGTCCCTTTCTTCATTTAGAAAACACATACAGAGTATCTACTACCTGCCAAGGATAAAAATAAATTAATAATTTTAGTCATAAATGTCACAGTTCATTTTTTGAATGAGATAACATTTTGGGCTTGTTTAAAATGTCTTAATGTACATTAAGTAAAAAAGATACAATTATTGGTAAAATACTTTTAGATATAAGAAATTTTCACCAAAGATAAATTTACCTTATTCCTTCTTACAGTCTTCAATGCCATCACTTGTGTTCCAGTGGTGTTT